>NC_048220.1:144851512-144926525 GCF_002007445.2 Ailuropoda melanoleuca | reverse complement strand
TTTCTGATAGCTGAGTAATATTCCATTGTATATATGGACCACAGCTTCTTAATCCAGTCATCTGTTGAAGGGCATCTCGGCTCCTTCCATGATTTGGCTATTGTGGACAATGCAGCTATGAACATTGGGGTGCATATGGCCCTTCTCTTTACTACGTCTGTATCTTTGGGGTAAACACCCAGTAGTGCAATGGCTGGGTCATAGGGTAGTTCAATTTTTAACTTTTTAAGGGACCTCCACACTGTTTTCCAGAGTGGCTGTACCAACTTGCATTCCCACCAACAATGTAGGAGGGATCCCCTTTCTCCACATCCTCTCCAACAATTGTTGTTTCTTGCCTTGTCTATCTTTGCCATTCTAACTGGCGTAAGGTGGTATCTCAGTGTGGTTTTGATTTGAATTTCCCTGATGGCTAATGATTTTGAACATTTTTTCATGTGTCTGTTAGCCATTTGTATGTCTTCATTGGAAAAGTGTCTGTTCATATCTTCTGCCCATTTTATGATTTGTTTATTTGTTTCTCGTGTATTGAGTTTGAGAAGTTCTTTGTAGATCTTGGATACCAGTCCTTTATCTGTGGTGTCCTTTGCAAATATATTCTCCCATTCCGTGGGCTGTCTCTTAGTTTTTTTGACTGTTTCCTTGGCTGTGCAGAAGCTCTTTATCCTGATAAAGTCCCATAAGTTCATTTTATCTTTTATTTCTCTTGCCTTTGGAGATGTGTCGTGAAAAAGGTTGCTCTGGCCGATGTCATAGAAGTTGTTGCCTATGTTCTCCTCTAGAATTTTGATGGATTCCTGTCTCACATTGAGGTCTTTCATCCATTTGGAGTTTATTTTTGTGTATGGTGTGAGAGAGTGGTCAAGTTTCATTCTTTTGCATGTAGCTGTCCAATTTTCCCAGCACCATTTATTGAAGAGACTGTCTTTTTTCCACCGGATGTTTTTTCCTGCTTTATCAAAGATTAGTTGCCCAAAGAGCCGAGGGTCCATTTCTGGGTTCTCTATTCTGTTCCATTGGTCTATTTTGCAACATGGACGGCACTGGAGGAGATAATGCTAAATGAAATAAGTCAAGCAGAGAAAGACAATTATCATATGGTTTTTCTCATCTATAGAACATAGGAACTAGGAAGATCAGTAGAAGAAGAAAAGGATAAAGAAAGGGGGGATAATCAGGGGAATGAAGGGGGGAATGAAGCATGAGAGACTATGGACTCTGAAAAACAAACTGAGGGCTTCAGAGGGGAGGCGGGTGGGGGAATGGGATAGGCTGGTGATGGGGAGGAAGGAGGGCACATATTGCATGGTGCCCTGGGTGTTATACGCAACTAATGAATCATCAAACTTTACATCAAAAACCAGGGATGTACTGTATGGTGACTAATAATATAATAAAAATATTATTATAAAAAAACACTGTATGCTAACTACACTAGAATTAACACAAAAACTTAAAAAAATACAATGGTGAATAATAATGAAAAAAGAAAAAGAAAAGTTCTCTCTTCCCAACATTCTGAGAAAAAAAAATCAGGTGTTTGCTGGTAGATTGGCCCCATTTGTTTAGGCAAAACAAACGATGCATTTTCTCATCCCACAATGAGGGTGTTTCCAGCTACCTGAGCAAACTCTCCGTGGCCAAGAGAAACAAAGCAGGTGCTCACTAGAAATAAAATTAATTATCTCTATTTGCTACATATACAATATTTTACGCATTAAGTACACCATTAATATATACAAACACTCAATGTTGTACAGTATTTTATTAAATTCACTTATCTTGCCCTTTCACTTTATTATTGCATTACAGAGTAAAAAGCAGAACTAACATATCTTATGCCAGATAATTGTATTTTGTTTCTTTGTTTTTTTTCTCCTCTCAGAAATACAGTACATTTGCAGAATATCCAAAAAAGATAATTCATATTCAGATTCCACTAAAATTAATCAAGTACCTACAGTGTATCAGACACGGCATCAGGAACTTCTGCATACATCGCCTCATTAATGAGGAAATTACCATCAGCCCCAGTTTTGCACCAAAGCACAGAGAGATGAGGCAGTTTCCCTTGAGCGACACCCCTGGGAGGGGCTGGGAATCCATGTTCCAAAGAGATTCTAACACTTACTGAGGATGTTGTCCTCTACGCAACACATCTCCTTCACAAACTGTTACAGGGAGACTTGTAAATTTGAAAAACTGGAGGGAAAACGTATTCCTGACAACTCAACAACAACCAACCAACAACACCGTTAAAAAAATAGGCAAAGGAATCGAGTTGACATTTCTCCAAAAAAGATATAACAATGACCAAAAAGTCCATGAAAAGATGCTTGGTGTCACTAATCATTAGGGAAATACAAACTGACACCATAATGAGGCGATCCTTGTTACTCATTCGGGTGACTGCTATAAAAAGGACAAAGTGACAAGTGTTGGTGAGGACGTAGATTCCCTGTGCATTGCTCATGGGAATGCAAAGCACTGTAGCTACCATGGTAAAAGTTATGGCCGCTCCTCAAAGAATTAAACATAGAATTACTACATGATCCAGTAATTTCACTTCTGGATATATACCCTCCAAATTAAAGACATGAGCAGATGTTTGTACCTCCATGTTCTTAGTAACACTTCTCACAATAGCCAACAGTCGAAAGCACCCCAAGCGTCCATCAACAGATGAGTGGATAAACATAGTGTGGGTATGGTGGAATATATTCAGCCTTGGAAAGGAAGGAGGTCCTGATACACGCTACGGCACACATGGACCTGAAGGGCATATGCTGAATAAGCCACTCACAAAAGGGCAAGTATTATGTGATCCCACTTACACGAGGTCTGTAGAGATTTCAAATTCATAGACACAGAAAGTAAAATGTGGGTGCCAGGCTCTGGGGAGGGGGAATGGAAGGTTAGCATTTAGTGGGCATATGACGGCTGCACAACACTGTAAATGTAGTTAATGCCACTGAACTGTAGCCTTTAAAAGGTTAAAATGGTAAATTGTACATTATGTATACTTTAGTACGATGAAAATGGTTATGGATGCAAAAACTATTACTGCCAAAGTTTAGATGAGAAAGAGCATAACGTAATATAAAGTGGTGAGAAACATCTTTCAGATTTACAGATGTCCTGAAATCCAGGGTAGGAAAATAAAACTGTGAATTATTTAGTTATCTTTTGAAATGACAGCTTCAATGGTGTGAGTAACTATCAACGATGCGGTGTATAGAGATTTTGGCGGCGGTGACTGCTAATTCATCCCCAGGGACGGCACCAGAGCCATCTTCATGACTATAACCGAGTAATGGACCGGCTCTCCCCGGGGCCTCCTTCCCTGTCTTCTCCTTCTGTTGGGAGGCACTGAGATACTCGAAATCTCGAGGACACTCTTTGTTTCTCTGTTCTTTCACTTTGCAGTATTTGGCTAATTCCTTTCGTGACGCAGTCAGTCAGCTGGCAGGTGCGAACGCCTGCTCTGAGGCCAGGATGGTACAGACTCTTCTCCTCCATGTAGGCTGGAAGTACGGGACCCTGACGCCGTGAATATGGCTGACAAGGACCGTCCCTTCGATGCTGATCTAACAACGTGACCTCTATACCTCTAGGCGCTCCGGAGCGGCACAGAACAAAGTAGCCACGTGATGCTTGCAGCGGGATGGTCAACAAGGCACCACAGTTTGGCCCCGACCTATTTTTCTTTAGTCCGGGTGGAACCAGAGCTGACATCCTCGGACAAAGCGTCCCTGGGGTGCATTGTGTGGAAGCCGACGGACACACAAGACCTGAAGGTGAAATGACGTCCTTAAGGAAAATTCTGATGAAACAAACACATCCGCAGGTTCAACTGCAGTTCTCTTCTCAAGTTCTCCTTTGGTGCTGTGTCAATGGAAAGCAGAGGAAGAATGAAAGAGAGAGTCACAACCTTCGCTTCAGCAGAAGGACGACATGGCTCAGGGACCCTAAGGGTTGAGGACGAGGGGACCTGGCAATGGGAAGCAGCCAGCGCCAAGGGTTCATGATCCGATGGCAGCAGGGCATGAGAGGAAAGGACGCAGGTGGAAAGTACAAAGCAAAGCGAAGTGTGGAGAAAGACACACGTGGATAGGGGTCTGGACCAAGCCCCGAATCCAATCCAGAGTGAGGGCCTCTGGGAGGGTGAGCAGAAAGCACTCCCCTGTCTTTCACTCAACGCGATTCCTTTTCAGGAAGAACTAAACATTGTTCATCATCTTGTTAACTGTTCCAGCAGGAAGGGGCCCAGACAGAGGAGCCAGGGGAGGAGAGGGACCCACCCTTTCTTCTCATTTTATCTGCGTCCACACATAAAAAGCCATTTAAGACCCACTGAAGATAGTTTGCTGGTCACGATATAATTGATATCCCCAGGAAAAGTTTTTTTTCAAGATTACAAGATCCATTTAAGCTTATGGTAAATATTGTCTGAAATTTTCAGATAAGTTTACCTTACTTTGAGCTGAATTGATGTCAAATGGAAAACTATACATAGGAGCAAATTACGGTTAGTCTAGTGCCCACTTCAAAATCTGATATTTTCCTGGGCTGCCTGGGGGGCTCAGTAGGTGAAGCATCTGCCTTCGGCACAGGTCATGGTCTCAGGGTCCTGGGATCGAATCCCATATCCCTCTGCCCCAGCTTGTGTGCTCTCTCTCTCTCTCTCTCAAATAAAATAGATTTTTAAAAATCTTAAAAAAAAGAGAGAGAGAGAGAGAGGGATTTTCCTGACTATTTTGTTTCCTCTTTTTGGGCATGAAGACACTTGTAAGTATTCTCAGTGATGGGTAAAATGAAGTGGACCTGGGAGCCTTTGGCAAGGAAGCACCATCTTTAGCCAGAAGCCCAGTCTAGGATATGAGTTGAGACAGCAAAACGAGCTAATGATGGCCTTCTGGAAGTTCTGTTCTGGGTGCTTCAGCTGTTCAGATCCTGCAGTGCAGAGATTTCCGGAGCCTGTCTGCCCCAAGTACTTTAGAGGGCATAGGATCTGTTCACATTAAAAAGCCATACTGACACACCTATTAGAGTGGTCTGAATCTGGAAGACTGACAACACCAAACGCTGGTGAGCAAGTGGGGCCCCAGGAAGTGTGTGAAGGTGTGAAGCAGAGACCTGCTCACTCACTGCTGTGGGAGTGTGACACGGCGCAGCCACTTGGGGGACATTCTGCTGTGGGAGTGTGACACGGCGCAGCCACTTGGGGGACATTCTGCCGGTTTCTTGCCAACTAAACACTTTTTACCGTATGATCAAGCAATCACCCTTCCTGGGATTTACCCAAATGAATTAAAATGTTATGTCCAAACAAGAACCTGCACACGGATGCTTATAGCAGCTTTATTCATAATCGCCCAAACTTGGAAGCAACCAAGACGTCCTTCATTAGGTGAATTTGGATAAATAAACAGTGGTCCATGCAGACAACGGCGTATTACTCAGTGTTCAAAAGGAATGGCCCATCAAGCCATGAAAAGACACGGAAGAATCTTAAATGCATATTATTCAATGAAAGGAACCAATCTGAAAAAGTTACATACTGTATGGTTCTAACTCTGTGATGTCCTGGAAAAGGCAAAACCAGGAAGACAGTAGAAAGATCAGCAGTTGTTGGGGCTATTGGGGGAAAGGGTTGAAGAGGAGGGACACAAGTCATGTTTAGGGCAGTGAAACTGCTCTGTGATGTTACAATGGTGGACACACGGCATTTTGTGCAAACCCACGTACCACACCGAGAGGGAACCTCATGCCACCTGCGCACTCTGGGCGACGAGGACATGTCATACAGGTTCATCAGTTACAACGGGTGCCCGGCTCTGGTGGGGGCTGCAGATAGCGGGGGAGGCTGTGTGGGAGAGATCGGCACTTTCCACTCAATTTTGCTATGAGCTTACAACTACTCTAAAAAATCAGCAGAAGATGGGAGCAGACACTTCACTAAAAATACATATAAGAATGGCCGATGAGCCCATGAAATGATGATGAATGCGATTAGTCATTAGGAAGACGTAAGTGAAACCACGATGAAACAGCAATATGCGTCTAACAGAAAGTCTAAAGACAGCAGGAAAAAAATGGACAGCGCCAAGTGCTGGCAAATATGGAATCAAATGTAACCCCGGGTGTGCTGGAAGGAACTTGACGAGGTGGAACCGGTTTGGAAAACAGGTGGGAGGTTCCTCAGGAGTTGGACGTGCACTTACCATGAGATTCAGCCCTTCCTCTCCTAGGTATTGACCCCAGAGACGTGGAATCACACGTCTGCGCACACACACCCAGACACAAATATACACAGCAGCAGTATCCGTAGTAGTCCAGAAGTGGGAACAACCCAACCGTCCCTCCACAGGTGAACAGCTAAGTAAAGTTGGGCACACGATGTCATGCTGCTCAGCTGTGGAAAGGAGCGTGCAGCACACACACACACACACAGCAAATCTCGAAACGGAATCCTAAGGGAAAGGAGCAGACACAAAAGGAGACCAAGAGTATAATTCCAACCATATGACATTCTGGAAAAGGCAAACCTGTAGAGACCAAAATCACATCAGTGGTTGCCAGGAGTTAGAGGTGGGGACAGCAGTGCCTACCTAGGGCATCAGGGGACATGTAGTTTTCGGTTGTGTTGTGCTCTGCGTTGTGGTGGTAGGAATTCCACAACTATAAACTTTTGTCAACACTCAGGGACTGTATGTTTCAAGGGATGATTTTTACTGCGTGTAAGTGAGACTTCAATAAATCCAATGAGAAATAGAGAATAAAAATGTACCTTTTTGTAATTAGGTTTGATTTTACCATATCTCTCCCATAGGACAGAATAACATTGGAGCTGAGGGGATAAGGCATGAAGACTTGAGACAGGTGTTCTCGATCTGAAAACAGTCCATGTGGTTTTAAAGGAAGGTCGGACCAGGAAGGTGCTCCAGTGGGCAAGAAGGTGGAGACTATTGATTGTGGGGAGACCCACTGTGCAGTGTGACGAGGGACGCAGCAGAAGCCAGTGTCTCTAAGGACTGAACTTCCAGACCCTTGGCACACTGAAACCGGACACCTCACTGGGGGCTCTGGTCCTCTCTGTGCGCACTGCATCCCTGGATTAGCTACTCGACTTGCCAACTAAATGCAATTTTCCTCATCAGAGCACTGTGTGGGGACAGCCTACAGGTGTGTGCAATATGGAAACCTTTCGTTTTGTTCAAGTCAAGAGCCATTCCTTACCACTTCAGTCCCTTGCACAGGCTTTGTGTGTGCCTTCCTGAATGTATTGATTTATTCTTGAAAATCGGTTTCCTCTGCGTGCACTTGGAGCGCTGAGAGCTATCCTCATGCAGGGGTTAAGTGATTTTCGGGGCAAACCTCCTTGAGGATTCTGACAAGTAGCCCTTGGCCTTAGTTGGACTGTTTTTAAAAACAGTACTGGAAGCGTTGGTAGAGGCATGTTTAATTCAGTGGTAAAATTTCAGAGCTCTTACATATCGCCTATTTTATTTTTAAAATTTGAAAGCCTAGATAAATGTTAATACTTTCTGCTTGTATGAGATAAACCATTCTGCATAGTGTGTGAAGAGTACCCTAAGCTTTGAACTGAATGAAGATTTTATGTCCTCCCTCTTGAAGCCCTCCCTGACCCCACACCCCTCAATCACCTAGAGTCACCTGCCCACTGAATTCTTCATTACTGCACATATATTGTCTTTTTTGGATCATCAGATTCTTAATTTTACCATCTATGGCCCAAGCTAGTTACTAGTGAAGCCTGTTCAAGAAAAGTCATACTTTATTACCCATTATCAATCAATAAGGTGAGTTTTATTTTGCTCATGCTATAAAAATCACATGAAGGCAGGAGAAAGCTCTGTGGCGTTTGTCAGGAGCCGGGATGCAGCGGCAGCCGTATTCCATCATGCATAAACGCAGAAATGGCATTTATGAGCCCACTCGTGTGAAGCTTGAGTAGGCAGATTCATGAAATTCGCCGAGATTTGGATTAAATTTAAACCATTCTATACAGCTCTACTTTTGATTAAGGCTATGTGTGCAGCGAAAACCTCACATTTGCATAGAACTTGGGACTTTAAGAACTTTGAATGTGTGCAAATTTAAATTGAGCTCTGAGCTTGATCTCGCAATGTACAGCGGGTCGATTTACATTCAGTATTTAAAAGGGGCGACGGAGGCGCTAACATGCCGTCCTTTTAGAATTTTAGCTTTGGATCAGAGTTTATTAATATCAGGATGAACACAGAGGTGCCTCACTCCATCTGCACTTATTAAATTACAGACTTAAAGCCTTAAGTAGAGGGCACCAGCAAGACAATCGAAACCAGCAAAGGAGGGAAAAAAACGGTGTCCACGTGTGGACACACCTGTCACTCATCCCTAAAAAAAGGACAAGCCTGCCAGGTGACACAGAACGGCCTTTCGGGGTCTCAGAGATGAATATTTCTTTTTTTTAAGCAGCACCCGAGGACACATTTATCATAATACTTAAACAAAAAAAGAAACTATTTCTGATCTGACTATGCTAACCTAGCATTTTCCCTTTACATAGAATTCTACATTTCTGTCTGCTGCTGTGCTCTTTATTCTGACTCTCAGCAGATGTGGACGGAACATCTTAAGCCTCAGAGCTTATTTTAATATGTTTAAAAGATTCTCTCTTATTCTCCAGGACTCATAGGATAAGAGCTGACGTTCTCCCGTCTGTGGCGAGACCCAGGCAGCACGGTGGGCAGGAGTGATTTGGGGCAAACCACTCCAAGGGACCGGTGGCCGATCGCACTCACGGTCAAAGTCAGCACGGGGACAAGCTGGTCGTGGGGTCCCGCGGAAGAGGGCCCGGCTCCAGACTGACAATGATGTGGATGGTGACGGTACATAGGAAATTTTGCTATCCAAGGTGGGTAAAACATCGGTTTAGAACACTTCTCTACGAAGGCACGTTCGCTGGCCCGCTAACAAGGTTTCGTGTCCCTGGGCCACAAGCAGAGGCCTCCACACACGCAGAAAACGTCTCCGTTCCCAAGCAGGAGGCCTCCCTCGTCTCTGGCCCGACTCCCTCTGCCTGCCCCTGGCTGAGAAGGCAGAGTGTGTGTCCCCGTGCCGCTGGACTGAACCGCGACCCAGGAGAGCGCACGCTGATGCTGTCTTTGAAGAGACAGGTGCCGAACTCAGCACAGAGAACAGGCCCCAAACGCAATTAAAGTAAGATAACCGAGTCATCAAAAAGATAATGATGCCCTAATGGTGTGTCGTTTCATCATTGTGGACGGGAGGCTGCAGGACGATAGCAGGCTGGCCTTGTAACTTCAATCAAGAGAAGACAATTGTGCTAGGCTTACTGCCCAGTGCGTAACACACAATGTTCAAGAAAAATCTTACTGTCCACACTAATATACATACATATATATATATATTTTTTTTTTTTCACAGTTCGCTGGTGGCAGACAGTCCAGAGACGGAATTTGTGGTATGGCTTGAGGAAGAGATTCCATTAAATCCCACTTTATAAGGAATGGCACCTTATAAGCTATCACTTGAGAACCCCCGTGAATGGCTTTGTTTCCCTCCTTTCCCAGATGCTGCTGTTAATGCCCAGAGAGCCACCTGCTGAGTGACCGAGTTAGGGAACCTCAGCTCTTGACCCTGCACATGAAGGGATCGTCGTCACAGACACGGGGTAACCGAACGGCCGTTGAACCATGTTGCCGGAATCCCACGCCTGAGAAGCAGGTCCGCTGCTCTTCGCAGCGCCATCCCTAACACCATCCGCAAGGCAGCGTGAAATTCAGAAGGCCATCCAACAGAGACAGACCCGTCCCGAGGCCAGGCCATGCAGTCCCCCGGAACCCACACTGACGGACTGCGTGGGTCACTCTGAAATCTCCGACGTGGGAGAAGTCACGAGCCTCAGGGTGTGTGCGAAGACAGTTCCTGAACAGCAGAGTGTTGGACAGCCCGGCCCCCACTGGTCCTTCCAGGCCCGGCTTCCAGGCCCAGCTCTTGGGCTGACAGTGTGAATCTGATTATTGTGCAAACTTGCCCACATCTCAGCTTTCTCATTCGGAAATTGAGAGGACTGTATGAATAGATTTCTAGCAATATCTTTCAAAGTTTGTTTTCCTGATTACTCACCCTTTTCTGACACTCAACTGAGTACGTACAATGGGAACAACACACCCATCTCAGCTTCACGTCTTTGGACCTCAAGCTTTTGTCCATGTTCATATTACTATTCACAATAATACAAAGTCATTCATTGCCATTATTGCCACATGTTTTCCCACAACTGGACAGTGAGCTTTTCCTAAGGCCACAGGACGTGGGCTATCCCTAGGGCTGAAATACGGGAGCAGAGTGGAAATACGGCTGTCTTCTATTAAGCCAGGCATGAAAAAAGATTTGCAAAAATGTAAAACTATGCCACCCTTGTCATCAATTACTTTACTGTGTGTTTTGGAAAATATAGTTATTTTCATAAAGATAGGTGATATATGTTAACATGCCATGGTCTCATTTTCGAATTAATATAGGGATATTTACTACTTTTCTAAATTTTAATTTCTAGTATAATGAATATTAATAGATCAAACCCACAGAAACAAAAGCTCTTTGGGATTTTCAATAATATTTAAGACTATGAAAGGGTACTGAGCTCCCAAATTAAGAAGACCGCTGGGCCAGTTAATGCATAACAATTTTTTTTTATTAATCTAACCAAAACACAGATTTCATGAAGAAAATCAAATGAAATAAGGAACATGCCATACCTTATTGGTGAATAATCCTTAAATTATGCTATTAAAGTTTTATAACATTGAATACAGTAGATGTTTGTTTCCGGTAAGAATGCACTTGTCCTTCCACCTTAGAGGTAGATATTATTACAATGCAATGATAGAAATGTATGTCCAATAGCGATTTTGATTGGCTAATATTCAACTAAATATACACCCAAATTTTCTTATCTTAGTGCATAAACAACGTGAATCTTAAAACTTTATTAAGAAAAGACAAGACCTACTATTTGAGTAAAAGAAAAGAATATCTAATGTGAAATAAAATGAACAAAAGCTTTAGAAATGTCTAATTTTATTTTATTTTTTTTAAGATTTTATTTATTTATTTGACAGAGAGAGAGAGCACAAGCAGGGGGAGAGGCAGGCAGAGGGAGAGGGAGAAGCAGACTCCCTGCTGAGCTGGGTCTCAGGACCCTGGGATCATGACCTGAGCCAAAGGCAGGCGCTTAACCGACTGAGCCACCCAGGCGTCCTGAAGTGTTTAATTTTCTTTAAAAAAAAAAAAAAAAAGAACAGCTGAGAAGAGGTAACCAATCTGCAGGGAACAGAGTGGAACAGGTGGGCAAAGAGAAACAGACGGCGGTGGGGGGTGGTGGCAGGAAGAAGGCGGAGGGAGGAGAGCCCCGAGGGGACCAGAGCCCCCCGTCTCTGGAGGCCCAGCTGTGTCTGTCAGTGGGTCCGGATTCTGCCTCTGTGGGCTTCCAATTTGGTCTCAGTCCTAATTTACAGTTTCTTTGGGAGTATTCAAGAGTCCTCAGACCAGAAAGTGAGGGAACCCCACGCGCTCACATTTACCTGGGATCTTTGGGTTCGTTACAAACGTGCATCCGTGAACGTAAAGCTGTGGGCATGAAGAGAAGACAGGACAACAGGATAAAAGGAGGTAGGGGGAAAAGGAAAAGAGGAGAAGAAGGGGACTGAAAGGACAGGAGGGGCAGAGGGAGGGAGGGACGGGGGATGATGAAAAAGGGAAGGAAAGAGAGTGCCTGCCTCAGCTGACAGCGCATGCATCAGAATCCCGTCCCTAACCAGAGTGAAGATGACACTAGGCACTGGAGCGAGTTCTAACCCACTTTTCTTCAGACCGGGTATTATTTTATTCCAGTGAGTGTCTGCAAATGCTTTCCCGATAGAGGTTTTTTTACGGTGCTGTGGTTGCTCACCCCTTGCTTGGCAGTTGGCCCTGTGTCCAGTAGACAAAATTGTTCTCCATCCCTTTGTGGACCGTCCAGATTGCCCTGTGGCTTGAAAAGTCAACCAGGCCTCTACCCAAAGCCCAGAGAGACACTGGGGTGCTGCAATGCCCTCACCACAGGGAGGCCAAGAACCGCACTACCCACTGCAGAGTGCCTTTAGGGCATTGTCTTCAGTGATGAGCTTGGAAATTTGGGTGGGTCCTGTGGAAGGTTTGCTAAGAGATGGGACTTGCTAGAAACCTTCTGGCCCAGGTGATCGGTGTAAACCCCCCATGGGGATGCTTTTAGGACTAGGAAAGACTCAAGGAAGATGTGCTACCCTCTGAGGGTCTCGGGGTCCATGCAGCTGAGGTTAGGTTAAAAGGGACAGGGGAATGAGCCTGGCTTCTGCCTGCCCCTTGCCCCTAGCCCACCTGCCCCTGGAGCCTCCCTCTCTCCACACAGAGGCCTTTTCTGGACTCTGCTGCAATTATCCTTTCAGTCCCTTGTCCCTCTTCACCCGTCTTATAGAAGATCTCTGCCTCCCCACCCCAGCACAGGAAAACCAAGACAAGGCCCCACCCCCACCCCTAATTTATCCTGAGCCTCAGAAGTCAGCAGGGTGGTCCCCTCCTCTATCCGTGACATATGTGGGTCAGAGAAGAGTCCAGGTTCTGCAGACCCGCATATAGTCTGCCCCTCCCCCACGATGCTAGGCTCTGGGCAGAGGGCTGAGCGAGAGTCTGGCTTCTTCCCGTTCAGCAAAGCCTGGCAGGTGGAGGACTCTCGCAAGCCGGGGTGGTCGTCAGGGCTGGATTCCCAGGGTCTCTGTCAAGCTGCTGGCAGCTCCTCTGCCCCCTACCTCTCCAAGCTCTACCCGTCCTGCCTTGCAGCTGCTGAGTGGCCCACTCACCTGTCTAGATGCCCCCCTAACATGGTCGTGGCCTCCCACGGCCGGCATGCGCCCAGGTGCGATGCCAGCAGAGAATGAGAGATGAGACATGACGATGAGGAAGCTGAGGGATGGGAGTAGGGAGCAGTGGAGCACTCCAGAGACTGTTTCCAGTGCGTGAACATGCCCACAGAAAGGTCAGAGTAGGGGCTGTGGGTCCAGAAGCAATGAACACTGAAGGGAGGAGGTAAAGAGAAAGGGACTGGACCAGGACAGGCAGAAAAATGCCCCATTGAGAGCACGAGTCAGGCGGGTGCCTGGAGCTCTGAGTGTCGCTGGTAGAGCGTGCTGGCTCGGAGCCAGAGTGTGGGTCTGGACCTTGCGAGGAGTGGCCACGTGTCCCTCTGGATGCAGCCATGGACATGGATGCAGAGAGCAGCAGACTCCAGCAGCAAGGCGTGAGTCAGGACACTGGCATCGGGGTCCGGGCTCCGTACAGACCGTCGGGCTACCTGCTCCCCGCTGCACACTGAGGCTCTCCTACCACATGGGTCAGCTTGCATTTCAGTAGGCGTGAGGTTTCTGATCTACTGAGGAAACACTGTGGGAGGTCCAGGGGGGCCAGTCACGGGAGCAGAGTGCCCCAAGAATAGGTGACCTAAGTCTCAGGTGAATCGATGCTCCCCATTCCCTCCTTCCTCTGCAGAGGGTCTGCTCAGTAGGGATAGCCAGACCTTCCGGGAGTCTGTGTGTGAGAGTGTGAATTCGGCCCCCAGAGCCCAAGGGCCTCTTGCTCTTTCCTACAGGCTTTTCTGACCAGGACTTGAAGGAGTATGATGTCAGCACGTTGCTATAATTCTGTGCCCTGAATATTTCTCATTAAGCTTTGAAGAACGCTTGCCAAATTCAGGATATTTTCAGGATATTTTGTCTAAAATTGCTTACCTTCGAGCCCCAGGTGGTCTCTGAGCATTTAATTTAAAATAACAAGGCAATATCCCCATGTTGAACATTTGCCACAGGGAAAGAGAGAGCATAGAGCTCTGACGTCAGCCTGTCCCACACTGGGGTCCTTGGCTTCTTGTGTCTGAGACCAATGAGCTGGTGGGCAGAGCGTGCGGCTGCGGAACCCCCAGGTGGGTGCTCTGAGTGGCAGAGAACTCAGGCTGGGGACCTACTGGCTTTAGCAGATCATAGGTCAGCACGTGGCCACTGCTGCAAATCTACGTGCCGCGGGACCCGCAGTGTAAGTACAGCGTAAAGTCAGTCCACGTCTCCTTACTGGTGTTCCCAGTTTGGGTCAGCATGGCTCTTCAAAACACTGACCCAGGAGAACACAAAACCACGCCACGCAAAAGCTTGTTTGTGGAGACCCGAGTGCAGCCTCCAAGCAGATGTTCTGCTCTAGGAGAGCTGGGGAGGGGGAGGGGGAGGGGTTTGGGGGAGGGTGTCGCTACACATCTGGTGGAAGCAATTTCATGGCCAAAGGTTAACATCTGTTGCTTAAGCATGAACATATAGGGGCTGGAAATGTAATAAGATTTATGGTTCTGTTTTAAGTAGATTAATTTTGTAATATTTGCTTCCCCCCTCCCTGCATTTAATATTCAGATTTAGTCTTGGGAACTGCCACAGAATGTAACTCTTACAACTCAGCCCAAGGGGGCCGTGGGACACGCTGCCTGGCCAGACGTTATCCATTCCCTCCTTTCCGCAGGAGCCCGCCCCACATAGAAGCATCGTGGTCCCTCCTCCCTGGGGCGGAACGGACAGGCTCAGCTTTGCCGCTCGTCTTCCAGTATCTGCCTCCAGGCCTGTAATCCTGGGAACGACAAGCATCCGGTCCGTGGATTGCGGTTGCAAGATTTCTATGAACATATCTTTAGGATACAGGACAGGTTGCTGAAACTCTCGATCGGTAACTGTAAAGAAGTTAAAATCACTCACCTTTTGTATTCTTCTGCTGAGCAGCCGTAACGAAGTCCCACAGACCGGGGGCTTAAACCACAGACATGTGTCTTCCTAGGGTTCTGGAGGCTGGAAGTGCAAGATCAAGGGGGCAGCAGGGTTGGGCTGTCCCCTTGGTGTGTCGACATTGACTTCAACCTGTGAGCTCTCACAGTCGTCCCTCTGTGTGGGTCTGTGCTCTGATCTCCTCTCCCTACAAAGACACCCGTCAGAGTGGCCTACAGCCCGCCTTAAAGGCTTCATTTTACTTTAAACACCCCTTCAAAGACCCTGTCTCCAAACACAGTCACATTCTGAGGTTCTGAGGTTAGGACTCCTACATATGGATTTTGGGGGACATCATTCAGCCCAAACCAGTCCCCTATAAGCCGAAAAACAGATCTCTGAAGAACAACCACTGAATTGTGTTCCTGCATAATCCCAACACTGATAGAGTATTATTTCTATTAAAAGCGACTTGTCAGTACCATGGAGTAAACGACGTTGCCATTTCAACTCGGTAGGCCCTGCCTATGACTTCTTTAATGGTGCAGGTCTGAGGATAACGGAATGTACAAAGAAATGGGTTGTGCTGGCCTTCTTCGCAAAGAACACCTGCTATCACTGGAAGACGTGGTTGCCACCTTTATTAATAATTAAGCTATCTTTTATTTACTTATTTACTTTAAGCTATCTTTTAAATAACAAAATTCTGAAACTCCCTTCAGAGTTTCAGTGGTTCAGCTAAAACACATCTCAAATGGAGCTTGGATCAAACTGAATCCTGGAAGGGCCAAGAGTTCCAAGACCAATGAATCCTACAGGTGTTAACTTGGTGTCTGGCTTTTCAAAGTTCGTAGTTGAGCAGCTTGTGGGCTTGGTAACAAATGTGTCCCTGAAAGCTTGGACACCCAAACTTACCACCTCAGGCCTCTGTCCTACAGGCCATACAAAGAGTGAACCCATCAAAGTGAGCATCTCATGGGCTCCTGAGTGGCCCTCCTTTGCTAGAATGACAATTCCACCCTGAGGTATTCGAGACTTTCATTTCAGGATTTCTTTTTTTTTTTTTTAATTATATTATGTTAGTCACCATACAGTACCATCCCCGGATTCCGATGCAAAGTTCGATGCTTCATTAGTTGCGTATAACACCCAGTGCACCATGCAATACGTGCCCTCCTTACTACCCATCACCAGTCTATCCCATTCCCCCACCCCCTCCCCTCTGAAGTCTTCAGTTTGTTTCTCATAGTCCATAGTCTCTCATGTATTTCAGGATTTCTTAAAATGAAATGCCGCTCTGTCCTTTTCTCCGTCTGTGCAGGGGAGAGAGAGAGAAGAGAAAGAAAATCTCTGCCACGAAAGGACAACTGATTAGATTTAAATGTGAGACTTCGGATGTTCTGGACTCTCGGTCAAGGAATGGGCCACATGTGATATGTCACGATTAAGACCTGGGACTTTCCTGGTAAAAGAAAACGGTGTGTGGGTGAGGGCCAGAGGGGTGGCGAGGCCCCGGCGAGCGTGCAGGCTGGCCCACGGTCTGCCACCTGCCAGACCGCTGTTTTGTTCACCCCTCCACATCTGTGGAAGAATAAACATGACTCCAGATTCGTTTTTCATAACTGTTCCCGCCTGCCAAACACAAATAACATAAATATTCTAATGTGGATAAGCTCCCGTGCGGAGAGGACGCGGCCCCTTGCCTGAGGCGAGGGTGCTGGTGGGGCGCCGGGGTGGCCGAGAAGAGGTGGCAGAACGTGGGCCACATCTCGCTGCCCCCCACACACGCTGGAAGCGGAGTTCACAGATCCAGCGAGGAGGCTGAGCCGTGTCCCGTGCTGAAGGCGAGCGAGAACCGCGGCCCTGCTGGAGCGGTTTGCTGTCCCCCCACTCGGAGGTGCGGCGCACCTGGAGCGGCTGCTGGAGGGACATGGCCTGGGCCGGGCCGAGCTGACCGTCACCTCCCCTGCTCGCCACCTCCTTCTCCCTCCCATCTTTACACGCATGTAAATAGATTCCTTTTTTATTTTTTATTTTTATTTTTCCCCAAAAAGGATGCTGTACAAATAAAAGGAAGCAAACAAGAAAAAAATTAAAAATCCCCCCGTCGGCGTCGTTTGGGGTCCTTCCAGTCGGCGAGCCCGCTGCTTTCTGTCGCCGTCTGCATGTATAAACTTAACTTGATCACCTTCTGAAGAATTTATGAATCGCGCTTAATAATCAGCTTTAGGCACTTCTGAGGGAGGAATCACATTTTGAAGCTACAAAGGTCCCCCAAATAGCTCCTGGGAGATGACCCCGCATCCCATTAAATGTAAGAGCTCGCTACCGCAGGCCTGGTGTCAGAGCCGAATCACTTCACTCTCCACTCTTCAAAATGTCAAGGAGGCCTTCACTTCAACGCTCGGTTAACCTGAAAGCACCAGAACAGACAGCTTCTCGGGAAGGAAAAAATACATTTTTTTCTTTAAAAAACTTTTTCTTTGCACTTAAGGAAAAGAAAAAAACACACACAACACGCATCTCCTTTTCCCCTTATATTCATTGTTTTCTGTCTTTAAAAAGGCTTTTATCTGACTTTTATCTCTTCCACGTGCCCGTGGCAAACGCCAGCATCTTCTTCCGATTTTATAAACCTGCCCGGGAACAGGCTTTATCTGACTCACGCCGCCGTGCTATTTTCCTATTTAAATGGTTGACGCAGAATCAAAGTCAAATGTGAAGGTCAGAGAAATGGTTTTTGGAGCCTTGTGATCTAAGACACAAGCAGGGCTCCCTGAAGGCAGGAACGGTGTTCTGGGCAAGGAGCCGCAGGCCTCTCCAAGAGTCACCGCCAATCTTCACAACCGAAGCTTGGAGAGATTTGGGTTCTTGACTTGCTTTGTCTTTAATTATTATAAATAGGGTATGTAATTATTTTATTGTATGGCTTGTGTAACTTTTATTGATAATACTATTAATACCTCATTTGCTACACTTCTTGTAATGAATACATTACAATCATCATTCAGGAAATTTGAATTTTTTTTTAAAGATTTTATTTATTTATTTGACAGAGACAGAGACAGCCAGCGAGAGAGGGAACACAAGCAGGGGGAGTGGGAGAGGAAGAAGCAGGCTCCCAGCGGAGGAGCCTGATGTGGGGCTCAATCCCATAACGCCGGGATCACGCCCTGAGCCGAAGGCAGACGCTTAAAGACTGAGCCACCCAGGCGCCCCAGGAAATTTGAATTTTAAATTAAACTAGGTCCCATAGTGTCTACAAAATAGGTATTTTGTTTGCAAAGCATTATAGAGTCTCTGTAATCCTGGTGATAATAACCATCGTCATACAATCACAATATTCCAGACAAGTTCCTGAGTACTTACGACTTTGTTCTGGGAATTATGTTGTTTAAAATTGTTTAGATGTTTAGGTAAAATGAAAATGTGCCAAGTGCCAAAAACAGTGTGATCCAGCTGCGTCCTTCAGAACTCAGCATGTTGGGTGTGTCTGGGATGCTGGCCTGTTTTGGTGAGTTCTGAGCCTTCCGGAACTTTCTGCCCTGGGGCATCTGGGCCTTGTCGTTCAGGTGTGGACGGAGGCCGGCCTGACCCCTGGGAGCCTCTCACGCTTCCATTTTTGAAGCTCACGTCGAACTTTGCTAAAAGGATATATACGTCAAGTGTTCTTACCACACATAAAAAAAGTGAAACAAACAAACAAAACCACAGAGGGGCATAGGAGAGTGGGAGGTGCCGGGCACGTCTCTTCCCTTGACTGTGGGGTTGGTATCACGAGTGTGTGTGCGTGCATCCAGATTCATTAAAAGGTAAGTATGAAATGTGTGCAGAGCTTTGCATGTCATGTTTAGCTCAAGAAAACTGTTAAGAAAATTTTAAAAAGGTGACCCCTTTGGGGACCGCGGTGCAGGCAGCAACTTCTAACACTGAGTCAGCAAAACGTAGCACCCAGACAGTCCTTGAGACTGGAGCGGGGCCCTTGCTTTGCACCCCTCCACTGAGAGCCCAGCTCGATGCAGAGGGGGTCTCCTGAAGACACGGGGTGTGGGGCGGGCTCCACAGTGCACGTCTCATGCCGGGGCCTGCATGCAGGGCTCCCATCTCTCTCCACACACCCGTCTGAAATCGTCTGTGCAGTGCAATGACCCTCAGCAAGCTGCATTTCCATCAGCCGTGCCCTGGGCATGCTGCTGGGGCGAGCGTCAGCTCCCGGGGGCTGGCAGCCTGGAGAGGTGGGAACATCTGGACTCCAACACAGGCTGCCAGCACGAGCTGACCTTGTATCCTGCCCCCTAGGTGAGGAGCAGAGAGCAAGCAAGTCCCAGGGGTGAGCTCGGGGTCCCT
Organism: Ailuropoda melanoleuca; assembly: GCF_002007445.2. Classification (NCBI taxonomy): domain Eukaryota; kingdom Metazoa; phylum Chordata; class Mammalia; order Carnivora; family Ursidae; genus Ailuropoda; species Ailuropoda melanoleuca. Next base: position 144,907,338 of record NC_048220.1, on the reverse strand, counting down.
GGGGCCTCCTTGGGTCTCTCTTTAGGTCCTCGAGGGCCCAGGAGGGAGGCAGGCCCTCTCTCTGCAGGTCAGCCTCCCCGCCTCATGGGCAGCAGTGAACCCCGCCTGGATGGTGCCATGACCCGGGGCCGCTGGCCTGGCTGCCTGGTCCCCAGCCTGGTTTCCCCAGGCTCCTCTCTGCCCACAGCCATGCAGGGGAGCCAGGCACTTCCAGTGGGGCTGCAGTGTTAGAAGATGGGTTTTCAGCACAGCAGGTCACAGACAAGGATGAGAGGCCCTTTACTAACCCAGCTCTGCTTTAATTGGTTCCCTGCTTCTGACCTATAGAGGGTGGGGGCCCTCTATACCAGGGTTTGGGATTTTATTAACCTGAAAGGACAAAAAGGTGCTGGAGTGTGATTTCTGTGCAAGTGGCTGCAGTGTTGTTTTCTTTGGAGATTTAAAAAGCTTCTAGAAACATCACAGGGACACTGAGGTTCCCATGTCTCTCTGACCTAACAGCTACAGAACATTTAGCAGTGGGCTTGAACCTCACCTTGTTAAGGGGTTTTTCTACACGGCAAGCACTCGCAAGGCACAAGCCCAGCCCTGCGGATGACAGCTCCGGGGGGGGGGGGAGTATCCCCTGGTCCCTGCATTGGGTGGAACAGAAGTGTCACCTACATCGTGAAGTAAGCAACCCATCTTCCCTGGTGACGCCAAAGTCTCAGCATGGCTGACTGTAGCAGCAGGCACAAGCCTAGCAGAGTTACCGGCTGTCTCCCTAGTGATGAGGGCACTTCCCGGGCCCGTCACCTGCGACCCCGGGAGCAGCCTCCTTGCATGGCTGCTTCCTGCTTCCCCCTCCCTCTGGCCATCCTGGCATGGGAGTGCCCCAAGACACTGCACGCACGGGGGACAAAGGCCAGACCCCTGTGACAACAGAATGCCTCCCCATGAGCTCTGCAGAACTGACCGCAGCCCATGGGCCTGGAGCCCTAGGGTTCTGTCCACGACCCTGGCTTGCTTCACTTGCCTGATTTTTACCCCATTCCCAGCTCAGGACCATGCAAAGAAAACAAATAATATACACGGCCCACGAGAATCAGGGTGCCTTTCTTCCAGGCAGCTGCCCAGCCTCCCAGCCATGGCTCCCTTTCTTCCTGTGACGCTGTGCCCCTGCCCAGCCCACCTCGGGCCCCTCACCAGAGCAAGCTCTGGGGATATAGCCCACTGGGGTAGTGATGACACTCAGACCTGCCTGGAAGTCCACGTTCACTAAGGGTCCAGAGTGCAGACTGGCCGCCAGCACCGCTGTGGGTGCCCGCCTGCAAAGCACGAACCAGCCTCTCTGACAACGGCCTGCCTCTCACCCTCTGCTCTTGTGCTTCCCGATCAGGATTCCACGGGGTCAGCAACGTCCATGCAGCTGGAGCATCCACGAATCACGGCCTTTGATCCGTGCGGGCAGCCCGTGTGACCTAGTCCTAATCACCCACCGCTCTGAGAGCTAAGTGCCTTCTGGAGAGAGGCCTCCCCCAGCGTCTGCCCACGGATGGACAGCACCAGACCACGACTCTGTTTTCAGAGCTTCCGCTCGCTGGTCAGAAGGATGCACAAAACCTCCCCTTCCCCTCCTTTGGTTCCTGGGCAGATTCAGAGCAAAGTCCATGCTCCCTTCCTTCCAGAAGAGAGAGAACTCTGCCCATGGCTCAGCTGGCCCAATCAAGGTCCTGCAGGGACTCTCAGAGGCCAAATGCCCCACACCCACCTGGGTGTCCCACAGACCCCTGCCTGTGGTGCGCCAGCCAGGATGCATCTTGGGTTGTTGACCAAGTTATTTGAGGGAAACCAAAATCAGCAGGTCATTTTCGGTGAAACTCAAGCTCTCCATCCTCAATCTCTGAGTCTCAGGAAGAGCTTCCCTTCCTACTTCCGCTCTGTGCCATTTTGCGTGGAGTTCAGCTCTTCCTGCCAGCCTGGGGAGTGCTCCCAGAAGGAGGGGAGGGTCAGAGGATCGTTGCCCATGGCAACAATACCTGTCTCAAGATAAATGCTACCTCCGGGTTGGGGGGTCCCGAGTACCACCGTCACGTCACAGCAGCACACCCCTGCTGGTGCGCACCCCAAAAACGGGGTGCAGATTGGAGACACTCATTAGGGGAGAGGCCTGTGTTTCTACAGTTAATTCGACTAATTCTTTGAACTGAGTATTGACAATTAGTATCTCAGGGAAAACAAAAATTATGATGTATTCCATGAAATACTAGAACAGGCCATTACTCACTTCACTGACATCATTCCTGTGGAGGTGATGCACTGACTGAGTTCTGGACCAGCAGGTCACGGGGTAGGTCAATAAATGAGAACTAGTTCCCTAACCACATACTTCTCCTATCCCAGAGCTGTGGGTTTCATTAATGAAGTAACAGGCATACGTTGATTTGGAAAAATACTCATGACTTGTGAATAATAATAAAATTAGAAAGAAATATTGTCCTAGTTTGCTCCTGTTACTATAAAATAATACCACAGATGGGTGTCTTAAACAACAGATATTCATTCCTCACGGTCTGGAGGCTGGAAGTTGGAGGTCAGGGAGCCAGTGGGGTTGGGTCCTGGGGAAAGCCCTCCTTCAGAGTGCAGATTGAGACTTCTTGCCATGTCCTCATGTGGTGAAGAATGAGAACTTTCTGTTGTCTGCTCTTATAGGGTCACCAACACCATCAGGACCACCATTCATGACCTCAGGTGACCCTGACCACCCCAAAAACTCCATCACACTTGGGGTCAGGATTTCAATATAATGGGTTTGGGGAGAACACAGTCAGTGCATGGTAAATGTCTGTCACAAAAATGTATGTGAACAATCGAGACCCGGGAGGGAAGGAATGTGGAAACAAGGATTTGCAAACTGACAAAGGCCGGCCACATTGATGAAAGCACCCTCAGCGGACCTCTGCTCTGGATGGTCTCTGATGTCAGGGTTGGGTCCCTCCTGAGCTCACTTCAATTTTATGGTAATAACTGAAGTTCTATCAATACCTCACAGTGTAGCTGATTGAATCATCCCCCAATATTTATGTTATCTCCTACGTGTCAAGTGTTTTTCAGGACACTGAGGTGCAGGATGAGTCAGGGAAGATGTGGGACCCATTTCCACAGGCACAGGAAGCACCCAGTGCCATGCCCAAGCCACCTGAACCAGCCAAGGGGTGGAGAGTGGATTCATAAGGCATTTTTCCCAGGTGGTGCTAGACTAGTCTGGATGTGTTATTCCAGGGAGCAGGGGGACTGTTTGTTCTGTAAAATGTCAAAAACAAACAAACAAACAAAAAATAGCAAAAACAAAAACAACAAAAAAAACAAGCCATAAAGTTTAGTCAGTGCAGAGCCCATCCTAGTACTTTTGGGGGAGACCCTCAGGGAAGAGGTGTCTCAGAGAAGGAAGGCATCCTGTGCGGCAGAAGGACACAGCCACCCATGCACATTTGGTGCATAGAATCTTCAAGTCATACATCTGTGCCCCTTTCCTGGTTGCTTTCTTGCATTTTGATTATAATTTGGCTGCTCATATCATTTCCCAAGGGGATAGAATGGGTTGTGTAGAGCAGAGTTGACTGGGTCCCATTAACAATGACAATCTTGGCAATGACTTCAGGAATCTACTTGGGTGTTATGCATTTGTCTCTTGAGTAAGGTGGGTTAAACTGAATTTGCTCCAAGGGTATGGCCCTGCTGTTGGGGGTAGTGATGAGATCACTTTCCTTCTGTTTTTTTCTGAAGTGTATATTGTTGCCTGCCTGTCTCCTTGGTGCCATTGTCACCTGAAGACCAGGCCACTCACCACTCACCTTAGCCTTCTTCTTTCCACAGAAGCATTGATTTGGACAAATAGAATAGTATTATATGCCTAGAGCTTGCTTTCTGGCCCCTGGCGAGCTGAAGGAGAGAATGCCAAAGTGTTCTCTGTACTTCCACAAGTGTCTTATCTCTGGGAGATTCACACAGTTCTTTCTTCCCTTTCCCTCAACCAGAAGAGATTCGCTCTCCTTACCCATTCTCTTTAGATTAATGGACTTCCGTAAGGGCTAACCTTTCTATACACAGCCACTTCCTGTCATTCCTTAGCTTTTCTTCTTTGAGAATCACTGAATCCTTTATTTTGTATGTACTGTTCACAGGAAGCACATAGAATATTGACTTTAATCCCTGGAGTTTATAGTCTCTCTCTCTCTGTACTGTTCACAGGAAGCACATAGACTATGGACTCTGAGAAACAAACTGAGGGCTTCAGAGGGGAGGTGGGGTGGGGGAATGGGATAGACTGGTGATGGGTAGTAAGGAGGACACGTATTGCATGGTGCACTGGGTGTTATACGCAAGTAATGAATCATCGAACTTTACATCAGAAACCAGGGATGTACTGTATGGTGACTAACATAATATAATAAAAAAACATTAAAAAAAAGAATATTGACTTTAATCTCTGGAGTTTACAGTCTCTCTCTCTCTCTCTTTTCTCTCCTTCCCTCATTCTTTCTCTCAGAAGAGTTGTTCCAGGTCAGACAGAACTGAGTTTGGGTCCCTGTTCTTCCACTAACTAGACATGTAAATTTGAGCAGTTTACCAGATCTGGCCAACTTTATTCTCCAGGTCTGTAACATTTGGATAATGGTGCCTATCTCATTGGTTCATGGCATCAAAACTTAGCAATCCCATCTGAAAAGCATCTACGGTCTGACACACCCTGGCTCTGCTCCTGCCAAGGGCCACTGCACACTTTGTGCAGGTTGTGGGAGTCGTTGTCTGAGGGAGGAGGAGTGCAATTCAGTCCACTGGTCAAGTTTTGACCCTTCTTAATCCAGAGAGCAGCCATATGGGCTAGTCATGGCCCTGAATTCACTCTAACTTTCCAGCATATATTTTAAGGAAACTATATACAAGGCCCTCTTCTCCTCCCTCACTTAATATTATAATTCATTTTTAACAACATTCTTCTAAATGCTAACAAGAATTCTATTTCCAAATATCGCACATGAGAAAAATTATAGCATATGACACATCAGTCCCAAACCTACAGCTAATATTACAAAACACAACAGAAACACAATGAAACTATCACATTAAGATATAAAATGCTTAAAACACTGTTTCCTGGTGTCCAATTAATATGGTCAACAGCTACTTCCTTGCGGTGATCCATCCTTTTTCCTTATTATAATCAGTTTTCTGAGTTATCTCACTCCTTTCTCAGTAATTGTTTCACCATTTTTTCAAACAAGAACTAGACAAAAATAAGATCTAACTACAAAATGCACAATAGGGAAGCAGTCAGTATAGACGCACAGAGAGAGTGTCTCACCCCGAGATGCAGTGATGCCTTTCGGCACAGGCACATCCAAGAAGCCATGTCTCCTTCTACAGCCACAGCACATTTTTCAAAGAGACTATACGTGATTTCACTGAATGACTAATTGTCTTGGGAAAGTAGCTCAATAGTTTCCTAACACACCGTTTTGTTAAAAATATGTATTGAGATTTGTGAATGTCATTATAAAATATTCTTCTATTATCACTGGGCAGAAAATACCTAATTAAAAAAGGTATATATTATAAGATGTTGAGTCTCATATAAAGAGGCAATCTCCGTGAAAGATATTAAGCAGTAATTATCAGCCTATTTTGTCCCTGCTTCCTTCTAATATTTATTAACAAATTCATTCATCCGAACCTACGTTAACAAGTAATTATTGCGTGGTCTCTCTGTCATGTGGATTAGAAACAGAGCTTTGAGAAAGATATAAATATAGACCCTGCTTTTATAAAGTTTGTACTTTTTAGAGAAAAGAGGGAAAAAAAGTTAAAGTATTTTCAAAATGTACTTCTTATAAAATTTGGAGATAAAACAGGCTAAACTTATTTTTACAAGATATATATCTCTATAATATATCTATGAATATATATGTATATATGTATTTATATATATTTGTATATGTCTTTGAAGTAATAGTGAAAAAATCTAAAGATGCCAAAAAAATTATCTCTTCCTCTTCATCTCTTTCTTAGTTTGATTGCTGAAGTGGCTGTGAGTGTGTTTCTTTTCACATCTGGAACATATCCCCTACATCTCATGCCATGTTCTTATAAAATTCATGCATACATATAAGAAGAAATATATAAAATCACTCCTATTTCTGTATTCATATATATATACATAAGACTTAACTTTTTAAAATTTGACAATATGTCATTTGATTCACATTCAAAGGGGTTTAAACTACTTAAAAATGCATATTGGACACAGTAACCAAACACAAAAAAGTTTTTAAAAGAAATATAAGAAAGATAAAATGTTAAGTTTTGCTAAGAGGGGAAATGAAATGAAATCATATAATGTTCAATTAAAACCAAAAAGGAAAGAAAAAGAGGGGAATAAATGAGCAAAGAACAAATAGAGCAAATGACAATAATTACATATTTGGGAAAAATCAATCCAATTACAACAACTACCACTTTAAATGTGAATGGTCTAGGGGTGCCTAGGTGGCATAGTCTGTTAAGCGTCTGCCTTTGGCTCAGGTCGGGAATCGAGGGTGCTGGGATTGAGCCCCACATGGGGCTCCCTGCTCAGTAGGAAGCCTGCTTCTCCCTCTCTTCTGCTTGTGCTCTCTCTCTCTCGCTCTCTGTCAAATAGATAAATACGATATTTTAAAAAATAAAATAAATGTGAATGGTCTAAATAGGTGGATTAAAGACAAAGATTGCCAGAGTGGATTTAAAAAAATGGATTTAAAAAACTCTCTTTTCCCCAAAGAAATCACCTTTAACTGTACAGATACAGCAGAGTTAGAAGTGGAAGAATGGAGGACGCTATACCAGGCTAACAGTAATTCAAAGACCGTCAGAGCTACTGTGTGTATTATGAGCAAAGCAGATTTGATAACAAGGATATAGATCACGGATAAAGAGGTATATTACACAATGATAAGGGGGTCTATCTGTAAAGGGGTCTGAATGCACCTGGCAGAAGGATATCAAGATATGTAAAGCAAAACTGATAGCACTAAAAAGAGGAGTAGATGTCAGCACGTTTACCTGAGGATTTACCACTTCTCTGTCATAAGTAGATAGATCAAAGCAGAAAGAAAACTTGTCAGGATACACATGATGTAAACAGCATTATAAATCCACTTTTCCTAATTGACTTTCATAGAATGTTCCATCAAACAGCAGCAGAATACACCTTCTTCTCCAGCTGACGTGGACCACTCACCGTGATAAACCACATGGTGTGTCACAAGCACACATTCACAGATTTAAAATACTATAAATCTACAATGTTTTCAGAGCACGTGGAATCAAATTAGAAATAACAGAAAAACGTTTGGAACTCTCCTGTTATTATGAACAATTTAATAATACTTGTCAAAATAATGTCTGGGTCAAGTACGGAGGCTTAACAGAAATGAAACATGTATTTTGAGCTGAAGAAGTCTGCAGATACAATGATCAAAGTGTGTGGGATGACACACAAGTTGTGCTTAGGGAGAATTTGATATACTATACTTACATATCTGTATGTACCGTCTATCTCTCTATCATCTCTCTGTCATCTGCCATTCCCCCCACACCCCTCTCTATACTAGGAAAGAAGATGATATAAAATAAAAGCAAAAACAAAAACCTAAGCTTTCATTTTAGAAATCTAAAGAAACAGGATATTTTAAGCCTAAAAAGGAAGCAAAAGAAACAAAATAATAAAAATCAAAGCAGAAATCAATGAAATTGAAAACAGGAAAACAATAGAGAAAAGCAATACAATTTAAAGATTCCTTGAAAAGACCAATAAGCTTATACTGTGTCACAGACAGATGGGATTCTATGTGTGCAAGCCTGGCTCAACATTCAAACTTTAATTAATGTAATCCACAAAAACAATAGACTAAAGGAGCAAAATCACACAATCATGCCAATTGATGTAGAGAAAGCATTTGCCAAATCTAACATCCATTCAGGGTGAAATCTCTAAGCATGCTAAGAAGGGTGAGAACTTCCTCAACCTGGTGAAGGACACCTGCAAACACGGGCAAACAGCAACAACAAGCAGCAAAGTCCAGCTGGCCGCATACCTGATGGTGAGACTCTGGACCGTTCCCCCTAACACCAGAAACAAGCGAGAACATCCTCTCTCACAACCTCTAGGCACTGAAGTTGTGGCTAACACAATATGGGAGAGGGGGGAAGTACACAGATATGAAAGGAAAACAACGAAACTAGTTTCATTTTCAGATGACATGATTGATTTATAAAATCCCCCAAATTTAACAAAAAACTGCTGGAACTAATAAGTGAGTATAGTAAAGTCAATATGAATTAGTCCACTGTTTTCCTACATGTCAGCAGTGAATAATTGGAATTTAAAATTAAAAAGCAATACCATTTACAATAGAACCAAAAAGGGAGAAGTACTTAGGTATAAAATGATCAGAATATGTATGTGGAAAACTATAAAACACTAATGAAATAAAGCAAAGGAGATCTAAGTAGACGGAGAACTACTCTGTGTTCATGGACAGGGAGATTCAGTTTTGTCAATTCTTCCCAAACTGATGTGTAGATTCAATACCATTGTGATCCCAATAAAAATGTCTGCACACTAGTGGGTATATATCAGCTAACTTATTCTAAAGTTTATATGGAAAGACAATAAACTGAAAATAGTCAACACAAGACTGAAGAAACATATAAATAGTTGGGGCCTCACATGACTCATGCCATCTGATCTCAAGGCTTATTATAAAGCAACAGTAAGCAAGAAAGCCTTATACCAATGGAAGAATGGACAACAGATCAATGGAATGTAAGAGAGAGCCCAGTAATAGGCCTGTGCAATTCTATTCAACTGATTTTTGATACGGGCACAAAGGCAATTCAATAGAGAAAGGATAACCTTTGCTATACATGAGGTTGGAACAACAAAACATCACAGGCAAGGAAAGAAAAAGAACCACACATAGAATTTACACATTTCACAAAAATCGACTCTAAATGGATGATAGACTCAGCTGTAAAATGTAAAAGTCTAACATTTCTAAAAGAAAAAAAATGAGAAAAGATATTTGACTTGGAGCTTGGTGATGTGTTTTTAGACACAAAAAATACCACCGATGACAGAAAAAATGGTAAGTTAGAATTGTTTAAAATTTAATCCTTTTGTTCTACAAAAGACATTGTTATGAGAAAGAAAAGGGAAGCCACAGACTGGTCGAAAATATTTGCAAGAGACATATCTGATGGAGGACTTGTATCCAAAATATGCACAGAACTCTTAAAACTCAAAACTTAAAAAACAAAAGCAGGCAGTCTGTATGTACGGAAACTTCACCAGGGACACAGACAGACATATGAGGAGATTCTCAACATCTTATGTTCTCAGCGGATGGAAAGTTACCACGATGCCCCATGGGAACAAGGAAAATCCCCAAACGGGGAAAACGCCTGTTGCTGGTGAGGACGTGGAGCAGCAGGAACTCTCGTTGCTCTGGTGGGAACGGAACGTGCACAGCTACTCAGAGGGCAGCGTGGCGGTTCTTTCAAAGTCGACCATTGTGGCCATACAATCCAGCAGTCGCACTTCTAGGAATTTATCCAACTGGTTTGAAAACGTGTGTTCCTACAAACGTCTACATAAAAATGTGTATAGCAGCTTTTACTGTAATTGTTAAAAATTGAGAACAAGTAAGGTGTTTTCAATACATGAATGAATACATGGATTGCGGTTTTGCCAAACAAAGACCTATCATTTGGCAGCAACAACAAAATAAGTTATCAAGTCATGTGGAGACATGATGATTCTTAAATTCATGTGGGTTAGTGAAAGAAAGGAGTCTGAAAATGGCACATGCTGTATGATTTGATTTGAATGACATTCTGGAAAAAGCAAATTATAGCGATCGGCTGGAAAACAAATCCTTGGTTGTCAAGGGTTCCAGAAGTGGGAGAGTCAGATAGGTGAAGACAAGGGATTTTTAAACAAAACCACACATCTCTGCATCATAGTGTAACGGCAGACACATGATATTATGCATTTATCAAAACCTACATTACTTTACAGCAAGGAGTAAACCTTAACGAGCGTTCTTGGTAATTCCTAAGCCCAGCCTAATCTTGAGGAAAACATCTACAAATCCCAGTAGAAGGACTTTCCCAAACTGTCTGACCAGTCCTCTTCAAAACTGTCAAGGACATCCAAAACAAGGACAGTCTGTCTGAGAAGTGGTCACCGCCAAGGGGAGCTTAAGAGACAAGATGACTAAAGAAAATATTGTATCCTGGATGGGATGCTGGAACACAGCAATGGTATTAGGGGAAAATTAAGGACGTCTGTATGAACAGTGGACTTGAGTTAATAGTCACGTATCAATATTGGCTCTCAAATTCTGGTAAATGTAGGCTACTAAGGAGCGATGTTAAATATAAAGGGAAGTCGGTTGAGGCATATGGGAACTGTCTGTTCTATCTTTGCAATATTTCTGTAAATTTAAAACTTCTCTAAAGCAAAATGCATATTTAAACAAATCTAATTGTTGATTCAATCTTTCTACGAAAGTTGGTGAGAACTTCTTCGGTTTGAAAGGGTGCAACGATGATGGTGATGGTAAGCTGGAACCCAAGGGATGGTAGAAGGAAGCCACCACCCAAAACTTTCATTTGGTTAGGATTGTAGCTGCAGGACCTCATCTCACCTCCATGCTGAGAGCATTCCTCCTGGCCTAGTTAAGTCGTTGGCACTGAGGGTACTGTCTCTATGCAGCTATACCAAGTAGGTCAGGAGCCTCCAGATAATAGCATTTATAAGTTTAGAGAGAGTCATAGCCCCAAAGATAACTAAACAAGGACAGTCACCCAGCAGCTGGAGAATCAGGGTTCCCAGCACTATTGTAAGTGCTCTCGGGAGGGCTGTACCCTCCTTCCCAATTACATGAACACTTCTGTCACATAGCGCCATGTGCCAACTGCACTGTTCACCTCCAAAGCACCAGTTTATTTAAATTCAATTACTTACATGACCAGGGCCAGTGATTTCTAAAAAGGAGCCTCTCATCTACTGTGATAAGTGTTCTGCCAAAACTCAGCATGCATTTTGTTTTCTTTAAAAACTACCATTCCCATATAATTGGATTAACCCAGCATGTGACTATGGCCAGATGTCGGAGCTTCCCAGGTTGGGTAGATCCCTCATGTGACTTTTCTCAGGCTTCTCTCATAATATTCTGGGAGTAGAAAATGGAGCCTTTGGCTAGAAATGACTTTCAAGTGTCCTTAAGAAGTAACAACTATTGGTCAGAAGAGAAACTACCAAGGGCTCAATGAAGGTTTCAGGCATTCAAATAGCTATGGTCAGAGATCAAGGAATCATTTATTTATTAACTGCTTCCAGGAAACTTTAATTTTTCTGAGACATGTAGGAGGAAAAGAATTCCCAAGCAATTATTAAATTCAGAGAGAATCTACCTATTTGAACTATCAAATCTCCTTCTTAAAAATACTTGGACTGCTACTAACCTGCAAAGCTCTTCCTCTGGTACCTCTGTCTCTCTTTTCTACAGACTCACCACATCCACCCAAGAGGGCATTCGTGAAAACCCGACTGTGTGCTGCAGCGGGCAGGGCATGAAAGGGCCTGCCTTCAAGTTCCCCTCTTATTGGAAGTCATCCCACAGAAATGTCCACGTGTAGGGGAGAGGGACAGAGTTCTGTAACTCCAAAGGGAAGTATTGTAAGCTGGAGCCCCCTAGCCTGCCATCCCCCTGTCCTCAGCAGCCTTCCCTTCACACCGCACACAGACTCCTGTGTTCACTGTGGCTCTGCCTGGAACTCCTTGGGATTGACCTCCGGGGGTCAACCATAGCATGCACATCCCAGAAGAGCTCACCAAGCACTTCCTGTCACTGTCCTGTGAGTCTCGGGGCACAGGTCCAGCCTCGCATGCCCTGCATCTGCCCTTGGCTTTCTCCCCTGAAGGACACAGGGGGCTCTGAGCTTCCATGGCCCGACTCTGGTGGAATTCCTCCTATATGTTCATCAGGGGTCATCATTTCTGCAGAGTGGGATGGTTGCCCACCAGTCCTGGAGGAGGCGGCAGCCATCCTCTCTGTGTTTATGTATTTGTATTTAAATTTTTGGATCCCAGTGAAAAAAGAGAGATAGAAAAGAGCATCTGTAGGGCAGAGAAAAGCAAAGTAAAGCATCAGGGTTGGAAGGCAGACAGGGCATTCAAGAGCCATGTTGGATTTGATTTATACCCAGAGAACGTGAAGAGGCAGAGCAGGCAGATTGACGACAGAAGGGGATTTCTGGATGCTGAGAGGACTGGGGACCATGGAGCTCCTTCAGACCTGTCCGAGAGAAGCAGGTATGTAGGGGAGCATCATCTTAGAAAGAGCCAAGAGAGATGTTCCAGTCATGCAGTTCAGAAAGCGTAACTTCATTACATCTCCATTATTCCCAGCAGGACCTGCCCCACTGACCACAGAGGATGGCAGGTGGGCAGGGTCCCACCCTCCATAGTCCAGCTAGACTCCCTCTGTTGTCCTCTACCTGCAGCAGCAAAGCCTGGGTGCCTCCTATCTTGCCTGGGCTGCCCCATTCAGGGTCCAGTCCTTGTACTTCTTAGGTATGGTGTTTGGAGGGCATGGCAGGGCCCTGTAGGTGCCCAAGGATGGGGTTTGGGTGACATCAAGGGGAATGGTGACACCTCACAAAGGCCTCTCACCAATCCCTTCAAACTAGATGGCTAACACCTGTCACACACCTACATTTCAAAACTCAGTAATGTCAAGTCATTGTATTCAAGTCCAGTTGCCTGTCTAAGGCCCATGGTCTTCAAGGAACACTTAGAGACCCAAGAATGGTGGGCTCCAGGCAAAGCAGTCATCACTGGATGGACATTGGCCCCAGAAACTGTTCATCTTAGAATTCCCTGAATATTTCTAGGGGAAAGCATGGTCTTTCATGCAGTTGTTTGTCATGTGTACACATTAATTCATTACTCTTTCCTTTTCTTTGGGTCCCCAAGCCCTCTGTTCATCTTCCCTACAAACACTTTTCTAAATTATATTGAAGCTTTACTCAATGAATGAATACATGGGGTGAGGATATTGAAACCTTCACTTCCCAAACCTAATATAAAACACTTCCACTCAAGGTCAATATGTTAGTGCACTTTGCAAAATGTGTTTGAGGCATTAAACCTTATCAGTGTTTAATTATATACATCATCACTTTAATTAATTTATATATACACTGGCGTATTTAAATGGTAATAAAATAATCACCATAAGAGAAGATTTGTAGATGTGTTTATAATACGATTATCAATGGTTAATCTATGTCCAAAAGTAGTGGAAGGTCTAGGCTAAAATTAATTTGAAAAGCTAGAGTTTAATACATGCAGTGTGAGCAAAGAAGAATTGACTTCTCGAAGATGAGATAACAGTTTATGAGCAGGACAGGAAATAGAGCCGCGCGAGAAGGCAGTCACAAATACCTGTGGTGATGGGATGGTGTGAATAGAAAATCAAAGCCTGGGGCTCCCCTAATGATGTTTGGGAACTGCTATGACTTTTAGAGAAAGTAGATGTGTTTTCTGCTTTGTTTGTGAAGAAAAACTTCAACAAGACCAAAGCCTTGTCCATGTGGCTTTTAAATACACATCTATTGATTAGGCTAAATCAGATTAAAAAAAAACTTTTTAAAGATACTTTAAAACAGATTTCAGCAATTTCTGCAACAAAACAAAACAATCAACAACAGAAAACCTTATAGGAGCCCCAGCATTTGCAGCTGTAATCAAGCAAGAGTCACCAGAGAGAGAGAGAGAGAGAGAGAGAGAAGCAATCACTATTGGACCATCACTCCATCACTCCTGTCAACTATTAATAGAAATGCTCATTCAACAGTTAGTTTCAGTGTAACAAAGCAGCAGAAAACCTGGGGTAAGTGGGGTAGTTAAGAATGGCTGGTATCTCTGTAACTGAAATTCATTCCAGGTATTCTAAACAGGAAGGGGCACAAGAGGTCAGGGCGGTCAAATGTGTTAGGAAGACTGGAGGGACCAGTAAGTGGAAAGCTTTCAAAACGATAAATAAACAGTCTGGTAAAGAGACAGGTTGAGAAGGGGCTATCCAAATAATCACAAGAGAAGCAGTGGGGAAAATAATAATCACAAGACAGGCAGTGGAATGGAAAGGTGGGGATTTGCAGAGAATATTCCAATATAGAACGGTGTGATTCTGGAGTTGAAGGACCTTCAGACCATGGTGCTCACCGGGAACCGAGCAGGGGCAAGCAAGCGAGCAGGAGAGGAATGGTCTGGAGCTTCCCCCATGGCTGAGAGAAGGAAGGAAGAAATCCCCACTGCCCTTGTCCCACCGAGGTGGGGAAGGTCTTTCCAAAGACAACTGACTGAAGATGTTGCAAATAGCTGAGTTGATGACTCTCTGGGTGTGGCAAAATGCACGTGCTCTAAATGGGGGAGTGATATTCCAGTGAAATGCCACCTAGGACCTGGTACTTGAATAGAAACCCTTCAGAGTGTAGGAATAGAGGGTACATTTCTCAATCTCATAAAAGCCATCTATGAAAAGCCTACAGCAAATATTATTCTCAATGGGGAAAAGCTGGAAGCCTTTCCCTTAAGATCAGGAACACGACAAGGATGCCCACTCTCGCCACTATTATTCAACATAGTACTAGAAGTCCTTGCAACAGCAATCAGAAGACAAAAAGGGATCAAAGGTATCCAAATCGGCAAAGAAGAAGTCAAACTGTCTCTCTTTGCAGATGACATGATACTCTATATGGAAAACCCAAAGGAATCCACTCCCAAACTATTAGAAGTTATAGAACAATTCAGTAAGGTGGCAGGATACAAAATCAATGCCCAGAAATCAGTTGCATTTCTATACACGAATAACGAGACTGAAGAAAGAGAAATTAGGGAATCCATCCCATTTACAATAACACCAAAAACCATGCGTTACCTTGGAATTAACTTAACCAGAGACGTAAAGGACCTATATGCTAGAAACTATAGATCACTTTTGAAAGATATTGAGGAAGACATAAAAAGATGGAAAAATATTCCATGCTCATGGATTGGAAGAATTAACATAGTTAAAATGTCCATACTACCCAGAGCAATCTACACTTTCAATGCTATCCCGATCAAAATACCGAGGACATTTTTCAAAGAACTGGAACAAATAGTCCTTAAATTTGTATGGAACCAGAAAAGGCCCCGAATCTCCAAGGAACTGTTGAAAAGGAAAAACAAAGCTGGGGGCATCACAATGCCGGATTTCGAGCTGTACTACAAAGCTGTGATCACAAAGACAGCATGGTACTGGCACAAAAACAGACACATCGACCAATGGAACAGAATAGAGAACCCAGAAATGGACCCTCGGCTCTTTGGGCAACTAATCTTTGATAAAGCAGGAAAAAACATCCGGTGGAAAAAAGACAGTCTCTTCAATAAATGGTGCTGGGAAAATTGGACAGCTACATGCAAAAGAATGAAACTTGACCACTCTCTCACACCATACACAAAAATAAACTCCAAATGGATGAAAGACCTCAATGTGAGACAGGAATCCATCAAAATTCTAGAGGAGAACATAGGCAACAACTTCTATGACATCGGCCAGAGCAACCTTTTTCACGACACATCTCCAAAGGCAAGAGAAATAAAAGATAAAATGAACTTATGGGACTTTATCAGGATAAAGAGCTTCTGCACAGCCAAGGAAACAGTCAAAAAAACTAAGAGACAGCCCACGGAATGGGAGAATATATTTGCAAAGGACACCACAGATAAAGGACTGGTATCCAAGATCTACAAAGAACTTCTCAAACTCAATACAAANGAAACAAATAAACAAATCAAAAAATGGGCAGAAGATATGAACAGACACTTTTCCAATGAAGACATACAAATGGCTAACAGACACATGAAAAAATGTTCAAAATCATTAGCCATCAGTGAAATTCAAATCAAAACCACACTGAGATACCACCTTACGCCAGTTAGAATGGCAAAAATAGACAAGGCAAGAAACAACAATTGCTGGAGAGAATGTGGAGAAAGGGGATCCCTCCTACATTGTTGGTGGAAATGCAATTTGTACAGCCACTTTGGAAAACAGTGTGCAGGTTTTTTAAGAAGTTAAAAATTGAGCTACCCTATGATCCAGCCATTTCACTACTGGGTATTTACCCCAAAGATACAGACGTAGTGAAGAGAAGGGCCATATGCACCCCAATGTTCATAGCAACATTGTCCACAATAGCTAAATCGTGGAAGGAGACGAGATGCCCTTCAACAGATGACTGGATTAAGAAGCTGTGGTCCATATAGACAATGGAATATTACTCAGCTATCAGAAAGAACGAGTTCTCAACATTTGCTGCAACATGGACGGCGCTAGAGGGATAATGCTAAGTGAAATAAGTCAAGCAGAGAAAGACAATTATCATATGATTTCTCTCATCTATGGAACATAAGAACTAGGATGATCGGTAGGGGAAGAAAGGGATAAAGAAAGGGCAAGGTAATCAGAAGGGGGAATGAAACATGAGAGACTATGGACTATGAGAAACAAACTGAGGGCCTCAGGGGGGAGGGGGGTGGGGGAATGGAATAGACCAGTGATGGGTAGTAAGGAGGGCACGTATTGCATGGTGCACTGGGTGTTATATGCAACTAATGAAATCGAACTTTACATCGGAAACCAGGGATGTACTGTATGGTGACTAACATAATATAATAAAAAATCATTAAAAAAAAGAATTTAGTACTGGGACAGGTACTCAACTCCTTCACAACTCAATGTTTTCATTTAAAAGGAGAACTGGTGATGGGTGTTAAGGAGGGCACGTGCTGTAATGAGCACTGGGTGTTATACGCAGTGAATCATGGAACACTGCATCAAAAACTGCTGATGTACTGTATGGTGACTAACATAACATAATAAAAAGAGAGAGAGAGAGGGAGAAAGAGAGAGCTGGATAGCTCTTCTGGCCCTAAAGTGTATTCCCGTTCAACTCCAGTTAAGGGGGTCTCACCCTATTCACTACACAAAAGAAAATGTCACGATGTTGGAAATTACTGAATGATACACATTTTCCAAACTGATGTCTAACTTGATTACCAACAAATGTTATTATTATTTTTATAAGCCCTATTTGTTCCTTGCTGTATCCCATTTGTTTTCCCCCATGGGATCTCCTCAATTTCAGGGAATTCTTAAGTGTAACCTATTGTAAAGGGGGACATTTTCTTTATTCTTCATCTTTGATTCTCTTCAAACCCTGGCGCACCTTGATCCCTCTGATGTCAGTTTTCTTTAAGAAGTGATCTGTGCTCACCAAGTGGATTTCTGCCGTCCCCTCCCTCCACCCACCCATGCAGGTCAGCATCTGGGACACCAGCACTCCCCCATCCCGCAAGTGCCCCAGCCCCATGCCAGTTCCCCTCCTCTTGCACACTCCCCAGTCTGTCCTTAGCCTTTGTCCTTTCTACCTTCCCTGGCTTCTGTGCTCTTTCATTGGCTCTGAGCTCTCCTGGGCACTCATGTCATCAGATACCTCATGGGGTCTGATAATGACCTGGTTCTAGAAACCTGACTCTTATCTCCTTGCCTTGTATGTCCCCCAGACCCTGACACTTACCGCAGACAAGCCTGCTCCTTACCTGTTTTCCTCAGCCGTGGAGCACGCTAGCGTCCCGGAGCTACACCTGTCCTCCCTCTGTCTGCACCCATCATCCGGGAAGCTTCCTTCACTTCCCTCAAGGGTCTTCCTGCACATCCCTCCTTCCTTCCCCAGACCACATGCCCTTGCTCGCTGTCCCAGTAAACCCTTGAGTGGAGTGGAGGGAGCCAGCCCACCTGTGTTCCATCTCAGGTTAGACTAGATTCTTTATCAAAAACAGAGAAGATCTTCGGAAGGGTGCATGGCTCCCCGTGCTCACAGGAGGGCATCCTGGTTGCTCAGCAACCCCAGCCTTCCAGCCTCCCCCTGCCCTTCCCCACCCCACTCTTGGTTCCAGCCACACCTAATGGCTCTTCTGTGCCCAGGCGGCACCTTCTTGGGGAATCCTTCTCAGAACATTTTGAGCTGGATTTTTCACTCATCCTATCTGTGTATCACCTATCACCAGGAGGAAGAGTTTTCTTAACTAGCTCTCCCGTTGCAGTGGGAGACAGGAGGGCAGGGGCTGTATCCTACCCCTTTGCCCTGCAGCCCAGGGCAGAACCAAGGTTTCCTGTATGACTGCCTAAACGTTAGGGTTACTATGTTGCTAGTACTGGCTTGCTAATACAAAATCAAACGCTCTCTGAGCTTCATTTCCTCTCCTACCTATTCACCTGCCCTAGTTCTGCCTGCCAACACCCAAGAGGGAAAGTCTATTTTCTAGAAGCAAAGTTATGCAGAACAACAGCCTGGGGGAGCCGACAGGAGAGTAACCATCACTGGCACATTTGGAATTTCTCAAGCTGACTCCTTTTTCCCTGTCATTTTTAGTGGAGTTGAGCAATCCTCAGGTTCCAGTGAGATACCCAGGGGCCGGCCACGTTCCTCTTCAGATGACACATACAGAGGATTTTCAGTCACGTAATGGGTGCAGAGCATGTGAGGAGGGGACGATACCAGGCTTAGGACATAAAAATGGTAAAGGCCGTGGGGGGAGATGCTGTCCGTGAAGCCCGGACCTGGGGACTGGTGCTAACACAGCTGTGCTCTGGGTGAGAACAGCAGCGGGCTCCGCGCGCTCCCAGAGCTGGTGCTCAGCACCCCGGGTGCCCGGGCCTGGGGTTCCCTGGCGGGGCAGGCCACACACGGCTCCGGAGGAAGGCCTGGCTGTCCCTGTCCACCCGGCTTCCGGCTCCACTCCCAGACGGGTCGGGCGAGGGCACATTCACTGCTGTGTCCGGAGCTGTTGGCTGGGACGTCAGGTGGGGCAGGGAAACACACATTTTGGGTTTTCATCTTTACCTGGATTGCTGCTTCATTTATGCCCCATGCTACTATTTCGAATGGGATTTTCCAGTTCCCCAAAACGACTCCTGAGTCATAGAAACCAACAGTATGTATCGTTTTTTTTTTCCCAGTCCTTAAAACATATAGGACCTAGGTCGTCTTGTCTGCAAGCACACTGGTTTTCACAGTGGATATGGACAGACAGGCTCTCTTTGACCAAACTATAGACAGGCTTCTCGGGCCCGCTTCCTGACCAGAACTTGACCATGGCCTGCCCAGCCTGGTGGTGGCAAGGATCCTCCTACGTCCCTTTGGCAAGACTCCCCTACCCTCCCTGTCTCTGTAGTAATCTCCGTCCACTGCTCCCCCAACCCTCTTGCCAGCTGTAAGTCCCCACCTGTCTTTGCTGTGTTCAGAATGGAGCCCGTCCTTTTTCTCTGCACAACAGCCCTGAATAAAGTCTTCCTCACCATTTTAATAAATATCAGGATCCATTTTCATTTTTTTATTTAAATTCAGTTAGCCAACGTATAGTACATCATTCATTTCAGATGTAGTGTTCAATAATTTATCAGTTTCATGTAACGCCCAGGATCAATTTTCTTCGAACAACATGCACTTAAAAGTTAGTCCTGGGGGCACCTGGGTGGTACAGCGGTTAAGCGTTTGCCTTTGCTCAGGGCGTGATCCCGGTGTTATGGGATCGAGCCCCACATCAGGATCCTCCGCTATGAGCCTGCTTCTTCCTCTCACACTCCCCCTGCTTGTGTTCCCTCTCTCACTGGCTGTCTCTATCTCTGTCGAATAAATAAATAAAATCTTTAAAAAAAAAAAGTTAGTCCTCACCTTCCTCACAGATGGCTCTTGTGAGTTTGCCTCTGCTTGGAAGTCCTGTCACAGCCACCTCGCCATCAAAGCCATTTTGCCACATGCACCTGACCTCAAGGACACAGACTTGTTCCATATTGTTCCTTCCCCACCCAGGGCACACTTATTTGGGTCATTGTTTCAGCTCCTGGGTGCAAACTGAAGCATAAATTCAAAGGAGGTATAGTGGCCATAGTAAGTATCTGATCTTCTTCCAAATCAGTTTGGTGCGAACCAGCATGACAAATGATCTCCGTAGGCATGGTGGTGGGGCGTGGTTACACAGAGCCCGTGCTCAGGAATAGTTATGTGCCCTGTGTTACTTCCTCCCTCTTCTATCTTAAAGACTCACTTCCAGTTACAATAAGATCCCAAGCTAATTTACTATATAATACAAAATTTTCTTTTGCCCTTATATTTTTATATTTATATAAAATAATCTTTAAAAAATAATTTCAAGACAATACAAAATATCCATCCTACTCAAGGCAGCCCTACACACAGACACACACAGACACACACAGACACAGATGCACACACACACACATGCACACACATCTTTCCAAAATAAATCTTTTGTTCTAATTTCTTTTTTTTTTAATTTATTTATGAGAGAGAGACTGGAGAGAGAGAGAGAGAGAGTGTGGTGGGGAGGGGCAGAGGGGAAAGAATCTCAAGCAGACTCCCCACTAAGCCCAGAGCCCAAAGCAGGGCTCGATCTCACAACCCCGAGATCATGACCTGAGCCAAAATCAAGAGTAGCTGCTCAGATGACTGATCCACCCATGTGCCCTACTGCTCTAATTTCTCTAAGAAATTACATACTGTAGAGTGATAAGCTTATAGCTTTGGTTAGGGTTTTCTTAGATGAGTAGAATGAGGCCATAGTCAACATTCCCTACTTTTTTTAGAAGTTTAGAAAATCTAGAATTAAAAATACACAGCAAAACTGAAAAATGCCTGAAGATAGGGAGTTGGAGCCTTTGCGAGAATAACTCAATCAAAAATATCTCGAGAGAGACAGTGCTACTCTTGTGACATCTGTAGCAGATTGTCCTGTAACTCTGTTAAATTCATCCCAGAGAGATCTTAAAGGAACAGATTGCTAACTTACTACCATTGGCAATTCTGAGTCAAAGGGAATTGCATTTAAGAATTAAATTCTCTAATGACTCTGTTGATTGGACAAGTCTGACAGCCAGTAACTGGACAAGGTTATGATGAGACCATGAGACCATGTCCACACTTGCCATTTTGTTTCTAATAAAGTAGAATGCAAGTCTAAATTATGAAATATTGGGTATTTCTGGGTCTGAGATACCTTAGGGACTATCAACACAAACAGACCAGTGGTTTTCAAACCACGCTTAACTCCAGAGATCAGGACCCAGGGTAAGGTGAGTGGAGGTGAGATAAGCCACCAAGAATGACTGTCCACAAGCCAGAAAAATGAGCACTCCCCTAGTGACTTACTTTATAGCATCCTTTCACCTGGATTTCCTCTAAATAAAAGGTTTCCCTACTTTAAACGATGTTGGAGAGCAATGATAGCCTAGACCAGTGTTGCTCAAATCACATTAAAATGCAGATTCTCATTCAGTGGGTCTCGGGTTGGCTGGATATCCTGAATTCCTCACATGTGCTCAGGTAATATTGTTGCTATTAAAGCAAGGATCACATTTCTGAAGAGCTAGGGTGTGGACCAATGGTCCGCCGAATTATATAGATCAATGCTGTATAATGTAGGCATTGTGTGCGATTTTAAATACTTTAGTAGTCCCATTAAAAAAGAGTAAAATTATTTTAATGGACTTTATGCAATCCAATATAGCTAACATAGTATCAACTAAACATGCAATCATTATAGAAATATGCCAATTAGATATTTTGCTTTCTTTTTGTGTATGCCGAGTCTTCGGAATTCGGTAGCTATTTCACAGTTGGGGCACATCTCAGTTTGGATTGGCTCCATTTCCCGTGTTTGGTGCCACACCTTCTACCATGCTGGAAAACACAGGTCTAGAAGAAGGACCAAGCCAGTGATGAAATGATTTTCAAGAACCTTCCAGCAAGAGTTCCTCAGCCATGCCCCAAACATTTCACACACCATGAAGCCTACTACCTTCAGAAGTTGTCCATTTATCTTCAGTCAGCTTTATTACTTTTTTTTCCCCATCTAGGTCAAAATTCCTCTGTGCAGTACCCACTGATTGCTTCCAGCTCTAACTCTTGGCATTACACAGAACCAAGCTGATCTATTTTTGACACACGTGGTTTTAGATATCAGGGGTCATTTTCTGCACTTCGTTTTTCCACAGTTTTACCAAGTCTTTCTTTCCTGAGGCCACGCAGGCCTGATTTATTTCTTCTGACCGTTTTTGAGTTCTTTTGCCCAATTCTTTTAGCAGTTACCCCAGGAAGGACCTTCATCCCAGGCCCAGGAGCTCTCTGAGCCCTGTCAACCCACGGACCACTGGGATCCTCTGGGCTCCACCTGCTCCTGACAATTGCCGTTGTGTTTGATGCAGTTCATTGTCTAAGCTGTAAAGATGTTTTGGAGAGACTGTCATGCAGCAAAATTATTATTACTTCAAGCTTTATGCTACGCAGAAAATTTGGGTAGCTTGACCTCAGTGTCCATAGCATCATGACGGCAAATGGTAGCATAGCCTTGAGCCAATAAACCGCATCCTTGGGAGACTGTCTTTGAACGGCAAGCAGTCTAAAGTGCATTAACATGCTCTCTGTTTCTCCCTTGTGTCCAGAAGGAAAGAGCACAGTATTTGAGATTGCTTTGCTGATGTCCACACTCAGCTATGTCTATGTTATGTTCCTCATCTAGAAATCCATTACTCTTGTCCCAAAAGAAGATGAAGTTTGTCTGACTTACACCTTTATGAGCCTAGGTTGACTCTAGGGACTCCTTTTCCTCGTGCTTCTGGGGCATCCCCAGGTCCACCTTTGACCAGCATTGATGTCCTGCTCTCTGAACTACAGCTAACAAGTTCACCTTCCTCTCGTGTACAATCAAGACTGCATCTGCTCCTCTGAAGTCTCCCCCTGCTTTCCGTTGCCCCGTAGCGGCTCATGAGCTTTTGCACAAATCATGCCCTTCCGACCTTCTCTCAGGACCCAGGATGTTATTACTCTGGGCCCAGAACTCACTTACAGTTGGAAAGATACCTTCTTTCAATCTCTTTATCCAATTTGGACTTCAATTTCTGTTCTAATCCTTACTTGATTTATGTCTTCCAACCCCAAATATCTTTGGCCTCAACAAAGAGGGGCAGTAGGTTAGCAGCTGGGCATTGGGCGGTCCCCACTCAGTTATAGGAAGAATGCCATCAGCTCCAAGCAACCAGTGGAATCTCCTTTCCTTCTTTCTTCCAGTTCCATGGATTCAGTCAATAACCATTTCACCGGGTGGCTCCCGTGTGTGAGGAGGGGCTGTCCCAGGCACTGGGTACAGTCTCTGGCCTCAAGAACTTAGATCCCAGTGGATTGTCAGCCACATGGAAGCTGAAGCCAGGCTCCCAGGGGTGTCAGGGTCTGGTTGACGACTCTGCATGATTGGGTAATGACTACAGAAACCAGGGACTTTGCATTCATGGGAACCATGCACAGAAGGAAAACACTGCTACTCATTTTTTGTTTTATTTCTCTTGGTTTATGAGATCTAGGCTCCTTTAGTTCTAGGAAATAGACTACACAGAATTAGTAGTTTCAAGATTTTAGCCTTTAACACTTGCATCCAGTATGGACACCTTGGTCAAGTTTTAAACTTAGTATTTAAAGATGATTATTGTGTTGTTTTTCAGACAATATACATATAGTGAAATCTGATTTTATGAATTTATTTCCAAGTAACATTTGAGATCCTCAGCCAAATGGGATAGAAGTTTAAAGAATGATGCAGTAGTTATTAGCATCCCTTATGACCATAGTACTTCTTCCGGAGGGTATTTTAGCATTTATACAATAAGCATTCTTTTAATAGGGTTGAATTCTCAAGATAGCTAATTTTGTTGGTTTGCTTATTCATTAAAACACTAATATTTCCTGAAAATGTTGGGGCTGCATAACTTCAGGTTATGTACCAGCATGCAGTTTCATTACTCAATGTTAAAGAACTAAATCTTGCTCTCATGATTTCGTGAAGTATAATGTTTTACTATTCAAGAAATCACAAAATCCCTCAATCAATAATTAATATGCTGCTAGTAATCACACAATCATGTCCCGTTGTGCCTTCTTCCCTCATGTTACAGTTGAGACAAGCACGTGGTGTACTAACATTACCCTGTAGGGTATTAGGAAATGTGAAATAAATCCAGGAAAAAAGACTAATGATTCTCTTTAAAAATAATTCTCTTGCATTTGATTTGCTTGAAATGTTTTACTTTGAGAGAAAAGTTGGGTCTTCCGAAAAATGCAGTGTTCTGTATCATGGTTACCACACAAAGAAGAAATGTGACTTGGTTCCCTGCAAATATTTTAATATTCAGTTTCTACGAATTGCTGGAATCCTAAATTGAACTCAGTCTCCTTGTTCATGGAGTGGGGGCTGCATAGGGGCCCAGGGAGGAGGAGGGGGCCCCAGACCCTGCCAGACAGCCCCCATGGCCCCAGCCCAGGGGAGGGGCCAGACGACCACACAGACCAGGGTGTATACTAAGCGTCTTGTCACTGATCTGTCTGTTGTGACTAGAGCCCAGCAGCAACCCCTCCCTTTAGCTGCAGATGATGTTGGGGATGCATGGAGAAAACATAAGGAAAAAAATACCCAAATTTAGAATGTAAGCAAATTTAGAAGAAGCCCATAGTTCCAGACTTCACTAACATAAATGAGATTCCCATATTACTACAATGTCTGTACAATTCGTAAGTTCTTCAAACTACAAGCATGTGAGTGTGTAGGTTGGAGATGTAAATGCACACCTCATTGCTTTATGTCCAGTCTATGCTCTAACATGTTTGTTTGCTATGAGAAGCTTGATAGAAAACATGCCATTCTTTCCAGAATATACTATTTCTGTGGCCTCTGCAGAAAACGATTCTACTCCTTGTCTGTGGGATTCTATATTCTTCAAGTGCCTATTGCATTCCTGTGAAAACGTGCCCAGCTCAGGGTGACCAGGGAGAGGGAGGGAGAGGGAGCCAGAGACAGAGGAGGGAGAGAAGAGGGGAGAGGAGAGAGAGAGTGGGGGGCTAGTTACCTTTACCTTCGGGGAGTTTATAGCATATTTATTCAACTGCAGTATTAGCTGATGTCATTAAGGGTAACAATCTAGTGCACGGCACGTACTGCTGACACTAATTGTCTGAAACCCAGTTTGGGTGCAGTCTTCTCCAAGGGGCGTGGGGATGTGCACGGCAGCGAGTGGCGGTGTGCAGGGTGGAGGTGTGGGGTGCCTGAAGCCCCATCTTCACCAGATGAATCCAGCCTGCTGTTCACAGGGAGGCCCGAGGGGTGTGTGTCCCCGAGCATGGTTTATGAATATCCTTTCAAATTTGTGGAACACGTTCAAAGGCATTTTTAGTATTGTTTTCATTTAATTTTGGCATGGAGAAATGTGTCTGCAAAAGAGTTTCTCCTAATCCATGTTAGTAGCTTCTTATAAACAAGGGGCAGAGACAGGAAAATATCAGTTATACCCTCCCTACCCCAGCGTGAGAGCAGAGAGAGATTTGGGGAGCAAAGACAAAGACATACATATCACATGCATCAGGGATCAGAGGTACACGATTCGATGCACAGTTCAATCCAACATGCCAAAAAATTAATGACTTATTTTGTCGTTCCCACTATTTAACAAACCAGAATCCGCTAGACAGCTGAGAGTGTGTAAAGGTCAGGCCAGTTTGGTGACATCACCAATCCCTTTGCTCCACTGCTCTGGCCCTGGTGAGCCTCCCACCTGCTTCTTGCCATCAGGCAGGGCGACTTGGTGCAATGGATAGATTGTATCCCTGGGTCAGTGGGGAAAGTCAGGGTCCTGGAGAATAAGAATCCCACCCCCTGGACCCTGCTCAGCTTTTGTCCCCTGGCACCTGCTTGCCCTGGGGTGATGTCATTCCCGATAGCATCTCTGCATCTCCCACATGAACAGAGCCCAGGGCACTTCCTCCTTGGCCACACCTCTCTGAGGGACCCTCCACGGGGCTGTGGTGACATCTAGGGCCTGGGTGGGGGTGGCAGTCTGCCCTCCTGTGCCAGCAACCTTCTGTCCTGCTCCCAGCAAGCTTAGTGATTTGGTCCCTGTCTACGCCTGGTAGAGCCTGGGAAGGTGCAGGAGACATCAACTGGGGGCCTCCCCAATTCCTCGAGGTATCAGTGCCAGGTGGCTGGGGTGGCCTGGAGTAGCGCCCTCACAGAGTCCCAAGAGGAATGGAAGGGGTTCCATGCCCCATTCTGCCTTTGGAATCCTCTTCACTTAAGGCTTAGTTTCCCCTCTGGGCTGAGATCCTAAGAGAGGGACCTGGGAAGCCCATCACCTTCAAGTTCATGCCCCCCTACCTCCCCACAATGTCCCTCCAGCTAGGGGTTAGCCTTGCCGTCCATCCACTCCCTGCTGGAGACCCTGTCCCGAGGCTCCTTCAGGCCTGGGGAGTGGAGGAGGCTGGATGAAGGGCTCAGGGCGCTCCTCTCTCAAGACCACAGCTGGGCCTGCTGAGCTAACTTTGGACGCAAGAACCCATTTTGGATAGCCAACAGGTGCCTGTGACCAGGAACTTACTCTCTATGTTCCTCTGTAACAAACAGCAGCCTCTCCCTGGGCATGCCCATGGTGCTAGGGGAGGCACATGAAGGTCTGTGCTCACAAAGACCAAAAAGAAAAGACATTTGTAACTTGACATGTGAGTATGCGTGCAGCCCCGTCATTCAGTGGGGGTTTCCAGAATGACTCCCAGGGGAGAAGCCTGTTCGGTGCTGTGTAAAAGACAAGGTTGGAAAGAGTAGAAAACTCTGTTGAGTTAAATGATAACATCCATGGGGAGGCAGATAAGCCCCTCCCCCAGTGTAAGCTAATGAATGAACAGTAGAAACAGCTGCCACAAATATTGATCAGAAATTTCCTAAACTTCAGAGCCATTCAAAAATGTCTCTCTGGAAGGAAGTGGCCTGTGGTGTTGAGAACATCACAAGGGCAAGTGCTGAGAAAAGGGATCAAGTGCCTCGTCTGTGGACACTCTCAGTTTGATCTCAGATGGGAGGTCCAACCCAGATTTTGGGGGGAAGATCATGGCTGTGGGTCCAGGAACAGTCCCACGTATGACCATCTGAGTGGATCTGTGCCTCTTGGTTTTTGGTGACATGAACTTGAAAGTCAATCCCCTTTCTCCAAAGAGTGTCAGAGGCTAGATCCTCTGGCATTACCTGGAAGCCATTGTCTGGTCATAGGAGTGTGTGCGTGTGTGTTTTGGGGGGCCATTCCGCGCATCCTGACTCACTCCAGCCAGCTGGAATGCAGAACCGCCCCATTGGACCGGCCTCCTTTTGGCTCACACTCCATCCACTGTCCCTAAGAAATTACGTATTACCAACAGCCCCGCCGTGCTTGCTGTCTGCGTACAACGCTGGCCCCCTGGAGCCTTGAAGACCATCCGAGCCCGCCAGGCAGTGGCTCTGGACAGCAAGGGGCCGGCAACTCAGTCCAGCACCCCCTGCCCCTTCCTCTGGCAGAGATGCATCTCGGAGAAACGAAGGTCGTGGTGAGCAACTAGGACCGAAAAACACTTTCTGAGGCAGGAGGCAGGAGGGACTCTGGCTATCAAGTTCATAATTAAGCAATAATCCCAAGAAACGCGGTCATTACCAGCAGTTAATGACGACTTTTTTGGTTAACAGCTCGACCTGAAGCTGAAGATTGTTAACACTCCATCAAACTCCTTGTTAAGAGCCCTGAGTTTTTATGGAAACACACTTGGGTCGCAGCTGGAGAGCTGTGAGGGCATCGGGCATCCCCCAGTGGCTAGTGACCGGGTTTTTTCCATCTGTCAGAGCACCGGGCGCATTCCATTCTGTTTATATAATAGTTGTTAACTGCTGGGGACTGGTGCCACCACGTTTGGGGACTTGCTGTGACACCAGGTTCAACTCCACCCTTCTCGTCAAAGGCATGCGTTTTGGTCTTTGGTCCTGGTCCTTACTGTTCGTCATCATTGACCTTGCCAGCATTTCAACCTCTGCGATTCATCTAAGCCTATTCCATTCTAGAATTGAGGAGATGGCCCGGGACAGGCGAGCGTGTCTGCCTGATTCTAGGACATGCCATCCGCGTGTCCACTTACTGAGTGAGTCCCTCACATTCCCTCCTTGGGAATTCCGCATGTCGGCACCTCCCATAGCTTCCGGCCTTCACCGTGGGGCCCTCGGGCCATCTATGCAACTGTGACCAGAGACACAGTTTGTGGATGACTGCCAGGAAGGATGCTGGCGTTTGGGGCCTTCTCCTCCCAAGTCCACCGTGATGCTCTCTCTCCTCCTCTGACCGAAAGGAGAGGTGTGCGGTTGAGCGCAGCGGACTGACGGTGAACGTCACAGGAGCCGGGGGAGAACGGTGCGTGACCTCGCTGCCCAGACGGGCACACGGAGCCACGCGGTGAGCTGCTACGCAGTGAACGGCTATGCAGGGAGCTCGGGAATTCTCTTCCTGCACAGAACCACACGAACTCTGACTTGCTTTCCCTTCCTGGAAGGAAAGAGTCAAGCCAAGGGACCCCACTTGGATCCTCGGGTGGGTCCAGCCTGTCCCCATGGAGTCCACACAACGCTGTGTCCCCAGATCTGCTAAGTTACCATCCCAAGAACCCATCCCTTTGTTGTGTCTGTCAGAGGCATCCAGAATTCATTACCATACTAATGTCGGGGCCGGGCTCCTCCAGACCTGGGCGTTTTGTCTGCGCGGGGGCTTCCCAGGGCGCGGGAGGAGGAGCAGGGCCTCTGCAACAGGAGGCACGCGGAACTCCGGTGCAGATGGGCCTGGGCCCTTTGTTCCGCGCGCCCGGGAGGCTGTTATGGGAAGCAGCCAACCTGCCTCTGTCACGGTGAACATGGTCGCGCCATTGTGTGCTTTTAATTGTTACTATGTACATGGAATCCGAGAGGTCGCTCTGGATATTGACTACAAGTGCGGGGAGCCCTCGGCCAGACCAGACAGATGTCCTGTGGCGCTCCCACCGCCAGCCGCAGTCACCTCTTGCTCAAAGAAGGACCCTTCTGACAGAGCAATTAAAAAGTATGATTTATTTACAAAACAGTCTCTACCGAAGGCCTGGAATGATCTGTCTCTGGCACTTTCCCATGCGGCTGCCTGAGCTGCTTCCTCCACAATGAAGCGATTATGTCTGCCCCTGTGCTAGGAAAGGGGTGGACCGCTAAGTAAAAAGCTGACCACTGCACCACACGGAGCGAGAGGACACGCGGCAGAGCTGTACTCCCGACGCGGGGAGCGTCAGGCTGGTCCCCTGCCTCGACCGTAAGCCTGGGCTTTCCAACGGGTGCTGCTCGAGCCAGCGCAGGGCGCTCTGTGCGATGCCCGCCTGCCGTCGGGAGTCAGGGACTCTGCATTCGAGCCTCTGTGGTTGTGACTTCAGTCACAAGGGGGATTATCTGTTACATTTAGGCAGGAGGTAAATTTTTACTTTGCTTTAAGAAGAGGGGGTTTAAAGTTTGTTCGTTTGTTTTAAGGCAACCAAGGTCAAGGCCTGGTGGTCTTAGGTCCAAGGTCAAGACAAGATGCACCCCACCCTCCGGCCACCCTTCACGCCCCCCTACCCCTCCATTCCTCTGTGCAGTGCTGTCATGCTGCTCATAGGGCGTGACTTGCCCGGAGTCCAGAAAGTCCCTCAGCCGTCTTCCTTGGGTTCTTGTCCATGGCCTCCTTCTAGACCTGCTGTGTGTCCGTCCTTGTGAAGGAGCTGGCCTGCCTCAGCGCACGGCCTCCCCACCAGCCCCTCATACGGGGGCTCTCCCGGCTCGGAGTTCAGGTGGACCACCGTGCTGAGAAGCTGCCGCTACCTGAGTTGCTTCGTGGAAACTGACTTCCCATCCCTTCAGGAAGGACTCAGAGGCACGAAGAGCAGCTCCCCCTCTCGGCTGTCCTCTCGTCATCCTGTGAGCCCTCCATCAGCCGCCGTCTGCATACCAGTTCTGCGTGAGTGCCGGACACACGTTTCCTTCAACCAGGCTGCACATCAGCGGGAACTGTCTTGTCTCTAAAACCCTCTAACCTGAAATCCCGCTCTCTGGACACAACCTTACGTTTTCCCTTCTTCTTTGCAAAACACCATAAACAAAAGATGTGGGTATAACATACCGTCTCGCTTTCCAGACGCGTCCACTGACCGTCAGATCAGCGGGAGGACCTGCGATGTTCTTAGACCCAGGCTGGTCTAGAGATTCCTGTTTTTCACTTCACTCTACGTCGTTTGAAGATGAGGTTGGCTTTGGTGGCCTCTGCAGGTCCCGGTCCTCAGAGGGCTCACAGCCCTGGGAGAGAAAGCTGGAGGCCATAACCATAATCCCTGGTTTCTTGGAGGGATATGGGATCCTGCTCCAGGTGGAGCCTGGCCCACGCATGCACGTGCTTGACGCCCCCCCCAACCCCCCACCACCCGACTCCAGCTCTGTTTCCGACATCCTGCCTACGGTTCACTCCAGTGCAAGCTGGCCTCCTCTCATCTGGTACCTCAGGGAGGGAGAGATCCTTTCTCGGAGTGCTTTGGTGGCCAGGCATCTGACCGCACCCCCAGTGGTACCCCTGGCGTTGGCTTCCGCCCTCCGTCCTCACTAAGCCCTTTGCCAGAGCATCTCCGGCTGCAAACGCACGGTCCTCCTCCTCTGCCAGCCGAGGTGTGGAAACGGACTGACCAGGATGCCCAACTTCCTGATAAGTTTTCAAACCAGGCGTGCTCACCGGAAGGCACTTTTCCCTTCCTTTCCGGGTGGCCGCTGACAGCGGGACACCGCACCTGCCCCGAGAGAGGACGCTTCCACCTACCCCCTGCCCCCACCGGCCCTCCGGTCAACCCTGCCTCTGACTCTTCCTCTCTCCTTGCACCACATCCTGGGCTGTTGCCGCCCCCACCTCCTGCGACCGCGTCTGAGACAGGACCTGCAAGGGACTGATTCCAATGTTAAACACGTGGATCCCAGGTGCCTGTCGGGCCTCTGAGTCTCACAACCTTGAAGGGAATGCATCTGAAGCTTCCTGATAACTCCTCAGGACTCTGTTCTCCCTTCTGACTCTTCACTTCTATTAATGATGCTTCTTCATTCCTCACTGGACTGAAAGCAAAATCCTGGTGTCACCCTTAGTTTTCCCTCCTTTTCTTCATAGAGCTGCTGAGTCACCAGGCTAATTCCCATGCCTCACTCGTGCGTCTGCTCCGGCGTTCCGTCGTTAGCTCGCCCGCACCTGCTGCCTGGGGCTGCGGTGGCACAGGAAGGAGGGCAGTGAGCACCCGCCCCGTGCTTCCCCCTCCCGCCTACTGTCATTTATTTGTTCAGTTTGCACCCAGTTGGTGCCATTTTCCAGGGACACGAGAAAGGCAGGAGAGAAACAGGCCCTGCCGTCGTGGAGCTTAGGCTCCAGTCTGGGACGCAGACACAAAAGGCAAATAATCGAAAGTGACAACATATTCCCAGAATAAGTCATACCTCCCAAGACGAAGAAGCATGTAGTGTCATGAAAACACAACAGGAGCAGCGGGATGCGGTTCGGGGCAATGACACGGTCAGGAAAACCTTTCCTGAGAAGGTAGTTTTTGTTTTTTGTTTTTATTTTTTTTAGTGATTTCTCTATTACCTTTTTTTATAATAATATTTTTTATTATATTATGTTAGTCACCATATAGTACATCCCTAGTTTTTTTTATTATATTATGCTAGTCACCATACAGTACATCCTTAGTTTTTGATGTAAAGTGCCATGATTCATTACTTGCATATAACACCCAGTGCACCATACAATACGTGCCCTCCTTACTACCCATCACCAGCCTATCCGAACCCCCCAACCCCCTCCCCTCTGAAGCCCTTGGTTTGTTTCCCAGAGTCCATAGTCTGTCATGGTTCCTTCCCCCTTCTGTTTACCCCCCCCTTTCTTCTTCCCTTTCTTCGCCTACTGATCTTCCTACTTCCTATGTTCCATAAATGAGTGAAACCTTATGATAATTGTCCTTCTCTGCTTGACTTATTCCACCTAACATTATCTCCTCCAGTCCCATCCATGTTGCAGCAAATGTTGAGAAGGTAGTTTTTGAATTGAACTTTGAAGGATGAGAATTTGTTAGCTAAGGAAGGAAGTGGGGGCCGGGTTCCAAAAATGGGGCTGCGTGTTCGCAAGTCCTGAGAGGAGGGCATGGCTCCCCCGGCACCTGCCAAGGCAGGAGGAGCCCAGGCAGGAGAATGGAGAGCCCCTGAGAAGGGCTGCAATCAGCCTGGGCTGCATTCCTGCAGGAACCTGGTCAATCTGGTTAGGGTTTTGGTCTTTATCCCAACAATCCTCACCCTATTGAGCCCACAGTGCTTTATCCTCCAGGGTGAGGGGTTTGGGCACAGAATGGTAAGAGCACACTTGCAGCTTTCGAAGACCACTGGCTAGGAGTGGACGGTGAGTCCTGGCAGGATGGGGTCGGAGGGTGCAAGAGGAGATGCTGGGTGGCGATTTAGGGGGTGTGCTCTCATGCTGGAGCAGATAAGCAAAATCTCCTCTCCTCTATCCAATTTATGTGATACAAATCATGCAGTTATAAGGATGAATCAAACCTAAGGATGCCTGGGTCTGTTACCTAGTACTGAGAATATCCACTGAAAAGTTTACAGAATAATTGTACCATTTCTTTCCAGGAAATTCAAATAGTTTCTTCACGCTGTTACATTTTCCCCTCTCTAAGCATAAAATGACAATGGCAAGTTTAGAGACCCTTGGACTGACAGGGTTGGTGGCCTCAGCTGATGTGCTGCGCACACAATAAGGGCTCTGGGAATGGGGGGGCAAGGCTGCTGGATCCTTGTCTGATATGCTAGGGCTGGCCTTCTCTTCTTAGGGGACACCCAGCCCTCCACACTAGAGACTAATGTGTAAGAGGGCAACTTCATTCTCCCCAGAAACCAAATTATAATACATAGTTTCCACCAAGAAATGAACTTCACCAAGATATGGGGGGAGGGGATCACAATCAACAAAAAGCGAAAATTAAAACAAAAAACAAACAAGCAAAAAACCCAAAACCCAAAAAGCACAAACACACAACAACAGAAACAAAAACAAAAACAACCCTACCTTGACTGTTTTCCATATGTCTTGGTCCATTTGGGCTGCTATAACAGAATGCCGTAGAAAGGGGGTTTATGAACAACAGAAGTG
Organism: Ailuropoda melanoleuca; assembly: GCF_002007445.2. NCBI lineage: Eukaryota > Metazoa > Chordata > Mammalia > Carnivora > Ursidae > Ailuropoda > Ailuropoda melanoleuca. The sequence continues at coordinate 144,874,072 of NC_048220.1, read as the reverse complement.
CGTTCTTCTCAGTTCTGGAGGCTGGAAGTCCAAGATCAAGGTGCAGGCAAATGCAGTGTCTGGCAAGAGCCCCTTCCCGTCCCCACATAGTAGAAGGGGCAGGGGAGCTCGCTGGGGTCTCTTGGATAAGGGCACTAATCGTGTTTGTGCAGCCCCACCCTCATGACCTGAACACCTCCCAGAGCCCATCTCCAAACACCATAACATGGGGGTTAGAACGTCAGTATTTGAATTCTGAGGATACAAGAACATTTAGTCTATAGTGCAGTATTTTTTTTTTCCTGATATTTAGTTACAAGATTGCTTTTGTAGCTCACTACTGAGTGTTTCCAGTGTAATCATCATTATGAACCAGATGGCTAGAATAAGAGTAAACCTGGATAGAAACTGAAACACCGTGGGGCAGATACGATGAGGTAATCCGGTGATGTGGTTTTCCTGGAGGAATGCCAATGCTCAACCATGGAAGATGGTTATTGCTACGAACTTAAGAGGTCAGTCATGTGAAACCTGTTACTAGGGATAATTTGTTTCCTTATGTTACCAGAACATTATTTTAAAAGATTTTATTTATCTGTTCGAAAGAGAGAGAGAGAGCATGGACATGGGGAGAGGGAGAAGCAGACTCCCCACTGAGCAGGGAGCCTGATGCAGGGCTCGATTCCAGGACCCCGGGATCATGACCTGAGCCAAAGGCAGACGCTTCACCGACTGAGCCACCCAGGTGCCCCAAGAACATTTTTTAATTTTAAATGAATTTCAAAGATATTTTAAAAGTTTTAAAAATATGTTTGGGGGCGCCTGGGTGGAAATTTGGTTAAGCATCCAACTCTTGGTTTCGGCTCAGGTCTTGATCTCAGGGTCTAGAGATCAAGCACCGCATTGGGCTCCAAGCTCAGCAAGGACTCTGCCAAAGTGTCTCTCTCCCTCTCCCTCTGCTCCTCCCTGTGCTCTCTCTCTCTCAAATAAATAAGCAAATCTTAATAAAATAAAATAAAACAAAATAAAATAAAAATATGATTGCTACTTTAATACTTGTATGGCTTAGTATAATAAAAATCCTTATCTCATTGATGGATAAGATTCTGCACTATCTCAGTAAGATAGGAAAGCTTGACACTAAACAAGAAAATTCACGTGAAAATACACAAAATTTAAATGAGTGAGTCTTAGTTCTCTCAGATTATGAAAACTTCTGTCTTGCTAGTGCTAAGTGGCTCATTACTTAACTGAGAACTAGAACTCCTGTCTTACACTAATTCTTCCTTGTAAAGGGATATAAGCTGGTCTCAGACAGAAGTTCACTTTTTAAAAAATAATTCAACACTAGAAAAAGATCATTTTTTAATTAATTAATTAATAGATTTTTATTATTGTGTTCAGTTAGCCAACGTATAGTACATCAAAAGATCTTTTTTTTTTTTAAGAAAATTACATTCCTTACTAGTTTTAAGTTCCATTACAAGCCTTTTTTCTGGAATGCCAGGTCGTCTTGTTTGTTTTGTCTGCAGGGTAAATAAGCAGACTGGAACTGCTGGAAAGTGACCTCCTTGCATCGCTCACCATGCCCAAGGGACCCGAGCACCTGTCAGGGCTCCAGGGTCAGGAAGCTCGGGAAGGGCTCTCTGTGCAGAGCCCTGGGCTGCTCCCCCTGCCGCGGCCCCCAGACTGGCCGTCCTGCCCTGGTTTCTCTCTTCTCTCAACCCCGTCTCCTGATATGCCTTGGACTGTAAGCTGCCCAACCATGCGCGGACATAAACACTCTGTCCACTTCTAGACCAGGGAATTGAAAAATGAATATCCTATTCTTGTTCTTAAGATAGATGTTGGCAGAGTAAATTAAATGTAACCAACATAGGAGAACCAAGGAGCCCAGGTCCTCAACCCAAACGTGGGACTTCCTTTGTTCGGCAACGATACCCATTCCTATGCGACAAAAATGTCGAAGAAAAAGAAATCTAAGTACTCAATGCTGTTATTAGCATTTAATTCCAAATCAGATTTCTAGGGAAAAGAATCAGTGATTCAAAATACAAATGTCTTCCAGCTAGAATTTAATAATCTGTGAATTATGCATTAATATTACAGACAGAAATTATTGCCATGCTGGTCTCATCATTAACCACACCAACCCCCGCCTGTGTTTTCAGCGTGTAGGTGATCTTTGCTCCCAGCTACCACCCTTCCACTCAGACGGGAGCCTATCACCACCCTACCATCTCACCCAGGTCCTGTTGCTCGTGTGCTCACTTCTCCAGCCTTCATGGATTGTCTCCTGTGCATAACCAAGGCGCTCTATCAAAACAGAGGACGTCCGCAGTGGGTAGAATGTATCAATTGAAAGTGAGCATTTTAGAGAAGGCTTTCATGTGCCTGCATGTCCCTGAGCCAGATAAGTATAGCTGGGGGCGGGTTGGTCTGGTGAGCTCATTGCCCGGGGAGAGTTCGTAGGCACCGTTCACATGCCCAACCAGCACACTTGAAAGACTCCAGCCAGTGTTGCGTTCATGGCCACAACGGAACACCTGCTTGAAGCTGAGACAAAATGCCAAGTTGGACAGAGTTCAAAGGAACAGGGTGACAATCCCACGGCATGAATCAGGGACCACAGCGACATAGTGGCAGCCGCCTTTTGTCCAGGGCAGCCTTGTGGGGACAGCGCCTGGCCCGGCTCCACCAACACAGAGATTCCTCATGGCGTGTTGCCCTTTTCTGTAGAATCAGGACCAAATCATAGCAGGTTGAAAAGACGTGTCAGGACCAGTTCAGACACACTGAAGCGCAGAGTCAAGAGCCAGAAAACGTGAAGGGTGTCGTTGCCTCGGGACAATCCAGTTGCCCTATTTTTTGTGGTCTCCCTTCATTTCTGCCCTGCCTGGAGGCACTCGGGCAGCCCTTCCATAGCGGGTCCCTGAAAGAGAGACATGCCTCCAGGGGCGTCCCAGGGTGCTTCTGGGCACTGTGATGAACGAGTTCTTTTTGCAAGATTCCCATGACGGGACAGAATTAAACTTCTGTTGGACTTTACAGCACCACCTGACCCGCAGTTGCCTGGGAGCACCACAAAACTATGACCAAGACTTGACAATGTTCATGGAAAGAGTAAGCATATACCTTGCAATGAAAGGAGAAACTTTATTTACATTTCCATATAAGGGGCACTGGGGTGGCTCAGTCAGCTGAGCCTCTCTCTGCCTTTGGCTCAGGTCATAATCTCAGGGTCCCAGGACGAAGTCCTGCATCAGGCTCCCTGCCAGCGGGGAGCCTGCTTCTCCCTCTCCCTCTGCCTGCCGCTCCTCCCGCTTGTGTGCTCACTCGCTCTCCGTCAAATAAATAAATAAAATCTTTAAAATAAGTAAATAAAGAAATGTCCATTTAAAAGGTGGGGATGGGACACCAGGAAGCAAGGAAAGTTGAAGGCCTGGGTAACAGTCCCAACGGGGCAGCAAAGAAGGAAGGCCTCCCCCCCACCCAGGAGGCTAGGCTGATTTTGCAAATTTGCCCAGTATTGGACCTGGCCTCTTTCCTTTCCCTGCAGAGACAGGTCTTGGCCCCTGATCTGGTCTCTGGAGGAAAATAGATGTGGGGGTGGTGGGCAGGAGGGTGGTGCCCACCCACACGGGGGAGGTCAATCTGGGTGACGTTAGCTACCAATTCAGATGCCAGTCTCATCCAGAAGCACCCTCACAGACACACCCCGGCTAATGCTTGGCCAGATGTCCGGGCGCCCCCTGTCCCAGCCAAAGTGACACATACCACCAACCCTCACAGGGGGCAAAGCAAGACGTGAGAGGGGCCATGCCTGCACATGCTGCTGCCAGAGCATCCTTCCGTAAGTGCACACAGGCACTTGGCCGGAGTGGTCCTCGTGAGCCAGAAGGGCAGGACCGCTCCCAAAGGGAGACTCAGCAGGGAGAAGGGGTTCCCGTCGGCACTGGAGGCAGGAGCTCCTCACCGTCCCTGGGGGAAGACATTGGCCAGTATGTGGCTTAGGGCCCCTGTCTAAGGAATCAAGCAACAATTTTCTTTTGGAATTAAAATAAAACAAAATAAAACAAAAAATCCCTTGAAGAGCAGGCATGTTCCCCTCTATCAGAAAATGGGAAATGACGGTACGACGTATATCCTTCTTTGCCGTGACAGCCAAGAAAAGTAAAATTAAACGCACTATAACTAAATTACAACAGATGTTTTTGATGATATTTTCTCTTTTTTTGTATTTTAAAGTATTTTTTAAAAATTTCCACTTTAAGATCTTTGCGTGTGTGTGTGTGTCTTTTTTGCAAACATTATCACACCCTTGAAGGAAAAGAGGATATGAATTATAGAAACTCTTAATATTTTCATGTACATCTGCACACAAAACTTACGCTCTCGTGTAAATGTCCGTCTGTCTTCGTTAGGTAACTTGGAAGGGCAGGCGTCAGAGCGGGTCTCTGTGCCCGCCTGCTTCCCATCTGAACTATAGTTTCTTCGTTTGTAAGATCATGAATGTAAAGCTATCTGGGCATGGTGGACTCTTAATAAAGAGACTCTTTAAAAGGACTTAATAAAGGACTCTAGAAAATAAACATCTAGCATCCCTCTCACTTCCAACCTCATTCTTTATTAAACATACATGTATTTCACGTGTTGTTCATATATTCTGGTTAAACTTTCAGAGCTCTTCATTTGACTTCCTCAGAGCAACCCAATAATGTTATGTCCCTGTTTTTGCAGAACAAAGGCACTGATGAAGTCTGCAGGGTTCAGATCGTTCTCAACACTGCCTGGATGGCGGGATGGGACTGCATTGCACAGGAGAGCCTGGGTGCTAAGGCTGCTCTGCATGGACGGGCATCCTGTGAACTTGGACAAGTCTGCCGATTGGCAAATTCTCCAAAGTGAATACTCCTGTGAGCTCTTTGCACCTTTCACAGAATTGAGAATTCAATGCCATTTGAGCAGAGAAGAGAGAAACTTAAAAATCAGGAAACTTAATAGCAAAAAGAATATGCAGAGATTCTGATTTGAGAAATCCAGTCAATTCTGATGGCCAAAACTTTAAAACAAGCATCATTTTTGGCAAGAAAACCCATCTTCCAGGGCCAGCAGAGGAAGTCCTGTGCTGTGCTGCTCTATGCCAGGATGCCCATGGATCAGAAGGTCCCCTCCTCCACCGCTCAGTCTTGGCCTGTCATCCGAACATCATGTCTTTGTTTAAAATTCTGACAGCTCTCAAAATGCAAATAATCCTGGGGTAAGATTGTGGCATCTTAGCAAAAATGAGCTATCTATTAAGTTTAATAAAGACTGGCTTGAAGGTGAGGGTAGGGGGGAACATGGGCACGGGGGCCCTGTCTCCTGACAGTGGAACAGGGAGAGGGCGAGGTTGGGGTGCACAGAGGAGGGACTCTGGGCACCCATCTGCTTAGCAATGGGTGTGGGAAGTACTCTACCCACCACCACATCGTCCTAGCTCTCCAGTGTAACAGGCACAATTCAGCAAGTTTCAAAAGAAATTATTCTTTTCCTCAATGAATTCATGATCCTTGCATGCCTAAATATTTTGTCAACTCATCTGGCAACAAACGGCTGCATATTAAGCCAATTTGTCCCTCTCACTTGAAAATAAATTCTGGATTCAGACCATTAGAGCTGCTCTTGGGAGAATATGATAATAAAGGATTTTCTGCTCGCTCACAGAAAAAGTTCTCTCCCACTATAATATCGAGACATGGATTGTGGAAAACACTCCTTTATTTTCATACTGGATGCCTTGTGATTCATATTAATGTTTTTCTGTGTGAGCCTTTTTTTATTTTAAAAAGCGATAAAACAAGGGCTTCGGCATTCACATCTTCCTTGGCTGTGAAGAACCAGGCACACAAAGTGCAAACTGAGAACAAGTAAATCACATGGTTATTCCAACTTACAGACTTCTAAAGGCAAAACTCTAATATGCTTTCCCCAGTTTTCTGAGAATGGGGATTAATTTTCTTTCTTAAGACACATTTGTTTTTTTGAAAATCTTATTTTTTTCTTAAGTTTTATCTTGAAATTTCTAAAGACAGTACAGCCACAGGGATGCATACAGATCTAAACAGACGATTTTAGCTGAAAAATAAGCAGGAGATGATCTTGCCCAGGCTAAGGCCTCTGTGTGTACAAGTGTGTGAGTGTGTTCAGTGTGTGCAGCATGTGTGTGTGTGTGTACAGTGTGTGTGCGTGTGTGTCCATGTGCCTGTGCATGTGAGATTGTGTACAATGTGTGTNACGTGTGTGTGTGTACAGTGTGTGTGCGTGTGTGTCCATGTGCCTGTGCATGTGAGATTGTGTACAATGTGTGTGTGCCTGTGTGTACAGGTGCATGTGTGCGTACAGTGTTTGTGTGCCTGTGTGTATCTGTGCATGGTGTGTGTGTGTGTACAGTGTGTGTGTATGTGTGTGCGCGCACGCATCACGGTTATGTGGTACCCTGCACCAATGTCAAGGACAGACACCTGCCATATGCTCTTTGAGAAGCGTACAAAGAGACACCACCTCGAAATTTTCCTTCCAAAAATTCCCTGGTGTGATGAAGAGCAGTGTGGCTGGGAACCAGGAGCAGGGGTCNTGTACAAAGAGACACGTACTCGAAATTTTCCTTCCAAAAATTCCCTGGTGTGATGAAGAGCAGTGTGGCTGGGAACCAGGAGCAGGGGTCCTCGTGTCGGAGCAGGGGCTCACAGCTGTGGAAATCCTGCAGTGATGTCACTCCTACGCCTGTGGGCTTCGCCTGCGAAATGGTGGAGTTGAGCTAGACGGCCGTGCCGGAGGACGTGGAGGTCAGCGATTCTACGCCAGGGGGGAAGATTAAGGAACCGTCACAACGACCTGAATCACACTGGCCAGCTCCTCTGGGGGCTCTGGGCGAAGCTTCTCGGCGGCTGCTACACGTGTGCGTCTACCGGTCCAGCTAGGAGGAGCGGGAAGAGGAGAGCAGCCTGGAAGCCACGAGGGGAAGAAACAGTAGGCCCCCCACGCTCTGTGGGCCAGCCTGCTTCACAGGGAAGGGGCAGAGAGCCCGCCTTCCAATGAGAGGGAGGCAGCATCGTGTGGCCAAAGGGACGGGCGCAGAGGGGTGAGCTGAGCCATTTGAGGTCAGCACACCCGTCCGGGATCCCAACGTTCCACGCCGCTGGTCAGTCACGATGGCCGGTGGGGGTGGTAAGTACGTACCCCTGGGTGGTGCTGGCGGAGAGGGGACCTCTGTCTAGAAAACACGCCCTCTCCCGCTTTCAGAGGGTACATGGCACTAGCTCGACAGCNCGCCCTCTCCCGCTTTCAGAGGGTACATGGCACTAGCTCGACAGCCGCCGCAGCTGTAACCTCGGACGGATGTTCTGCAGGAGGACGTCACTGCCAAGGCTCATGATGCTGAGAAACACGTCAGGCAACACGCGGAGATCTTCCCGCGCAAGTCACTCCGCCACGAACCGTACACACCGACAAATCTGCCGATTTGCTTTTTAAATATTACTACTTTTCTGCTATTTAACGTGGCTATTTTGAAAGGAGGAGAAAAGTTGCTGTAGAGTATTTACAATGACTTCGGTCCGGGGCAGTTTCTTCAAGATTGTTAAGTGATACAGTGTTTTTAAATTTTCTGCATTTTAGTTTAGTAAAAGGTCAAGTAAGTCTTAGAAGCCATCCCACAATCAAGGCTGATAGGAGGGGGACAGAGGACCCCAGGGGACAGTTGCCCTGCCTCTGCAGGGGTGTGGCCATCACACAGCCCGCCTACCTCACGGGGAGGAGAGTATGGATGGCTGGATGCTGCAGGAACCGTGGTGGGCGTCCCAGCCCGCGCTCCCCTCTGGTCCGCTAGCACCCTCTCCTAGAGCTCCCACAGCTTCCAGCCTGGCACCAAACTATTTTCGCATTTTAAAACTGGGGTTCTGTTTTGTTTATAGGCCCTTAAAAATGTGGAGACAACATTTTGAAGAGGTGGTGGGAGAAAGAATTCCAAAACTTCAGAGCCTGCAGACAATGGAGAGAACACCAATTTCTCAAATATCTTCAGAAATAAGTTAAGTCTCTTGTCAGCGCTGACTGACAGCTCTAATAAATTCCTACATCTTCAGCAGACGTACGTTTCATATGCACTTGCTCTCCTCTCCGGAGCAGAGCGGGGCATCTATTGTCAAATGCATAAAATAACATTAGAAATGCAAACCTGATGTAGCCAATGGTAATGTGTTATTTAAAACTTATGAACCCAAATGAGGGCTTATTTTCTCCAAATTGAAATTTATAGTTTCATTTTAGAGTGCTGACCTGCATATTGATGGGGCCGAGGCGTGCAATTATATATAAAATGGGAATGGAAAACAAAGCAGGTAAGCACTAGGCACGGGGGGGGGGCAATTATGGAAATGCATGGACTTTAGGTGAAAAATCGGATCCTGTTACCTGTACTGATGGCTACAAACTTGGAGCAGATTTTGTGCAGACTCAGGCTTGCTAGAATTTTATTTGCTTTTATGCCATGTGATTTAAATGAAAAATAACCGCAAGGAGATCGTCACTGTCCTTCACAATTCAGGTCATTAAACAGATCACAAGAAGGCTCTGTGATCTGATGGTCCCTCCATTAGATCCGTGCGTGACTGAGAGCACTGTCTGTCAGCCTGGCAAAATTATTACAATATTTAACTAACTACAGTTGAAAGTCAAGTCAATTTACCTATGAAACATTAAAGGTTGGAGATTCAAATCCAGCAGAATAACCTGTCTTCAGGACGCCTGTAATCCAAGCAAGGATTCGGCTTTCTGTGTACTTTCAAGTGTCACAGTGAAACACACATGGCATTTAAAAAATACATAAAGAAAATATAATAATAAACGTATCAAACAACAAAAAGTAAAATACATAATAAATCCATAAAAATAAATTAGAATGCAAAATAAGTTCAACAAAATAAAACTACATAATAATTGCAATCTGAAAGAGGGAAAATAGGAAGGTTGATTACGTTAAATTTGGCAAAAATAATAACGTAGGAATTCCTGAGTATTTAAAATATTCTAACTCCTCTTCCCTAGAGAAGTCTCCCAGCCCTTGCCCTGGACTTGGGGAGCCATCCTCCAATGTTGCTGCNCGCCCTCTCCCGCTTTCAGAGGGTACATGGCACTAGCTCGACAGCCGCCGCAGCTGTAACCTCGGACGGATGTTCTGCAGGAGGACGTCACTGCCAAGGCTCATGATGCTGAGAAACACGTCAGGCAACACGCGGAGATCTTCCCGCGCAAGTCACTCCGCCACGAACCGTACACACCGACAAATCTGCCGATTTGCTTTTTAAATATTACTACTTTTCTGCTATTTAACGTGGCTATTTTGAAAGGAGGAGAAAAGTTGCTGTAGAGTATTTACAATGACTTCGGTCCGGGGCAGTTTCTTCAAGATTGTTAAGTGATACAGTGTTTTTAAATTTTCTGCATTTTAGTTTAGTAAAAGGTCAAGTAAGTCTTAGAAGCCATCCCACAATCAAGGCTGATAGGAGGGGGACAGAGGACCCCAGGGGACAGTTGCCCTGCCTCTGCAGGGGTGTGGCCATCACACAGCCCGCCTACCTCACGGGGAGGAGAGTATGGATGGCTGGATGCTGCAGGAACCGTGGTGGGCGTCCCAGCCCGCGCTCCCCTCTGGTCCGCTAGCACCCTCTCCTAGAGCTCCCACAGCTTCCAGCCTGGCACCAAACTATTTTCGCATTTTAAAACTGGGGTTCTGTTTTGTTTATAGGCCCTTAAAAATGTGGAGACAACATTTTGAAGAGGTGGTGGGAGAAAGAATTCCAAAACTTCAGAGCCTGCAGACAATGGAGAGAACACCAATTTCTCAAATATCTTCAGAAATAAGTTAAGTCTCTTGTCAGCGCTGACTGACAGCTCTAATAAATTCCTACATCTTCAGCAGACGTACGTTTCATATGCACTTGCTCTCCTCTCCGGAGCAGAGCGGGGCATCTATTGTCAAATGCATAAAATAACATTAGAAATGCAAACCTGATGTAGCCAATGGTAATGTGTTATTTAAAACTTATGAACCCAAATGAGGGCTTATTTTCTCCAAATTGAAATTTATAGTTTCATTTTAGAGTGCTGACCTGCATATTGATGGGGCCGAGGCGTGCAATTATATATAAAATGGGAATGGAAAACAAAGCAGGTAAGCACTAGGCACGGGGGGGGGGCAATTATGGAAATGCATGGACTTTAGGTGAAAAATCGGATCCTGTTACCTGTACTGATGGCTACAAACTTGGAGCAGATTTTGTGCAGACTCAGGCTTGCTAGAATTTTATTTGCTTTTATGCCATGTGATTTAAATGAAAAATAACCGCAAGGAGATCGTCACTGTCCTTCACAATTCAGGTCATTAAACAGATCACAAGAAGGCTCTGTGATCTGATGGTCCCTCCATTAGATCCGTGCGTGACTGAGAGCACTGTCTGTCAGCCTGGCAAAATTATTACAATATTTAACTAACTACAGTTGAAAGTCAAGTCAATTTACCTATGAAACATTAAAGGTTGGAGATTCAAATCCAGCAGAATAACCTGTCTTCAGGACGCCTGTAATCCAAGCAAGGATTCGGCTTTCTGTGTACTTTCAAGTGTCACAGTGAAACACACATGGCATTTAAAAAATACATAAAGAAAATATAATAATAAACGTATCAAACAACAAAAAGTAAAATACATAATAAATCCATAAAAATAAATTAGAATGCAAAATAAGTTCAACAAAATAAAACTACATAATAATTGCAATCTGAAAGAGGGAAAATAGGAAGGTTGATTACGTTAAATTTGGCAAAAATAATAACGTAGGAATTCCTGAGTATTTAAAATATTCTAACTCCTCTTCCCTAGAGAAGTCTCCCAGCCCTTGCCCTGGACTTGGGGAGCCATCCTCCAATGTTGCTGCATGAGTGAGACACCATTTGTGGTCTGTACCCATTTGTGGTCTGTACTCTGCCTCTGAGATTGTCCCCCTGGGTGAGTGTTCCTCCATCTAGCTCTGGGTGCTTCTCTGACTGGCTGCAGTCCTAGAGATGCGGGAATAACGTGGTTCCCAGCTTTCTTTGGGATCAGCGGCCTCCCACACCCCTTACCGTGGAAGGTGCCATGTGGCTCAGAGCAAGCTGCCCTGTGACTCCATTCCAGAAGGGGTGATGACGTGGGAACTGGGAAGAGGAGAGGAAGGAAGGAAACGGGGGGGCTGCGGTGCTGGGGACGGGCCATTCTCCCATGCAAAGTGCACACACACACACGCCCCAGCAACAAGAAAAACAGCCATATCACAATCAGAAGGAAAAGGGCAAACCCAGCCTCAGGTGTGTTGTAGGAACAGTACGGGGTGGGACAAAGCCCGTCGGCCCCAGGAAGTGCCTGCATCGGCCTGTGTGGGCTCTGACCCTCGGTGGCTCCTGAATCCCTCCAGAGGGAAGCGACTGTCTTCAGGAGTCAGGAAAACCATGCCAGTGCAGGCAGGTAGCGTTGACTGTCACCCTTGTGGAGTCCTGGGGGAGGAAGGGGCCCACGTGTCCACCCGACAGAATAGCAGAGCCTAATTTCCTGTATAATATGATGCCAGACTTACGATAACATGTAAACACAATAGTTAACAGCCTTTGCTTAAGACCATGGCCAAATTGCCAAAAAGACAGAAGAGAGTTGACAGGAGCTTGTTAAAAAATCAAAATGCTTGTCTGTCCTGGTGGGGAGACGCCGCGGGGGCCCTGGTGATGTGTTGACCAGCTGGGATAGTTCTCCACTCATGAGCTCCTTCCTGGGGAGCCGGGGGTCCAGACTGGTCCCTCACCCCCCTGGATCCTTTCTTCTGCCATCAACTCATGTTCTTTGCTCTTCTCCGCTGAACCAAGAAGCACTGGGTAGCGCCATTGAGTGTGACCATCTCAATTCATCATTCCCCTTACTTTGAGGGGCCAGAGCCGCTCAGAGTATGGCTGAGTTCCAGCCAGCAAATTTCAGCACTGGACGTGCTCGATGACAGGTGGGCCCCAAAGGCCAGGAACACCCTGGACACCGTCACTTTGTCCATGGCCGCCCCTCTGCCTTGGCACGGGGAGCCTGGGGTGTAGGCACCAAATTTCTGCTTCCTCCTGTCTCTTTCTTATGCAAAGGGTCACAGGCAAGAATGTTTTCAATCGCTTCCTTCCTCTCTACCTTCTTACAGTATGTGTGTTTCTCTAAGCTCTTTAACGCTTCCCTGCATGTTAAGATAACCTTGGGAATTTACAAATGTGACACAAAGTAGGACCTTCTGCCCACATCATAGCAAAATAAACACTATTTTGACGTGCCTGGAGTTACACAGTCATACACCCAAATGCCCGAGTTTAGCTCCAAAGTTTGCCATGATGGAGCACTAGACAGCTGTGTGGTTTGGCAACTACGTGACTTTCATGTGCCTTTTTTTTTTTCCTGCTATCTGGTGATAATAATGGTATTTGTGGCGTTGACTGGGCTGCTCGATGAGTGCATACTCAGGACATTGGCATATATCTTGTTTTGTACTTAAAAACTATTGGCCATAATTACTAGTATAAATATTTGTATTACTAGCTTTGTGAACTTCCCCAAACAAGTCACTAAACAACCATAACATTCATACACATTTTATTTAATACAATAAACTTACTTCAGTCAGCATTTCAGCCTATTTTGAAAGTGGGAATCATAATTCCTTGTTCTGAGAGTCCGTACAAGTGGAAATATAATGCTTTCCTGGGTCACTATGCTCCTGCAGTCTCTGTCTGTTAGGAAGTACCATTTCGACATCAAGTGTATAAAATTTCATTAAGACAGAAGATCTCAGGGGGATTCCAATAATTATATATTCTTATTTGTTCCATTAAAACTCTAAGCTCTGTTACAAATTCCTTTTGGTCACTTTTATACATGTGTCCCAAGAATAACATTTAGGTTGAACAATCAGAAACTGCCTTTTTATATGTCAAAAATGGTCAAATATTGGCAAATTCACATGGCTTAACCTGATATCTAGTTTGTGAAATAAACGCATATCTGTTTGCTAATTTTATTCTCTAAATATCCAAATTCATATTTTACGGACAGTTAAAAGTTTGTATGTTCTGAATGAAGTGCAAAGAACCCACCATACATACATCATCATGGTGAATTGAGTAGCTGCCTCGTTTAGGGCCGAATAAAATATTTATGGTGGACCAAATAAAGAAGCCATGTAATGGCAAATTCCTATATCTGGGGACATCGCTGTCACTGTGGGCACCAGTGAAATCACTCTGGCCTAATTTCATCTGACTTTGGATGTGTGCAAATCACAGGGAAATGTGAATTGACTACAGACTGAGAAAATCAGCAAAGACAGAAAATCATTGCAAATCAGAACCTTATCAATATTTCACTAGGCTAAGACTAAACTTCTTACTCCACCAGAAAAGGAAAGCTATTTTCTTGAAACCTTAACACTGGGATATAAAAGTTCATCACAACACTGTTAAATGCTGAGAATTAGGTTAGACCTCAGAATCCATTGTTTATATCTATATTGCATGAAAGGGAAATGTACAAGTCTAAAGTCAGAATCTGTGGATAATTGAGATTTTTATAGTTTATTATAATTGGTAAACCATTAATTAGTCTTTGCTCTGCCCCTTGTCTACAATATATTATTAGAGAGTTGCCTCAGAGTCTGTTGGAATCTGTTTGTATCCATTCTAACCAGGGAGACCGTGACATAGAACCCACCAACAATGCCATGATACCTTCTCCATCCTTACCAAGACCAGAAGGGAAAGAATGTTTCTTTATGGCCTTCTTCAACGTTCTTCCTAACATCCCCACTGTGACAGCTTAAAAGTATAAAAACAGGTAGGGACCTCCAACTTAGACCCTAATCAGACTGGATTCTCAATTTGATCGGCCTGGGGCTTTCACCAAGGAGTATACTCAACTGCATAAAGCTGTTGAGATAAGTCTTTGTTCTGTGATAAATTTCCCTTGGATGGAGGCAAATAAACCAAGAAAAATAAACAAAACATACCAATTAAGGTTCAAGTTAATACTTCACATAAACTGAGAGAACATTGATAAATTTAGCCACTCACTGCGTTTGGAAGGCTTATGTTTTGCTTTGTCATTTGAGTTTTTGTCTTAAGGAAGAACAACAACCAAAAATACTACCAATGTTTATAAAAGGAGGAGCTCCGAAGAGGGAAATGTCTTAGAAACATCAGAAGTTTTGTTAAAATTAAAATATTGTAGGCAGAAAAGAATGGTCGATTGAGGGAACATAAAAATGCAAAAAAAAGAAAAGAAAATTAAAATTATCCATGACACTGGATCTTCTCTCTCTCTCTCTCTCTCTCACACACACACACACACACACACACACACGGCTTCCTTCCTCTAGCCTCAGAGCACACTATGACTCAGATTCTACTGATCACTTGTTCCCTCCTCATCTCTTCTTATTCAAGCCTTCCCCAGATGCATCCAGAGTCACTGCCCCCCACCCCCAGCTCCCATGCGTCCCTGAACTCCACTGAGCCCACCAGCCAATGCGAATGGATCCAGTGAAGGTATCACCTCCTCTTCCTCAGATTGAAAGTTCACATTTTACCTCTTATCTCCCTGAACACCTGCTTTCCCCATTTCATGCCCTTTCTCAACCTCTCCTTTGTGACATGCTCAACACTCTGGTCCTGTGGCACCCACCTCCAGGCACACCAGTTCTCTGGTCTCTGTGGGCTCCCTGCCTCCACCTGCCATGAGTATCTTCATGCCTTCAGGCTCAGCCTTCTCTTTTCCCCACTGCACACTCACCACGGGAGCAGAACTCACACTCACGGTGTTTCCCATAATTGAGAAGCTCATGATTCACCAAGAGGTATTTTTAGCCCTATCTTCTCTCTGTGATTTTTGAATTGTACATCTAGACACCTGATAATATGGTAGACATTAGCTCTGCAAACTAAACAATTTCAAGATGTTGCAGATATCCCTATACCCAGGACCAGTTCTAACTGACCAGTTCTAACTGACCCAATGCCAAAATGAAAATGCATGATTCCTTGTTAAAAATATTAAGATTTTCAAGGTTACAATAGTAGAGCAAACNATTTTCAAGGTTACAATAGTAGGGCAAAATCAATCACTAGGTCCTGAGCACATGCACTGGTCAGACAGAGTTTCTGGACTTCCTTTGTGCCTGGTGGAACCTTTGACTTGCATTCAAGCATCTGAAGAAATAGCTAAGCCCTGCTTATTAGAAGTCCACCCCGTGGTATCTATTATTCAATATACAAATATAAAATGTTTACACTCTCCCAGTGCTCAACATTAATGCAAAGGCTACTGTCATATAAAACAGTACTGAGCCCCCTTAAGACATACATCTCCTCCACTGCCCTTCCCAGACCAATAACATGGGTTGAGTCAGCATAGTCTAGCAACTTCTTGGCCAGCAACTGACATGCAGGACCCAGAGGCTGTATACCAGCAGGATCTAGCAGAGCAGGTGCACCACTCTGTCCTCAGGGTCTTTGAGCAAAGAGGATGGACTACACAGTTCCTTGTCATTAGGGTGTTTCCATATGGGAACAGCTCTACACACAGGATTTAACACTCTGCAGGCGTTTTTACCCCCATCTTCTCTATATATAGTGCTAGGATGCTGCGAGGTTAGCCTTTGGGAGAGAGCAGTTACCCACCCCAGTGAAAAGAAATGCTAGAGTTGCCATGGAAACTGATGGAGTAATAGGGGAAGGAGGCAACTGAAAAGCTTGGAGCAGTGAACTAACTAGAATTGTGTGTGTGTGTGTGTGTGTGTGTGTGTGTGTGTTGGGAGGTAGAGAGCATCTGTCACTGAAATGTACAGGAATATACCTGTGGGAAAGGTACCACTGATGTATTTGGTGGCATTTCCAACTAAAAGCTAGGTCTGACAGTAGAAGATGTTGTCAAAGAACTGGGCCTCTTCCAGCTGCATGGATGAAAGAATCCTGATAACAGAAGCCCCATGGTGACATCTGATTGCCCAAACCAAGGAGGGTGAGATTACTGTAGTAAGTGCCAGTCCTGGATCCATATCAGAGAAGCTGGGCCCATAGGCAGCAATGGACATGGTTAGTGGAACATGGTGACTCCAGGAGTGAAGAAAGGTGGGCAGTCACAAGGGTGATGCTCAATCTGTATAAGCAAAAGAAATGAAAACTAGAAGACCAGGGAGCTTAGCCACCCCAACAAATGTCATAATGATCCCTAGTCCAGTTTTCAGACCTGAGCCATCACAGCACTAATTCACTGACTGAAGGAAGGGCCAGGTCCCTGTGAGGAAGACAGAGGTTGAGTGTGTGGGCCTGGGGATCAAAGACTAGAAGTCAGAATGATCCCACTTACCATCATTCTCAGGAGTTCATTGGGGAGTTTGTGCTTCTCCTCCCCATCCTCCACTGCAGGGTGCTATAGGTCTAGAGGTCATGGTTCCCAAAGGTGAACACTTTCCACCAGGGTACACAGATAGAGCTCTGTTGAGGCTGATTCCATGGTTGTTTCTTCCATCCCTTCAGATTCCTTGTGCTGATGGCCCAGCAGGCAAGGGAAGGTACACCATCCACCAAGGATTGGGCTGCCCTTCCATAACAAACCCTGGGAAACAGGTTTGGCCCAAAGTGACTCATGGGCAGATCCATGAGTGCTCTCCTTTCCACTCTTGTCATTAGTGAGTAAGTTTAGCAGCCACAGCCTAAGAAGAGCAGGTGTCCAGCAGAGGAACTGTCAAGGGGAGGGGAATCCAGAATGGATAGNATGTCTTAGAAACATCAGAAGTTTTGTTAAAATTAAAATATTGTAGGCAGAAAAGAATGGTCGATTGAGGGAACATAAAAATGCAAAAAAAAGAAAAGAAAATTAAAATTATCCATGACACTGGATCTTCTCTCTCTCTCTCACACACACACACACACACACACACACACGGCTTCCTTCCTCTAGCCTCAGAGCACACTATGACTCAGATTCTACTGATCACTTGTTCCCTCCTCATCTCTTCTTATTCAAGCCTCCCCCAGATGCATCCAGAGTCACTGCCCCCCACCCCCAGCTCCCATGCGTCCCTGAACTCCACTGAGCCCACCAGCTAATGCGAATGGATCCAGTGAAGGTATCACCTCCTCTTCCTCAGATTGAAAGTTCACATTTTACCTCTTATCTCCCTGAACACCTGCTTTCCCCATTTCATGCCCTTTCTCAACCTCTCCTTTGTGACATGCTCAACACTCTGGTCCTGTGGCACCCACCTCCAGGCACACCAATTCTCTGGTCTCTGTGGGCTTCCTGCCTCCACCTGCCATGAGTATCTTCATGCCTTCAGGCTCAGCCTTCTCTTTTCCCCACTGCACACTCACCACGGGAGCAGAACTCACACTCACGGTGTTTCCCATAATTGAGAAGCTCATGATTCACCAAAGAGGTATTTTTAGCCCTATCTTCTCTCTGTGATTTTTGAATTGTACATCTAGACACCTGATAATATGGTAGACATTAGCTCTGCAAACTAAACAATTTCAAGATGTTGCAGATATCCCTATACCCAGGACCAGTTCTAACTGACCAGTTCTAACTGACCCAATGCCAAAATGAAAATGCATGATTCCTTGTTAAAAATATTAAGATTTTCAAGGTTACAATAGTAGAGCAAACTCAATCACTAGGTCCTGAGCACATGCACTGGTCAGACAGAGTTTCTGGACTTCCTTTGTGCCTGGTGGAACCTTTGACTTGCATTCAAGCATCTGAAGAAATAGCTAAGCCCTGCTTATTAGAAGTCTACCCCGTGGTATCTATTATTCAATATACAAATATAAAATGTTTACACTCTCCCAGTGTTCAACATTAATGCAAAGGCTACTGTCATATAAAACAGTACTGAGCCCCCTTAAGACATACATCTCCTCCACTGCCCTTCCCAGACCAATAACGTGGGTTGAGTCAGCATAGTCTAGCAACTTCTTGGCCAGCAACTGACATGCAGTACCCAGAGGCTGTATACCAGCAGGATCTAGCAGAGCAGGTGCACCACTCTGTCCTCAGGGTCTTTGAGCAAAGAGGATGGACTACACAGTTCCTTGTCATTAGGGTGTTTCCATATGGGAACAGCTCTACACACAGGATTTAACACTCTGCAGGCATTTTTACCCCCATCTTCTCTCTATATAGTGCTAGGATGCTGCGAGGTTAGCCTTTGGGAGAGAGCAGTTACCCACCCCAGTGAAAAGAAATGCTAGAGTTGCCATGGAAACTGATGGAGTAATAGGGGAAGGAGGCAACTGAAAAGCTTGGAGCAGTGAACTAACTAGAATTGTGTGTGTGTGTGTGTGTGTGTGTGTGTGTGTGTTGGGAGGTAGAGAGCATCTGTCACTGAAATGTACAGGAATATACCTGTGGGAAAGGTACCACTGATGTATTTGGTGGCATTTCCAACTAAAAGCTAGGTCTGACAGTAGAAGATGTTGTCAAAGAACTGGGCCTCTTCCAGCTGCATGGATGAAAGAATCCTGATAACAGAAGCCCCATGGTGACATCTGATTGCCCAAACCAAGGAGGGTGAGATTACTGTAGTAAGTGCCAGTCCTGGATCCATATCAGAGAAGCTGGGCCCATAGGCAGCAATGGACATGGTTAGTGGAACATGGTGACTCCAGGAGTGAAGAAAGGTGGGCAGTCACAAGGGTGATGCTCAATCTGTATAAGCAAAAGAAATGAAAACTAGAAGACCAGGGAGCTTAGCCACCCCAACAAATGTCATAATGATCCCTAGTCCAGTTTTCAGACCTGAGCCATCACAGCACTAATTCACTGACTGAAGGAAGGGCCAGGTCCCTGTGAGGAAGACAGAGGTTGAGTGTGTGGGCCTGGGGATCAAAGACTAGAAGTCAGAATGATCCCACTTACCATCATTCTCAGGAGTTCATTGGGGAGTTTGTGCTTCTCCTCCCCATCCTCCACTGTAGGGTGCTGTAGGTCTAGAGGTCATGGTTCCCAAAGGTGAACACTTTCCACCAGGGTACACAGATAGAGCTCTGTTGAGCCTGATTCCATGGTTGTTTCTTCCATCCCTTCAGATTCCTTGTGCTGATGGCCCAGCAGGCAAGGGAAGGTACACCATCCACCAAGGATTGGGCTGCCCTTCCATAACAAACCCTGGGAAACAGGTTTGGCCCAAAGTGACTCATGGGCAGATCCATGAGTGCTCTCCTTTCCACTCTTGTCATTAGTGAGTAAGTTTAGCAGCCACAGCCTAAGAAGAGCAGGTGTCCAGCAGAGGAACTGTCAAGGGGAGGGGAATCCAGAATGGATAGAGCAAGGGGCAGTAACGAGGACCATCTGCAGCCTTGAGGCCAGCTGGAGCAGAAGACACTGTGGTTCATCCTACCGACCATCCTCTTGTAAGTTCTGCCAGGATATACAACCACTCGGGATCTTGGAGCCACTGTTTCCAATGGGATCAACTCACTATAAAACAAGTGGACTCAAGTGGCACAAAGGTTAGAGCGTAGTGGGCACGATGGTGCCCTGCCCAAGGTTCTCAACAGAGCCAAAGCCTCTGTTACCTTAGCTGTGGTCAGTGCTATTGCTTGCTGGTGACTCAGCAAATTCCCTCTCCAGGAATTGAACTCNGTTTGGAAGGCTTATGTTTTGCTTTGTCATTTGAGTTTTTGTCTTAAGGAAGAACAACAACCAAAAATACTACCAATGTTTATAAAAGGAGGAGCTCCGAAGAGGGAAATGTCTTAGAAACATCAGAAGTTTTGTTAAAATTAAAATATTGTAGGCAGAAAAGAACGGTCGATTGAGGGAACGTAAAAATGCAAAAAAAAAGAAAAGAAAATTAAAATTATCCATGACACTGGATCTTCTCTCTCTCTCTCACACACACACACACACACACACACACACACACACACACGGCTTCCTTCCTCTAGCCTNAGCTAGGTCTGACAGTAGAAGATGTTGTCAAAGAACTGGGCCTCTTCCAGCTGCATGGATGAAAGAATCCTGATAACAGAAGCCCCATGGTGACATCTGATTGCCCAAACCAAGGAGGGTGAGATTACTGTAGTAAGTGCCAGTCCTGGATCCATATCAGAGAAGCTGGGCCCATAGGCAGCAATGGACATGGTTAGTGGAACATGGTGACTCCAGGAGTGAAGAAAGGTGGGCAGTCACAAGGGTGATGCTCAATCTGTATAAGCAAAAGAAATGAAAACTAGAAGACCAGGGAGCTTAGCCACCCCAACAAATGTCATAATGATCCCTAGTCCAGTTTTCAGACCTGAGCCATCACAGCACTAATTCACTGACTGAAGGAAGGGCCAGGTCCCTGTGAGGAAGACAGAGGTTGAGTGTGTGGGCCTGGGGATCAAAGACTAGAAGTCAGAATGATCCCACTTACCATCATTCTCAGGAGTTCATTGGGGAGTTTGTGCTTCTCCTCCCCATCCTCCACTGCAGGGTGCTGTAGGTCTAGAGGTCATGGTTCCCAAAGGTGAACACTTTCCACCAGGGTACACAGATAGAGCTCTGTTGAGCCTGATTCCATGGTTGTTTCTTCCATCCCTTCAGATTCCTTGTGCTGATGGCCCAGCAGGCAAGGGAAGGTACACCATCCACCAAGGATTGGGCTGCCCTTCCATAACAAACCCTGGGAAACAGGTTTGGCCCAAAGTGACTCATGGGCAGATCCATGAGTGCTCTCCTTTCCACTCTTGTCATTAGTGAGTAAGTTTAGCAGCCACAGCCTAAGAAGAGCAGGTGTCCAGCAGAGGAGCTGTCAAGGGGAGGGGAATCCAGAATGGATAGNAAGCACCAATGAGAGTGATAGAATTTTCCAAAACAGAGCTTAACCATCACTGACAAGGTGGGCACAATTCTGCAGTAGACAACAAGGCACAGTGGCAAGCAGAGAGCCTTGACCTGGAAGGGTCAGGAAAGATGCTAATAGACCATGGCATTCCTAGGGGTGAGACATATGGGCAGCCTACCGGAGTATTATCTGATTTGTAGAACCAAAAAAGAAAAAGTAACAGAGAGAGAGACAGACAGGCAGACAGAGGGAGAGAACTGTGAGGAGAAGGCCAGGGTCAGCTCTGCATCGTGCACATCTCAGAGCCTGTCCCATAGGTCACGGTGCCCACCCTGCTTTCCTTATCTGATCCCCAATGGACTTGCCCACAACTCCATTATTTTCCTGGCTCCTGCTCACCCTACCTTGGCAGACATGATGGCATTTGGTTACCCTGGCATTAGTGAGTGCCTACTCTGTCATGAGCTCCTGGCCTGTGTTATGTCACCTAATAAAATCCTCACCAAAACCTTCTGAGGAGGACATCATTATATCCGTTCACCAATAAGCCGTGCCCAAGTTCAGGCATCCTCCAGTGGCCGACCTGACACCTAGGCTCTTCTTGCATATGACTCTGAATGATTTTCAGTCCGTGCTGCTTTCTTTTGGATTTAAATTCATTTTTTTCAGACTAGGATTTGCCTATTTGTTTTAGATTTGTGGTTTTACTTTCAATGACTTAACACTGCAGCTTTCCTTTGATCCTTCGGCAACCATAATGGTGGGTATGTCTCATTCTCTGCCCTTCCTGTAAGTGTGTGGTTACATTACATTTCCTCCTTGTAGAGCAAACTGTAGCCTTTTCCACCTATATTTAAACTGTTCCAAAGGCATGCAGTTACATATATTTGCTTCAAAGTATAGTTAATATTTCCTTTGTGTTGTTTTACTTGCTGTTCACTGCTGGGATGATTAATGGTGTCTGTGAGTGAAACCTTGCAGCTGAAACCCTGGCGGATTGAACACTTCCAAAAGAGAAGCCTCATCCAAGGCCTTCCCATGATTTGTCTGTCTTACTCTTCTCAATTGCCCCACGCCAGAGGGCAGCGTCCACTGTTAGAAATGGCCTCTTTGAAAAAAAAAAAAGTGCATTTCCACAAGCAATAGGAAGCAACTACGTCCGCTTTGCCTTTGCAACTCATTCTTTTTCCGAAATCGCTGCTTCCCTCGGCAGCCTGTCTGTGTTCCATGCTGATGTGTTCAGCTTATCCTGTCTGCATCGCCTAATAGAGACAGCACGCAGATGAGCGCCCCCAGTAACACCCTTGACAGCTACCTGGCTCACGTTGGTGAGAAGTGGACCCACGTCTGGGTCACAACTTCGGGGCATCACATACTGAGCTTTAGGAAGCTGAATGCGATGACTCTTTCTGGGTTAACCTTTCAAAGCTTTCTTTTTATGAAGTGAATATATAAATAAAAAGGGCAAAAACACACCAGCAAGCAGGAACGGGGGAGAGGACTACAGTGGTGTTCAGTTCTGTGACCGCAATGGAACTGCCCTGTCCGTGGCTAATGGAAGGGTTAGGAGATACCATAATCCCTTCCCTGAGCTCCTTTGCTGCAGTCATGATGACTAAATTTCTTGTGTCTTATCACACTGTCACAGGCTGGGAGCAGGAG
>NC_048220.1:144788747-144851173 GCF_002007445.2 Ailuropoda melanoleuca | reverse complement strand
CACACCTGTTGTTCCTAACAGCACTTCCCAATTCACTGCCTGAATCCGGAGCTCAGCCTCAGAAACTCTCCCTAGGAGCCTGACCATCCGTCATTTCTGCCAGATCAAGAACTGCATTCATGTCAGCACAGGTGATCAGAAAATTTTGTTTCCTGCTCTGGATGGAGATAGGCTACTAACCAGATGAATTGTAGGTTTCTTCTAGCGTGTTTGAGCCAGACCCGAGGGAACGTGCAGGAATGAATCTCAAAGGTGTTGGTTGAGGGAGGTCAGAATGTCAGTCTGGATGGGGAGAGTTTACCGACATGGAAACTGTTCTTGTTACTTGGGCTTTACAGTTGTGACGAGGCCAGCAAGAAGAATCTTAGTATACTCCCATCTGGCTTCTTAAGGCTTGAGCCTACCGGTGGGTTGGAGTAAATAGCATAGAGAAGCTGCAACTGTCCTACCCGGCAAGGGCCAGGAGGCTCAGAGGGATGGGGCTGGGAGGTAGGTTTAATACATGAGACCAAACACAGGCCATCTGACTGGGGGCTCTCCTTACCTAGACAATGAGGACTTTGAGGAGCTCAGTGGTGGCTCTCATCCACAGAACCAGCTTGCCCATAGGAGGTGCTGACATAGAATGGGAATCCCAAGCACCAATGAGAGTGATAGAATTTTCCAAAACAGAGCTTAACCATCACTGACAAGGTGGGCACAATTCTGCAGTAGACAACAAGGCACAGTGGCAAGCAGAGAGCCTTGACCTGGAAGGGTCAGGAAAGATGCTAATAGACCATGGCATTCCTAGGGGTGAGACATATGGGCAGCCTACCGGAGTATTATCTGATTTGTAGAACCAAAAAAGAAAAATAACAGAGAGAGAGAGACAGACAGACAGGCAGACAGAGGGAGAGAACTGTGAGGAGAAGGCCAGGGTCAGCTCTGCATCGTGCACATCTCAGAGCCTGTCCCATAGGTCACGGTGCCCACCCTGCTTTCCTTATCTGATCCCCAATGGACTTGCCCACAACTCCATTATTTTCCTGGCACCTGTTCGCCTCATCCTACCTTGGCAGACATGATGGCATTTGGTTACCCTGGCATTAGTGAGTGCCTACTCTGTCATGAGCTCCTGGCCTGTGTTATGTCACCTAATAAAATCCTCACCAAAACCTTCTGAGGAGGACATCATTATATCCGTTCACCAATAAGCCGTGCCCAAGTTCAGGCATCCTCCAGTGGCCGACCTGACACCTAGGCTCTTCTTGCATATGACTCTGAATGATTTTCAGTCCGTGCTGCTTTCTTTTGGATTTAAATTCATTTTTTTCAGACTAGGATTTGCCTATTTGTTTTAGATTTGTGGTTTTACTTTAAATGACTTAACACTGCAGCTTTCCTTTGATCCTTCGGCAACCATAATGGTGGGTATGTCTCATTCTCTGCCCTTCCTGTAAGTGTGTGGTTACATTACATTTCCTCCTTGTAGAGCAAACTGTAGCCTTTTCCACCTATATTTAAACTGTTCCAAAGGCATGCAGTTACATATATTTGCTTCAAAGTATAGTTAATATTTCCTTTGTGTTGTTTTACTTGCTGTTCACTGCTGGGATGATTAATGGTGTCTGTGAGTGAAACCTTGCAGCTGAAACCCTGGCGGATTGAACACTTCCAAAAGAGAAGCCTCATCCAAGGCCTTCCCATGATTTGTCTGTCTTACTCTTCTCAATTGCCCCACGCCAGAGGGCAGCGTCCACTGTTAGAAATGGCCTCTTTGAAAAAAAAAAAAGTGCATTTCCACAAGCAATAGGAAGCAACTACGTCCGCTTTGCCTTTGCAACTCATTCTTTTTCCGAAATCGCTGCTTCCCTCGGCAGCCTGTCTGTGTTCCATGCTGATGTGTTCAGCTTATCCTGTCTGCATCGCCTAATAGAGACAGCACGCAGATGAGCGCCCCCAGTAACACCCTTGACAGCTACCTGGCTCACGTTGGTGAGAAGTGGACCCACGTCTGGGTCACAACTTCGGGGCATCACATACTGAGCTTTAGGAAGCTGAATGCGATGACTCTTTCTGGGTTAACCTTTCAAAGCTTTCTTTTTATGAAGTGAATATATAAATAAAAAGGGCAAAAACACACCAGCAAGCAGGAACGGGGGAGAGGACTACAGTGGTGTTCAGTTCTGTGACCGCAATGGAACTGCCCTGTCCGTGGCTAATGGAAGGGTTAGGAGATACCATAATCCCTTCCCTGAGCTCCTTTGCTGCAGTCATGATGACTAAATTTCTTGTGTCTTATCACACTGTCACAGGCTGGGAGCAGGAGAAGGGGCTCTGAAGAAAATACAGCATGAAAACGAGAGAGACGGCGATCAGATTACCAGCCCCGGATCTGTGAGCTCATCCAAATCTGACCAGAGCAGCCTCCATTCCAGACCCATGGGGGACTGAAGCCCCCAACCTTGCCCCCACCAGCCCACGCACATCACTCTCTTTAAAGAACCCTCGACCTGTTTCCAATCATCATGGTGTTGTTTTCCTTTTCCTCTTATCTCTCCATTATAAATCTTCTAGCAAGAGAGGGCAATGCTTCTGGACCTTCAGGGGTGGAAAATCAGATGCGTTGATGGATTTCAGGTTAGAAATCCTCCCCAGAAGACTGAGTGTCCAAAGAGCTGGAGAGGTGGAAATCAAACCTCTTTGCCCCTTCAAGAAGTATGTGTGTCTCACACAGTCTTCTCCACAGCAGACACGGGTGGGGTTCCCCAAGACACACAACATGCCCTCATTGCTTCCAAGACCCTGAGCCATCACCGTGTCATCAGTGTCTCTGTTTCGTAGAGGGTTGGCATATGTTGCATTTTGAAGGAAAAAGAATGATTTTGCTTATCGAGCTGGTAAATAATTGCCTGATGTCTGATTCTCATTGTGCTTATAGCAGCCATGGTAGCATTTGTTTTCAATACTATAAATACACCTGCACACCTGCATTACTTCATGATCTAGGGCTCTGTTAGGCATGGCGTGCAGGTAGCCGATGAGGTGTAATCTCTACCTCAAGTGTCACAAGGAGCCACTTTCAGCATCATGGAGAACCAAGGTAACATACCTGCTGCCTGCTGTGTTCCTCACCCTTGTGCTGTCATTTTGAGTCAGTCTTTCATAAGTTTGGGGAAGATGTTAGATGCATCCAGGTGAGGAACCTGTTCTTGGTCATTAGGCTTTTATAATGGACCACAAGGTCAAGCCATCTAAAACAGGTTACTTTAAAAAAGATGTTATGGAAAGATAAGCATGTATAAGAGCTGGGAAAAGAAGGTTCTGAGGAAGAAATCACGCACTGGACAAGCAAGCCAGCTGAGCTGTAGAAGGAGATATGGATTGAAATGTTGTGGCAGAGAACCTTAAAGAAGCAGCAAGGATGCTGATAAGTCCTTTTAAAAATGGCTACCCAGGAGTCTGTCCAAGATGACTGTTGCCAATGGCACACACCCTGGAAGCAGAATTGGGAGGAGAGGGCTTCCCCAGAAAGCTAGGAGAAGTCTCAGCTGTGTGGGAAACATGATGAAGGGCATCACTGGGAAGAACAAGAGGGCTTTCATTCTGTAAGGCATGTGGCAGGGACAGACCTGTGAGGGCAAGAGCACAGCATGAACTGGGGCCACTGTTTGCTTCAGTTTTACCCTGTTGTGTTTTCAAGGTGAGAGGAGAAAACCATTGAGGACTGGACAACTTTCTGAAATCCACAAGAAACCTGCAAGAGTGAAACGATGGGGTGGGCATTTCACAGGTGGCAATGAGGATGGGAAAAGGTAACAAAAGACTTATTTTGGCATTTTAGGGCCCAGATCTTACAGATTCTGATGAGTTATCTACAATCGAGTTGTCTTAAAAGAGCTAGAACCTATGGTACCCAGGAAAGCTATTGTTCTTCAAGGAAAATTCATTAGAATGTCATTAATATGATGTAATATAATATATATTAAACTTAATACTCAATTTTGAGGGACTGATATTGTTTACTCTATTAACAAACATTGTCCTTGAAATAATACATAGATTAGCCCTGTGTCAAGAACAGTTTATATGTTCAAGTACAAATCATTAGGACTCGGGAAAATACCAAAAATAGTATACTTGGTGGTTGCCAAACGGACCTAGAGAAACTTTGGAACATGCCATGTTTGGTAACACTTTTTAAAAATATTATCTTGATATAGAACTAAAAAAGAAAAAGAAATGTCAGATTTGCAAACTTAGGAAAAAGTCATTAGAGCTAGGGGAAGGGAAAAAAAAAGAACATATATGTGTGTAGACAATGTTGGTAAATGCATGCCAAGTTCTTTTGTAAAATATGAAGTTAAATAAGGTAAATATATTTTAGATTAATAATGCAATACAAAATGTTGAGCTTTTAAAACTTTTCTTATGAAGTTAAATACTATCTATTGCAGATAATACATTTTATATATGCTGATTCCAGGCAGGTAAATTTGCAAGGCACTAACTATACCATCAAGACCCCAGCTTAAAGCTCAGCTCCCGTGTTCCCAGCTGAGGTACTGGCATGAGGGGTTTGCAGAAACTCCCCAGGGCTGCATTTCATCATCTGTAGAAGGGGAGTTACATTGCTTTTCAAAGGATTGGTTGAAAAAAACAAAAAATAAAAAAACTTGGTAAAGAGTAAAATATCCATGAATATTGGCTACCATTACTAATGATGGGTGTGTGTGTGTGTGTGTGTGTGGTGATATTAAAGAAAACCTTATTATAAACACATAGATAATTGAATAATTGCCCTTTCTCTATAGCTGTGTTTCCTTGGAGCCACAGATTAAAAGTGTTGTTTGAGAGTATTTGCATGCTACTGGTTTGCCAAGACAAAAATGGTTCTTCCAACAGGCTTACATTTATATAGACCTTGGTTTATTGATGTTTTGGACCAGATCCTCCTTTTTGTAGGGGATGTTCTTTCATAGTGAGGTCCTTGCAGCATCCCTGGCCTCTATCCTTAGGTGTCAATAGCATACTGCACCCCAGTTGTGACAATCAAAACTGCCTCCAGACACTGCCACGGGTCCCCAGCAGGGCAAGATGGCCCACAGTTGGGAACCACTGATACAGATCCTCAGACAAGCTGCAGGAGGCTGAGAACAAAGTATTTCCATGCTTCAGTGTCCAGTATTTAACCATGATGCAGTCAAGCAGATCGGTTCAGAGAACAGCTCTGGGTAGCAATGTGTCCTGACGAGAAAGGGTCCTCTGGTGCAGTTGCAGCATGCTGCACAGTTTAGACCTTACCTGTCTTCACATGCCACAGGTAGATGGGGACATGCACAGTGGGATCCAGTAGGCTGGCTTCAGGTGACAACCTTCTGTTTTAAGGTAGAACAAAAACATAACTGGACTATTTTCATGGGCTCAAAACATTGCTTCTACCTTTTTTATTTCTTTTTAGACAACTCTGAGTCTGTGAAATAGTGTTTCTAAAAGGAGACTATGGTGGTGTGCTCTCCTAACAAAGGGTGAGATAATATGGATGTAAACCCTCTAAATGTCCAGGAGAAAGCAGAAGAGGAGGGACATCCTGGTGGAGGTGCAGTGACACCATCTGGATGTGAGTCCCTTTGCTGGTCCCTGTAGGTTCTGGGCTGCAAGAGGCACAGCTCAAGAAAATCAAGTGGCATCATTTAGTTGTCCAGATACTTAAGAACCAAACACATGCTTTGAAAGGGTGAATAAAACTTAGATCGATTTGGTACCCGCCTTCTATAAGCAAACTTTCTTCAAACTCCTTCATTCCCTTGGACAGATCCACCTTCACTGCACAGACTGTTAGTACATGACCCAGCCAATCTGTAAGATGGCTAGAAGCTTGGAGTTGAGGAGTTTCCTGAACAGGCCCAGAAATTTTAAAAATATCTTTAAAGGTTAGATTTCATGCATAAAGTAATTTATTCTATAAATTGATTTAAGATAAAAATATTCTTTAAAAATGAAAGACAATAGTAGCTGAATTGCAAAGAAAAGGATTATTGAACTCGATTTTAACCATTTTTCTAATGAGCCGTTCTTGTGTGTACACTAATATTTTAAATCTGATCATAGCAAAGATGAAAATGTAAACCTGTTACAGCAGAAATATATGGGGACACTGCAATTTAGAAGATTGAAAACATCGGTGGATTTAGTTTGTGATGAAGCCTCCAAGAAATTCAGTGAAACAATTCAAGAGGAAAACTTTATTCTTCTCAATTATCTCAGAATATGGGAAAACAGAAGCAAATGTTTTGGATACAAATATATTCTTTCACACAATGTTGCACATTCAGAGGAATATGTTTTTCATTTAAACAATTTGATACCCTTATTTCTAAGTAATATCTGTGAAAAAACAATTTTTTTAAAGAATGAAACTTGCTGGAAGCTCTATGCATTTGTTAATGAATACAGTGAAAATATTTTAAGCTGCTTTTATGTTAATAGGGTTCTGCTGCAATGCATAATCTTGTTTATAATTTTACCTTAAAACTAATTTTTAATTGATTTAAAAATGACTTATTTTGTAAAAAATCTTGAAAGAAGACTTTAGTTTTATGGTTCTGCTTATAATAATGCATTTTTATAATTTGTTTTCTTTAATAATGAAAAGAGGTAACATTTAAAGAGTGCTTGGAGTAGCTTGTGGATTAAATTCTTTGCACATATCATCTCATTTAACATGTGCAATGATTCTCTGAGGTAGGTAATATCAGTAAAATATCATATGAATGTATTTTTCTACATATTTGCTGAAATTCTCATCATAATGTATAAATGAATTCACACCTTGTATTTTAAACTTAAAGTTTGATGCTGACTCTTAAATATATTTTATTTATTTTATATTATTTTACTTACAAATTTATCTATTTTATATTACTCTATTATTTGAACGGACTTTCTTTAGCTAATCTCTACTACTGGACCTTTACTGGACATTCTTACCAGTTTTCCTCAATACATAATTCAATAAGCGTTTCTAGCATAGATCTTCTCTGATTATTTCAACTTAGAATTCTATCTTATACAAAAAACAGCCTATTAATATTTATATCAGCTCTATTCATAATTACCAAAAACTGATGGCAATTAAGATGTCTTTAAATAAAATGGATCAACAAATTTGCGGTATTTCCATTTAATAAAATATTCAGTTATAAAAAGAAATGAGCCAACAATCTCACAAAGTGTGGATAAGTCTTCAGTGTATATTGTTAAGTGAAAGATACCAAACCGAAAAGCCTACAAACTGTATGACTACATTTGTAGAACATTATAGAAGAGGCAAGGGTGTAGAGTTGGTATAGAGATGAACAGTGGTCAGAAGTTCCAGGGGTTGAATAAGCAAAGCCAAGGGGATATTTCTGGGCTGTGAAGCCATTCTATATGAAGCCGTAAGGGTGGATACATTATACTACTCATTTGTCAAAACCCATAGAACGCTACGTCACAGCAAGTAAACATTAATGTATGTGAAGTTTAAAAGTCCGGTTAGGAGGTTGAGAAATCCTTTGTCTGAATGCACAATGTTACCAGAATCTAACTGTATTATCAATGTACGAACCTCCCTGAGGGGGGATAGTGGAAAGGTGTTGACCTGTGTCTCTTTAGAAATGAGTGGGGTTTGTAAAGCAAAGCACAAAAAGGAACTCTGTGTCAGCACTATACTGTGGTTGATAAAGTTTTTTTTCCACAGCGATGTATGTTAACAATTCTGAAAAAATATACATGTACACTGGTATGGAGCAATTACATAAATGGGTGGTAGATGGTGGGAACCAGGTTTCTCAGTGTTGGAGTGGGAACAAGCAAGAGAAGGAGGTTAAAATTCTCTATATGGTAATGGATTAAGATTGGCGATGTCAGTAGGAACCCATATATAACAGTATACAGATAGGGTCACATACAGAAGTACATATAAGTAAGTCTATATACATGGGTTGGTATACATTTATACATTTCCTAGCTGAGAGGGACTGGAAGCAATGACACTGCACTAGCAACAAGAACGACTGACACCTGAAATTTGTTTTCTAAGACCATACACCAGCCCAAAGAATCATGGACATTTGTTAAATAGTTGGTTCTGGGACTAGAGCAGGAAATAGACAAGATGAGTTTAGATTATCTTACATCTTGTTATGCCAGAAAAATTAGGAAGTGTTCAAAGGAAAAAAAAAAAAGGGATCTACACTGATGGAGACATGTCAGAGGGGTGCAGAACCCACGGCAAGCACCAGTAATTGAAGCTGGAGCGGCTTGAGTAAGCAAATAAATAGAGTGGCAGAGGATCAGAATCCAAAGCATAAAATAAACATCCATGAGGTCAAACGGACGTAAATGAAAAAATACACAAATTAATAAATAAATGAGAAATAATATAAAAATCTTCAGTGCAGAAAAATTCCAAATAACGTATGTAAATATTTTATCTTAAAGAAAGTGGGGCACAACTTTGTATACATTAAGTGGGAGATGCACATAGTGACGTTCCAAAAAGTATGATAAAAAATGGGAGCGGGAGAGAAGTAACTTCACAATGGAGAAATCTGAGAAATACTAGTTCAGCAAGTTGAGCAAGGTTAACGTTAACAATCTTAAGTCATGTTGATACTATTCACCCTTGATATGATGCCAGTTCACCTCTGTTGCATTCCTCCCTAAAACCTATAACCTGTCTAACCCTGAGAAAAGACAAACAAATACCAATTGAATATTATCCTACAATATACCTGACCAGTGCTTTTCAAAACTCCCAAGGTCATCAAAAACAAGTAAAGTCTGAGAAAGCAGACATAGCAACTAAATGTGATGTGGTATCTTGAATGGGATGCTGGAACAGAAAAAAAAAGCCATCTGATAAAAACGGAAGAAATTTGAATAAAATATAGTCTTTAGTTAATAGTAATACATTAATATTGGTTTGTTAATTGTGGTAAATTAATGTAAGAGGTTACTAATAAGGGGACCTGGTTGTGAGCTATATAAGGTTTCTCTGTTATATTTCAGTAAAAGTAAAGCTGTTATAAAACTTAACGTTTATTTAAATAACTCACTGGATGGACTTAACATAACACTGGCATCTGCATCAGAAAGTGTCATAAATTTAAATACAGACCAATGGAAATTTTCTCACATGAAGAGCAGAAGGAAGAAATATCGAAAAGAAATAAACAGATCCTCAGTGGCCTGTGGGAGGAAAAAAATATTTTTCTAAACTATGTGTAATTTTAGACCCAGAGAGAGAAGAAAGATATTGGAACAAAAACAAATAAAAACTTAATGATTAAATACTCCCCAAATTTGGTGGAAAATATCAAGCCAGGCAACCAAGAAATATATGAACCCCAAGAAGAAGGATAAATGCAAATAAAATTAAATTGAAGTACAAAATACTCAAACTACTGTGTACCAAAGATAAAGTGACCAACTGAAACAGCCAGAGAAAAGACAAGACACATGATCTTCAGGGGCATAATAAAATAAATGGTGGCTGACTTGTCACCAAAAACAACTGACACCAGAATTATACAATAAATTTTAAAAGTGATGAAAAAAATCCCGTCAAAACCTCATCATAAATAGAGGTAAAAGTTTTTCGTGCAAGCAATAGCTGAGAGATTATGTCGACAGCAGATCTGCTGTACAAAACTTGCTGAAAGAAATTCTTCATGCTATAACACCCAGTGCACCATGCAACTAATGAATCTTTGAACTTTACATCAAAAACCAGGGATGTACTGTACGGTGACTAACATAATATAATAAAAAAATATCATAAAAAAATAAAATTGAATTCTTAAAGAAATTATTCATGCTAAAGGAGAATGAAAACAGATAGAATGGAGTACAATAAATGGTCATTTTGTGAACAAACATAAAAAAACTATCTTTAAAAACATTTAAAGACAAAATTTAATTCAAAAATAACATTTTTAGTGAATACATATAAAATGACATTAGCACAGAGAGGAATAAAAATTTATTACACTTGCAAATTTTTTATATTGTACTTGAATTGGTACATATCATCTTTATGTAGAATGTGGTAAGTTCTGAATGTATATAGTAATTTTAAAAGTAATCAGGTTTTTAAAGTAAGGTGGATACCTATAGCAGCATTTCCAATAGAGCAATTAAAATAGAATACTTATAAATATCACATACAATAATCTAAGAGGCTCAAGAAATGAAGGAGGAAAAAAGAAAATATGTGAGACAACTAGAAAGTCAACAGCAAGATAATCAACATAAAATGAATCATATCAATAATTACATTAATTATAAAAAGAATAAATATTGCAACTAATGGTGGACATTATCAAACATGGCTAAAAAAATAGCAGAATCCAATAGTTTGCTGCCTAAAAGAGATGTACTTTAAATGCAATGGCCGAAATATCTGTAAAATATTAAGATTAAATATTTTAAAAAATATATACCTTGCAAGTTGTGAGCATAATGATGCCATGGTAGATATGTTTAATACCAGGAAAATTGTACATGAGGACAAGAAGTATCACCAGAAGTAAAGATGGGAATTCCACAATAAAAAATGCATGAAATTATTATACAGTCATAACAATTATAAATATGGTGTGTACCCAATAGCAACATATCACTGTGCATGAAGCAAACAGTAACAGAACTAAAAGGGACTACAGTTAATTCACAGTCATAGTTGGATATTTATTCAGCATTCCATAGAACCACTAGACAAACTCTCAGTAGGCATATAGATACTGAACAACACTGTCAGCCACTTATCCTTCAGTGACAGACTTAAGGCATTATACCCAATAATAGCAGAATATACATTTTTCTCAAATGTACATGAAATGTCATTAAGACAACTATATATTGGACCACAAATATTTATATATATATATATATATATATATATATATATAATATCTAGGATATCTAGGATATCTAGGATATTCTCAATAACACAGTAGACAATGAAGAAATCACAGAAGAAATCAAGAAATATTTCAAACTAAATCATAATGAAAATACAAAATATCAAAATTTCATATATATNATATCTAGGATATATATATATATATAATATCTAGGATATCTGATATCTAGGATATTCTCAATAACACAGTAGACAATGAAGAAATCACAGAAGAAATCAAGAAATATTTCAAACTAAATCATAATGAAAATACAAAATATCAAAATTTCATATATATATGAATACATAAACAAGCAAAAAAATCCCACAATTTTAAAATCTAAAATTTCAGCCACAAATGGCTTTCCTAGTGAATTATTTCAATTACTTAAGAAAGATATAACACAAAAATTACTTTTTTTGCAGGGGGGACTAAAAAGGTTGTTACCAATACAGATTAAATAGAAAAAAATAAGACTCTGTAAGTAGAAAATATGATTATGAAAATTATAAAAAATCTTAAGGAATGGACATTAAAGTTACTTGAAAATGAATAAAACTAAGTAACACACTAGAATACAAGGTCACCAGACAAAATTACTTGTGTGTCTATGTACCAGCAGTGAGCATTTAGAAATAAAATTAACAAAGCAATATCATTTATAGAAGCATCAAAATACACTACACTTAAACATAAATTTAGCTACATGTGTTTAACGTCTATACGCTGAAATTTTAAAGTATTATTCAGAGAAATTAAAGATCTAAATAAATGGATAGATATCCCATGTTCATGGATCAGAAAATTCAATATTTTTAAGATACCAATGTTCCCCCAAATTGACGAATCATTTCTGTGTAGTTTCAATGAAAATCTCAGCAGACTTTTGTGGAAATTTGACCAACTGATGTGAAAAATTTATATGAAAATGCAAATGACTAGCATTATGAAACAAAACAACAAAAAATGGTTACATGAATATCAACAGCATTGTCAAATAAATTAGTTGAAGTAGTTGTTTTTGGTACTATGTCTTCAAATTTGATGAATTAGTGTGTTGTATATGTGAAAACAAAGCATCTAAAAATAATAATATAACATTTAAAAATGAAAACTACAATTAAAATACTGAGATTATTTAATCTCATGATCAAGATGAAACTATTGCAATTAAGTTTTATTGGTGAGAGCAGAGTTGCTTAGTTTAATGGAACAGATAAAACAGACTGGAAACCAACATGCATACATACAGTCAATGGGTTTTGGCAAACGTGCCAAGATATTTCAATGAGGAAAGAATGATCTTTCAACAGTGTTGGAGAAGTTATATATTCTAGTCACATACACATGCACACTGAACATTAATTCTTATTTAACATATCCACAAGGTCTTACCTCAAAACATAGACCCCAAAATATAATCTAAATCTATAAATTTTCAGGTAGAAAACACAAGAAAACTGGATAACTATACATTAAAAATAACACTGCCCCCTGTCTTATAGCATACACAAAAATTAATTCAACATGAGTCATCTACCTAAACACAAAATCCCAAGCTATACAGATTTTTTAGAATACAATATAGAAAGATATTTTCATGATCCTGGGGTAGGCAAATATTACATAGAGGGGAAACAAAATAATTAACCATAAAAGAGAAATAAGTTGATCAATCAAACTTTACCAGATTTAAAAACTTGTTCTCATCAAAAGATATTTTTGAGGGAATGAAACAAGCAGACACAGAGAAGGAGAAAATATTCACAATACATATACCCATATCATATAAAGATGTTTTATAATCCAGTTATAAAAAAAAACAATAAAAAACAGGTATATGACTTGAACATTCCCTTAACAAAAGAAGATAGATAAAATAGCCAGTAAGTTCATGAAAATATGGTCATCGTCATACTTTGCTAATGAAAATATACCATGTATTACAATCTCTTTGGCATAATGTTTGGCAATTGCCAATAATATAAAGCTTACAGCTATTCTATAATCCAGCAATTCCACTCCTATATATTTACCCAAGAGAAATGGAAACATATATCCACCAAAGAACTTGCTCCACTGTGTTTATTTTGGCTTTATATGTAGTGATCAAATATTGGAAGCAACTCAAATAACTATCAAGAAGAGAATGGATAAACAGATTTGCTATATTTATGCAACATTTATACTACTTTGTAATAAAAAAAATAAACTTCTAGTACACATTTCACCATGGATAAGTCTCACAAACCCTATGTTGACTGAAAGAGGCCAGTTATAGAAGAGTATGTTCTGTATGATTCCATTCATACAAAGTTTAAGAGCCTGCAAAGTAAACCCATGTGGACAGAAATCAGGAAGGTGGTGGCCTACAGGGTGTGTGGCGAGCATACAAGAAATTTCTGAGGACATGGGAATATTCTAACTTTTTTTTTTAAAGATTTTATTTATTTATTTGACAGAGAGAGACAGCCAGCGAGAGAGGGAACACAAGCAGGGGAGTGGGAGAGGGAGAAGCAGACTCTTAGTGGAGGAGCCTGATGTGGGGCTTGATCCCAGAACGCCGGGATCATGCCCTGAGCTGAAGGAAGACGCTTAACCACTGCGCTACCCAGGCGCCCCGAATATTCTAACTTTTGATGAGGGTGTGAGCTACACAGACCCATGCTCTTATAAAACCCATTTAAATGTAACTTAACAATATTCACTGTACCCTGTGAAAATGTTATCTCAGCAGATACATGAATTTAATTACTTTTATTCTTCTGCAATCTGCGGCTATCTATGCATCATGTCACATAACCTGTTTCTGAAAAGATAAAAAGTGATACAAATAAGTGTAGCTTTCTTATTTTTAAACTGTCTCTTCTTCACACGTTTTAATGTTATTAGATTGTAAATTTTGGTAAGAATGTGATCACCATATTACATGTGCATTTTATCAATACAAGTATTATCTCTGTACCATTTTTTTGTTTTAATGTGAAATCTTCTTCACCTGGCATTGATATTGTTGTTCCGCCGATGTACTTAGTAAGTCTTCTCGTTGTAACCCTTCTCTATTCTTTAGGGTTAGCTTGTCTCTTGTATAGAAGTTTTAGTTGAGCTTAATTTGTTTTTTTTAATGTGATTGTTTAATTCTTTTGTATTTATTTTGATAAATATATACATTTGATCATTTGGATTATTACCTTCTCCTATGGTTTGTTTTTCTTAGACTCTATTTGCTGTGTTGGCCTCTAGTGATTTCAAAGGTAAAATCTTAGCTATTAAAGTCAAGGATGCCTCCAGGTTGTTTTTTTCCCCATCAACATAAAGAGTAAAGTAGTCTCTACTGTTGTAAGAACACATAAGATGAGAAATTCAGGGCATCTCATTGACCCCATCTTCTCCCTACTCCACTTTTTGATTTTCATTGATATAATATTAGAGTTATTTTAATCAATATATTACATTTATAGTCTCATTATATTTTCTCAAGCCTATATTTGGTGTCTTTGGATTATAGTTTGACTAGTATACCCTCTGCTGTTGGAGAACTCAGAATCTAGGCCTGTGTCTCCCAACCTCTGGATTTTAAAAGGGATTAAATTAATTGTATAGATGCTGTCAATCGTGCAGATTAAACACCTAGGGCATTAAATCCATTTCTTTAATTTTATTAAATAACTTCTGAAAAGTGGTCAAGCAATTCAAAACTGCATGTAGATGTTAGTTTAGGAGAAAAAGGGACTACGTAAGTCACCTATTTCCAAAAATCTGAATGAGATCCAGAAGTTTAGGCCATGTACATGCTTCTGCAGCAAAGTAAAGACGCAGAGAAAGTGAATTGCGCGCAACCCCAGACACACAGCAAACCGCTGCGGTGACAGTCTTCGCTGCACCATCGACGACAACTACTCCTGCACTTCGGGAAGAAGCATCCTACCCCAGCGGTCAGATGTCATGAGACATCAAATGGGACATCCATGTGGGAGAAGAGAGGTGGAGTTTACTAAAATTTTAAATAAAATGTATTTTATAAAAATCAATAGTTTAAGAAAAATCCCTCCAGTTTACAGTATTTAAAAGTTGAATGTTGAAGACGAACATCGATCTGCACTCCTCCAGCTTCTCTGGGGTTAAAAGCAGGAAATCAGTGTTTTCATTCGATGTCTTTATGCTTTTTGTTTTCATTCCATGTGGATGCGCTAGTTTTGGGTGGTTGTTTACCCCAGAAATTGTTTCTCGGGGCTCCTGGGTGGCTCAGTCGTTAAGTGTCTGCCTTCAGCTCAGGTCATGACCCCAGGGTCCTGGAGTCAAGCCCCACGTTGGGCTCCCTGCTCGTGGAAGCCTGCTTCTCTCTCTCCCACTCCCCCTGCTTGTGCTCTCTCTCCCACTCTCTCTCTCTCGCTCTAATAAATAAATAAAATCCTAAAAAAAATTGTTTCTCATATTTCTAGTATAGCGAACAAATATGGTCACTGCATGTGGTCTTCCCTTTCCATCTTTCCTCCGATGGAAGTCAGGGAGTCACGGGAGAGGTGGTGCTAGATATTCTAGAAAAGGAATTATGCATAAATTGCATGTTTGCTAACAGAGCTGATATACTAAATGTATTCTTGTCTATGAATAAAATAAATCACTAAGTATATATCATTAATAAAGACATATGAGACCTTTCACATTATGTCAAATTATTACATTAAAAAGCTTGAGAGAGAAAGGGCAAGCCAATAAAACTTGAATATGCTAAGTGATCATTAGAGCTGGGTGTGATAATTGAAATTTGCTTTGCAGTAATTTCATTAAAAATTCATAAGTATTCTGGCTCCTTCCCTTCTCTGCCTGTGTTAGTGAGGAGTCAGGAAAGGATGTTAGGCTGTACACACATTGCCGACCACAGTGCTGAGCACAGGACCCGGGTGACCAAGGTGAGGAAAGATACAGTACACATTAGCTCAATACTTTCTTTGGATCTTGTGTTTCAGTCTGTTTCCTTGGAGAGGGTGTATCCCTACCATTCAGTTTTAAACTCCTGAGGAAGATATTTTTAATTTGCAATCTCATAATGCCTTATGCAGTGTTTTGTATGATGTTGGATACTTGGCAATTATCCTGGACTGATTAATGTTACAAACTATTTCACCTGTTAGGATGATATATTTTATTATTTATTCACTTATTATTTTTTTGAATTACATGTGGGAGGAGAGTAATTGTCATTAATGTCTTCTCCCTGGTGTCTTCCTGAGAAGTTTGAGTACCTGGAATGGAGTGTATAGACACCCTGGGTATATATATCATTTGATATTAAGAGGTTGGAAGGGTATTCTTTCAGAAAGGTGTCTTTTATCATCTCATGGTCATTATCAATACATGAATTTGTTTCCCAAAGCTGTGGGTATTGAGTCTGAAAAGTCAGTTATATTTGGAATTCTTCAAAATCCCTTACTTTGTGTTAGGAGGAGTCTCAATAAATTTAAGATGTATTTTGCTGAATAGATTTTCTTAAAAAAAAATAAGTCCTATGTGTTTTAAGGACAACTGACCATGTGTTTTAATCCACTTAAGTTTAGATTACTAAAATACCTTGTTGGTAAGAGCTCTTAGAAACCCAAAAAGCCTCAAGAATTTAACCTACCAGTGATTTGAAGCTTTAGCTCAGAAAAGGATAACTCTATCCACTAAGAGAAAACCAATTAGAATCTCTCATGGCTGGGCTTTCCATAAATCTTGAATTTCAAAATGTTTTGATACATTCTATGAATATAATATCCATGGTCGTTTTTATCTCAAGACTATAGATCCTAGATTTCATGATTGTATGGTATACAAATGCCAATCTATTTAAATCATCCAAAATATGTGTCCTAAAAACAGTGATGTATTCAAGGAACAGGCTTATAATTGTATATCATGGAAGACAAAGTTGCATTCATTCATAAATTTCTCAAAAGGGATTTGAAATGTTAAGGTCAAGCATTTGACAGATTGATGCTATTCCAGAAATATCAGTTCATATCCCCTATTACTCTATTTAGCAAAGACCAAACAATAATTTATTTGGCCCAAACTTAGATTTTACTAATTTGCTTTTGACTTGATGATATGTACTGGTGCAAAGGGTTTCTAGAGCAGTCGCTATATAAGGGGCATATTAAGAAAAGGTGGAAAATTATGTTAAATTTTATCTCTAATTCTACTTCCTAAACAAGCGCTGATAGACAGTCAAGTAGTCTTAGAAAGTTTTAATAAGTTGGAGCAATATATGTTTATATATATAAGTATATTTATATATATTTATGTTCATATATATTTTATTATATATACATATTTATACACATTTTTATATATATTTTATTATAGATATGTATATATATCATATATGTACAATCTCCAATATTCAGTAAGCAAAAATTTAACATGAATTCCTTATCTTGTTTATTTGGGTTTCTTTATTTTTCAATCTCACAAATTTGGGGGAAACACGCAGAATCCTACTGGGAAAGCATCACTCTAAGAGATACCTCCTTCAGGGGCATCACGTAATGAACTGGAAGAAAATCAAATTGCTCTCCGACAACCATAGTTAATGTAATTTTACAGGACCAAAAAAAAAAAAAAAAAGTCTTCAATGCAAAGTACGGACTTGGCTGATTGTCGTGTAGTCATCTGCTCTTCTTTTCAATTCTCCACATTCATGGAAGACTTGCTCAGGCACTTGGATTACATGCGTATTTACCCATTGTCCTCCCCTCAGCTTTCATTGACCTCCTTGTTCTAGGAACCATCGTTTTTGCTCCTTACTACTCACCTAAGCCTACAGAGGACATTCTGCTGGTAGGCATCGTCTGTGCTGAGCACACAACACACTCTGAGTTTTCTCTTTGTCCACACAGTGTGTCCAGCAGACTTGGCACTAGTCCCTCAGCCAAGAACCCTGCTCGGTCTGCACGTTTGTGGTGGGCAACTCACGCCACTAGCTCTGATCTGCGTTTCAGAGCATCCTTAACTATTTTGTGTCAGTGACTCCTTTCCTCTTGCCCAGCAATATTCCTAAGCATTCACAGCACCGTGTTGTTGTTGTTGTTTTTAAGAAAACTGAAACTGCATTGGAGAAGAGATCTGTCCATCCCTGCTCCCTTCCCACCACCAGTCTGTATCTGCCCTTACCTTTCCTTCCAGTGCATACCCTTCCTTCTATATACTTTTTTGCTCATGAGGGTCCTCCTATCTAGATGGTTCTTCTTCCCAATACATGCCCTGCTCTTCACCTGTTTAACCTACATGTATCTTTTAAACTTCCCTTCAGGACGAGTCCTTCAGACTCTTGTCTTGAGAATATGCACATCTCTATATCTCTATCGTAGAACTGATCCCTGTGCTACAATTATCAGTATATAAATCTCTCCTCCATGCATAACCCTCTAAAAAAGGCCATGTGCTCCTCAATGATGAGGGTTCTTCCTTACTTATCTTTGTGTTCCCTCGCTGCCAAATGATGATGGTCCTGATGTTTAATTATGTACTATGAGGACCGAAACCTGGTGTTGTTTAGTGAATGAATGAAGTGTAGTGTCTTCTTGAGGTCAACAAAAATTGACAGTCTTTTAGGGGATCATTTTAGCAGACATAGTGCTTGAGATTTGAAACAGATTACTGAACACTAATCACTGTATTTCCAGAGTTAAGAATGCCATTATTTTAACCAACCTGCACTTATTTATTGACACACAGGTCCCCTTTCCCCAGGTCGCCTTGCTCCGTGTCTGATTGCTAGCTCTCAAAATCCCACACAAGTTTCCATTTCACCTCCTCAAAAGAGGTTTTCTCTCAACTTCCCATAATTTTTTTCTCTCTCTAGAGTTTCTTTCTGGGCTATCTGATCCAACTTATTGATCAATTCTCTGCAGCAACCTCAAATTCACATCCTTGCCTTTACTTCTTTCCCTGATTGCCTGTCTGCTAAATACCTCCTGGATGAACAGAAAATCTCTGCCTCAATCCACATAAGAAGACTCCACAGGAGGAGCTGCGCACCTGCTGGCCAAGGACTCAGAGCATGGGCTTGTTCAGACTTGGGCATGAGCCCTGGGATCGGAATAAACTCCAAAATGTCTCTGTTTGTTGTGTCATATAAAACCGTGAGTACCAATGGCTGCCCCATGAGAGGGTGCTGCAAGTGCCCAAGCTAATAACCGCACAGGTGCCTGGCGGGACCCCTGCCCCTAGGTGGGGCAGCAAGGGGCAGCTCTTAGTGACAAGTTTTCCAGTCTCTGTCATCTGATTTCTCTCTTTTTTTAAATTTAATTTTATTTTATTTTTGATGTAAAGTTTGATGATTCATTAGTTGCGTATAACACCCAGTGCACCATGCAATACGTGCCCTCCTTACTACCCATCACCAGTCTATCCCATTCCCCCACCCCCTCCCCTCTGAGGCCCTCAGTTTGTTTCTCAGAGTCCATAGTCTCTCATGTTTCATTCCCCCTTCTGATTACCCCCCCTTTCTTTATTCCTTTCTTCTCCTACTGATCTTCCTAGTTCTTATGTTCCATAGATGAGAGAAACCATATGATTTCTCTTAGACCTGGAGGGTGTAAAGGTCCTAGAAGGAGTTACCTGAATGTGTCCATTAAAAATATTCTACGTTCGCATTGCTTTTCAGTCTGAATAAACTGTAGCTGCAATCTTTAAAGTTACATTCATTAAGAACACCGTATCTGTGTTTTACCACATCTCCTAGCATTGAACCATCATTTTCAAATCACTCACCTTTCTTTTAGTTTTTAGTATTATTCAAATACATATATCTCTTTTTATTTATTTAAATGTTTTAATAAAAATGTATATATGTGAGATATATCACACTGTGATTTGATATACACGTGCACAGCAACCACATAGATTTTAGAAAATGCTAATCCAGTCAATAACTAGCATTTTAAACCCCAACAATTCTCCCTACAATAGTAAATGCAGTGTGCTCTCTATAACCGAGGCCAAAAATGACTGAGGGTAATTTCAGAAGTCAGACTCTGAGACCGCAGCCCGGTTCAGCTCCTGACATGCTGACCCTTCGTCTGTAGGCATTAGCTGGCTGAGTGTAAAGGCTGCTATGAAAGCACAGGACAGGTCCTGCCTGCAAACCCTTAGAAGGTAGATGCGGGGAGGGTAGTCACAGTGGGGAAAGAGTACAGGTGGGCCCGCGGGCACCTTGAACGTCCCCCTGAAGCATTTGAGCTGTAAATGATGACACTTACCTGGAAACGTTGTTGAGGAAGAATTTAGACCATACAAATTAAAAAATCGTTACGTGCCTAGCAAAATCAACTCTCAAGAGCTGTTAACTGTTGTTCTTTTCTTTATCTTGCCTGTCTAATTTTCTTACCTCCAAGGGCACTAATGAAATTATTGCCACTAACTCAGTCCGAGGACAACGGCCTCAGCCATAGTCATATTGGTGTGTGTTTGTGTGTGTATATAAGCAACTGCTTTTCTTTTAAAATTTATCCAAAAGCTGCTATTTCATGCAAAGTGTCCCCTTAGGAGATTTAAAAAAAAAATTGTTCCTACTTCAAAAAAATAATATGTTTTCATTGTGGGACAATTTTCAAAACTGATTCTTGCTGTTTTCCACTACTGGAAAACCTACCGTTTTTCACTAATTATGCCTGGTTATTAATTTGGGGGGGAAAAATCATTTAGTGTCCACTCTTTCAACTGTACCATGTTGATATAGCTGTTTCCTTAGTTTTGTATTTTTATATTTATTAAGCATTTTCTATCAAAAGTAATACTACAACAAAATGGTCCAATAGAATCATTTCTTCATTATTTTCATTGACTATATTTCTAACAGGGGAATTACTGATTCCACTTAGATGCATGTAAATTTTTTTTTTTAAAGATTTTATTTATTTTTTCGACAGAGATAGAGACAGCCAGCGAGAGAGGGAACACAAGCAGGGGGAGTGGGAGAGGAAGAAGCAGGCTCATAGCAGAGGAGCCTGACGTGGGGCTCGATCCCGTAACGCCGGGATCACGCCCTGAGCCGAAGGCAGACGCTTAACCGCTGTGCCACCCAGGCGCCCCAAGATGCATGTAAATTTTTAATATCTATATATTTTAGATACATTGTTAAATTGATTTTATGAAATGTTGTACCAATTTTTATTCATACCAACAGTCTAAAAGAGGCT
The DNA here is from genome assembly GCF_002007445.2 of Ailuropoda melanoleuca. Taxonomy (NCBI): domain Eukaryota; kingdom Metazoa; phylum Chordata; class Mammalia; order Carnivora; family Ursidae; genus Ailuropoda; species Ailuropoda melanoleuca. The sequence goes on along the minus strand of NC_048220.1, from coordinate 144,830,058 downwards.
CTAGTCCTGAGCCCTTTCAGTATCAAGTAGCATAATAGTCATGCTTTATTAATTTGATGTGTTGAAAGATCTTTTATTTTTGTTTTGATTTATTTTATTGCTAGAGATATAAAACTTTTTATGATTATTTCTATTTTTCACTTTCTCTTCAGTAAAATTCTGTAGAATATATATTCATTTTATTTTCCCCCTTTTATATTGGGGGTTTTAGTGACTATCATATAGGTACCTAACTGCTTTTATATATTGAAAAAAAATTTCTATTGCCATATTTGTTACAGAGAAGGTTTCATAATGTTCCCTTTTTAATTTTATTGTTGCCATAAATATAGCCTTTCGAGTCCCTAAGACACATTACTGGTTTCCTTTCTTAGAAAATGTGTCCTAGGGGCATCTGGGTGGCTCAGTCAGTTGGGCGTCTGACTTCAGCTCAGGTCATGATCCCAGCATCCTAGGATCGAGTCCTAGGATCGAGTCCTGGGGTCAAGTCCTGGGATTGAGTCCTATGACCCACACCAGGCTCCTTGCTCCCTCTGCCTGCTGCTCCCCCTCCTTGGGCCCTCTCCCTCTCTCTCTGTCAAATAGATAAATTAAAAAAATAATTATAAGAAAATGTTTCCTCATCAAAAGATCAGATAATTACTGGACCCTATGATTATTTAACATGTGGTTTAATTTTTACATATGTCTTTATAACGTAATTAAAATTTGCTTGGGTTTTCATAGTAGGAAAAGGTCTATTTGCTTTTAAGTTTACAAAGCATTGGACAGTCCAGTGCATTGTTGCTGCCTCGGCTGAGTTTCTACCCTGCCGAGTGTCCCCCCTGTTGAGTGTCCCCTTGCCTAGTGTCCCCCTGCTCTGCTCTAGTGGTCGCTGCTTCTCCGTGAGGCTTGGGGCTCTGGTTAGCCATTCTAAGTCAGGTTTTATGTTTGTCGTTCTGCCGATGTCTCAGTAACCAGTGAACACCAACAAGGCTGTTTCTTTGGGGCTCCTATGCATTCACCATGAAATTGTCCCTAAGTGAAAATCCATGAATTACAAGGTGGCCCCAGAAGCTCTCTCCCAGCCGGGTCTTCCGAAGGCTGTTTCCTGGAATCTACGAATGCACCGTCATCAGACGTGGCTTCTCAACAGCAGACCTTCTCAGCACGAGCAAACTAGTCAATAAGTTAATGGCATGAATCGATGGGAAAGATTTGGAAGAGATCTTAATTAAAGAAACAGCTGCTGATACAAATTATGTTTCCGTTGTATCGACAGAGCGGGCAGCTTGTCACGAGTCGGGGCTGAGAGCAGTGGGCAGGCGGACAGTGGCTTCCTCAGGAACCGACCCCCTGGCACGTTTCCTGACATTTGTTCCGAAACAGATAGGGGGCTATTTAATTGATCAGGGTGAGCCCAGACATGTACTGCTATGATGATGGATTCCCCACTAAATTTATAATCATCTTCCCCATGTTTCCCCTGTGAAAGTGTGGGTCAATGAATAGAATTCTCTCTCCCTTCTTTTTAGAACAGATATTCCTTTAGGCTTTCTAGTCTATCAGAACAACCAAATAATAAAGTAAGTCTACAGCATGATTCAGAAAAGATCATTTTATTCCTCGTATTATTCTGTGATAACGGTTTTCTTAATGAGCCAAACAAATGTGTCATTGAGAAGAAGCTTCATAAACCTTTGCCATTCATACAAGAGTCGGCTCCAAGCTGCTCGCACACGTCCAAGGGAGAGTGATTTCCTCGTCTTAGGGAAAAGAAGATCGAAAAATTGCTCGGGTGAAAAAGAAATGTAAAGGAGGCGAGGAGTGGGATGGTGGGTGAGGGGAGGGTGTGGAGCCACAGGAAGGAAAGGAGAGGTTGGGAGGGAAAAGGGGTGGGGAAGGAGGAGCCCTGTCCTCCAGCAGGACACCACTGCCACCTCAAGTCAATGGGCAGAGTCCCCACGCGGTTTCCTCCCGAGGCCGGGTAAAGAAGCGTCCATCTGCTATGTCAGCGGTACTCAGCACAGAGCTGATGGGCCGGCAAAGATCAATATGCAAAGTCGCCCGCTGTAATCTCTGAAAACCCGCCGCTCCAGCAGCCTCTTTGGGCCAGGAGGAGCAGCTGATGTGAAAGCACGCTCTTCCAGCCGCCGCTCAGAACAGCACAGGTGGTATTGCTCTTCCTCTCGGCTCTTTCACTGTGGGAAAGAAGCCGGAGAGTCTCAGAAGTGCAGCCGCTGGTGGCCGAGCCCCGTGGTCTGTCTGTCTTCCACGTCAGAGCTTTAACAAAGTCACAAGCATCCTGGCGTGGCGACATTGTTATTTGGGGCCATGCAGGGGTGATAGCTGGGAATGCAGGTCTGAGATGAGACTTCTCCAGCCGCTGCAAAGTACCGCTAGCATGTGGGCAAGGGAGCTAGAAACCCTCCAAATACAGCAAGGGTTTCGAGTATATGAATGTTTTAGTGGTTTGTAGCAAAGGCACGGTGACTTAGAAGGTGTCAGTGATGATAATCTCTGATCATTAATTAAATCTTTTTTGGGGTACCTCAGTGGCCCAGTTGGTGAAGCGTCTGCCTTCGGCTCAGATCATGATCTCAGGGTCCTGGTATCGAGTCCTACATCGGGCTCCCTGCTCAGTGGTGAGCCTGCTTCTCTCTCTGCCTGCTGTTCCCCCTGTTTGTGCTCTCTCTCTCTGACAAATAAATAAATGAAATCTTTAAAAAAATAATTTAAAAAATTAAATCCTTTTGACCGTAGTACCAGAAATTTAGGATTTATTCACGTGGCATCAGGCTGATAATAAATGTGTACAGTTAGCTATGTTACCACGGGTTATTCTGGAATGCCTTACTGGCCCTGACTGTGAGCATGTCATGAGAGGGGGCCTGATTTCAGTGCCCATCTGCAGACTGGGAAGGAGTGTTGAGGACCTGACTCTGTACTCCAGGCATATTTTACCCTCTCTTCTTCCTGGGGGAATTAGAGGAAAATGAATCTAAATTTAGGAGTATAGAAATCAATTTTATATTTTGCTGTTCATTCAAAGATGGACTCAAATTCACTTCTGTATTTGGTAGCAAAGGAGAAGGGCCACTGAGCGCGCTCCCCGTGGCTTCTGTTATTGGTTACATCACAGATGAGAGACTGAAAGAAGCCACTTCTCCATCACGCTGTAGATCCCTGTGCCAGCCAGGCCACACCTCCATGCAGACTGACAGAGGATCCCCCTGACTGGCGTGCCGTGCTGGAAAGAGGAAGTTCTGTCCTGAAGGAAAAGCACATACTTCATTCGCATATCGAACATGGGTTGCATATTGAGGAATCTGGTATGCCCAGTGGTCCTTCTGCAGAGCACCGGGGCTTGGATCCAGGCCACGTGAGAAACTGAGGGCTCCTGGCTCAGCGGGACGTCCCGGCTGCGGCCGCCCCGCTGCACGGCACCCACGGACCCACGAACGCCCACACTGGATTCAGAAGCCATTGCTGGGACGTCCCCGCATACTGGGCAGGGGCACGCATGCCCCAGCACACGCCTGTCTGAAATCCCTCGGCAGGAGCCATCGGTGGGCTATTTGAGAATGCAGGTTTGGGGCCGGTTTGGGCAACCCAAATCTCCTTATTCCCCCATCGCTTCCCGCGATGGAAAATCAGTCTCGCTCCCAAACGACATTTGAATACACGGGTAACAAAGTCCTAATGTGAGTGTATAAATTCCGATCTGTTAGGCTCAGAAGTGAGGCAGGGAGATGAGCTTGATAAATAGGTTATGTCTCCATGATGGCTCCCTGTGTGATATTACTCCAATAAATCATGGAGCGTGAAGGTCGCAACATCCGTTCTGCTCAACCTCTGCCTGTTTAACTCGGCTCCAAACCATGTGAGAAGCGAATGAAGTGCCTTGACGTGGGGACGTGCTCCTGACAGGGCTGGTGATGGATGCAGATGGACCCCCAAGGGGGATGCCTCCCGCCCTCCCTCCCTTTACTCACAGACCCCCAGCTCAGAGACTCAGAGGGCAGGGTGGCCAAGATCACATGGTATTTGGGGGTTACCTTGCTTAAAAGGGGCAACCACTCTCTAGTTACGCGTAAACCTCACGCCCAGATTTTACATTTAAAAATTGCATTTCATAGGTAAATGTTGCCAGCTAGACAAGGCAGCTTTCAGTAATATTAGCACTGCTCCTATTGCTTTCAAAATTCAGTTTGAATAAATATCTCAAAAGAGGAAGAGCAGCAGAAGGGATAAATGCTCATTGACCCTTAAAAACAAGCCCTCTTTGAGCATTTCAGCCCATGAGGAAGGACTATGGTCCTATTATACATGAGGGGTCCACCCTCCCTGGGAGTTTCAGGAAGATTCACGTGAGCGTTTTGCTTTTTTCACCCCCAAATCTGCAGGAACTGAGGGGGTAAATGTTACTGCAAGCGTGTGAGTCAGTCAGGCAAACTCACCTGATGAGAGATGTTTCTAGAGTCCAAAGGGAAGAAAGCTCTGAAAACCAAGCCCTGTTCTCATTTCCAGTTCTCCCACGGACACAGAATGTGGATTTGGGCAAATCATTTCATTCCTCAGAGCCCAAGAATCCCACCATTTAAAAGGTGGCAAATGGTAATAATCACTATCAGCATGTTCCATAAAGAAAACGTATTTACTCTGATAATAGTGCAGAATTAATAGCTATAATTTATATGGTGTATACATCAACACACACATCATGTTGAACTCTTCAGAAGAAACATATCATTTAAATGCAAATTGTTATTACTGTTTTGTAAGTAATTCGAGGATGAAAAACGGCTGTCATAAGGAAAAGAATGTATCTCCCCCATATATTTAGTAACTTGCGATAATTAAGGTGTGTATAGAATTCGCATTTACATTGGATGAATCTTTTTCTTATGATTTCTATTATTAAATACCAACTGTTATTTGGAATGGTTTAATTGGATAATTTATTTCAGACCACTTGAGTCCTAAAAGTGCTGCTGAAGACATGAGTGGCAGGATCCGGGTGGAGCAGAGCAAGAAGTGAGGTCACAGAGATACCGGCAGGGAGCTCTGATCGCAGCCTGCAGGAAATTCATCTCCTATGTGGGGGGTCCGTTTGTTGGGAAGAGTAATAGGCACATTTTCCAAAATTCCACTCTTTGAGGCTATCCTGCCTGGGGTGATTTATCGATGGTTTGGTGTTCAAAGCAAAGGGCGTTCAAGTTTGGGAGTCTGAGATCCGTCTCCACTCTCACAGAGCAGGAAAGCCCATCAGGATTAGAGGTGATCAATCAATCAATCATAGATCAATTAAAAAAAATACACACAAGAGAAATTCACCATCAGTTTCATTTATGTAAAGCCATATAACTAGCTTGACTGCCCACCGTGGCAGAAATAAATAAGTGGGATCCATGCTAAAACGGCTGTATTGACGAGGGAGCTTAACTCTTATGAAGACCGAGCTGAAAACCTACATGGACACGTGACGGAACTGGTCCTTATTAATCAAACTCTTTTCTCGTAATGACAGCTTGATGGGCCATGTTCCACTCTGACTTCGTAGATCAGATTGGAGGCTATCATTATGTCTCCTGCACAGTGATAGCTACTCTGCGCTCCTCTACCCTTCCCCCGAGAAGACCACCTGGGTGGGCAGAGTTCTCAGAGCGGGAATGGAGTAAGCTCATGCTTAGGGAGAATGTGCGCATCTCTGGAGGATCGAAGAGCTGCCCCTCCAAGGACACACACACATGCACACACAAGAGACGCAGATGTGCCCTCAGGAACGTCCACCGTCCCTGGAGCCATTGCCCCTCCTGCCCCCAGATCCTTCAGGGGTCACCATGTGCCTCGGGGGCTCGGGAGGCAAAACTAATAGGCAGCCACACCTGAGAGCCAGGCTCCCGGGACCGAAGCCGGACGGAGCTCCGCTGGGGCTTCAGCTGGTGCAGAGGACACAGCCTTAGTGTTTCTGCCTCAAGCCACACGCGCCCGGAGCGGAGGCGGTGGTTGGGGCTCTGCTGCTGGCTCTGTTCCTTGGAGCCCCGCACAGGGACTGGTGATTATCAGCTCCATTTCGCGGGAGGACACCGGAGCTGAGGGTAGGAGGACAGGGTCAAGGTTACTGAGGGCATCCTGCAGCTGGTCCTGGGCCACACAACCATTTTTAACAAGGAGTGCTCAATTCCGTTAATGAGTTCAGTGAATTCATTAGTGTTTAAGCAACCTGCAGAAACACTAAATGCCAGCATAGGGTGTGGATTCCGCTAAAATGCACGCTTGCACACAAATACACACAGACACACACATATGCCAAATGCCCCCAACAAAACAGTAAATTGGGTTTTACTGATGTATTTCGTCTTTATTTCCTCTCCATTTCAACCCGCAAAAGTAAACACTTATGTCTGCCAACGTTTGAAAATGTATTTCTGTTCTTCGCATATCTTTCAAGCCCCTGAAGAGACAGTTCAGATGTGGTTTTAATGTTTTTATTATGTAAATAAAATACTGAATTGAATGCTACAAATGAGGGTTTTTAAAGCACCAGTATATTATCTACCAATGGCCAATGAAAGGTGCAGAAACTGAGAGAGCTTCCGGAGAAAACACCCTCCCACCCTTTGCCTGGGGGTCTACACATCCCACGCAGGTAGACAAGACCCTGGAACATGGTTCCATGGGACACAAGACCGTGGTCCACACTATGGATTTCGTGGATGTGGTCTGCGAGGGGAGAGGTTTCCAAGCCCGGGAGCCTTAACAGCAGCTCACAGCGTGTGCTGCCTGTATAGCTCCAAAGCCAGCCTGAACTTCCAGCAGGAGGACACGCCCCTGCCGGCAGTGTCTAAACAACCCAGGGAAGCCTCTGGTTTGGGCATCCGGGCACATGCAGGTGGCTGGAGTTCCGTCTTGTAAAAACGTGTCCTGCAGGAACACTGTTCTTTCCATCCTGCGTGAGGTTTATTGGCCTCCGCTTTACAGCAAGACAGGTCTCTCCAAGGCTCCCTGCAGGGGTCATGATCCAGCCTTTTGGTCCCCACTGTTTGACCCCTGGCCCATTTGTAACCAGGTGGCCACCATAGGGTTGTTCCGGCAGAGTGTGGGCACCACGGAAGAGCAAGGGTGGGGGGCCAGGTCGACTCTGCTCTGATTTGGAGGCAGACACGTGGGTGCTCTATTCTCCCACCTCCTTGTGTCCGGCGGGTCAGCAACATACGAGGAGTGGCTCCCACTCAGAGTCTGCTTCTCCTTCTGGGGACACCCCACAGGGGCTGCTTCAGGTGACACCCCCACGTTCCTGGCCACGGTAGCATCTGGCTGCTGTGTCGGGCTAGACATCAGGGAGGGTTTAGATGCATGTGCGGTCATGTTCTATCCACTTCCATCCCATCATATCCCCTTCCACCCTATCCCATTCGGATACTTGCCGTCAAAGACATGAAAGAAAAACCTCAGCCAAGGGCAGCAGAGGTGAGGAGCATTTTAATGAATCAACTCCTGGCTGTCCCTGGATAGCACCCTGAGTCTGGGGACACTTCAGATTCCTGCATTCCCCGGCTCCTGTCTGCATGGACACCTGTTGCCCAGGCCCTCAGGTGACTGTCCAGCAGTGTCCTGTAGCTAGCAATCATTTGATGGTCTTTGCGGTTTAACATTCTGAGCACTTCTGAGCTTCCAACACCTTCAGACCTCTAATAGTTCATAGCTATTTTTCCAAAGCCTTTTCGACAGGGTGTGTTTCTATATGTCATGTGCTGGACTGGGTGGAGTGTTGAATAAGGTGAGTGTCTCAATAAAGAAGAAGTCACCCTTTCTTAATGATACATATGGTGGTTTCACCCAATGAAAAGTTCCCATAGATGCCTCACTGTACAATAAGAGATGGGGAACTCCTCAATTTTGCAAGCAGAAAGAGTCCTTGACGTTTTCTGGAAGCAAGGATGAGGGCTGGCTCAGGGATGAAACCCAAAGGGGAAAATCCGGAGCAATCCCTGCTCACGCAGAGCTCTGCAGCCGGTGTGGATGCCCCTCTTTGGACACCAGTGAGTTCCAGAAGCTGCATGTGACCACCAGGTTGCCACGGGCTCCTTGGGTCCAGCAGTGGCATTTCCACACTGACAGGACCAGCAACGATGCTCTCTCAGGTCGACTTGTGCACAGTGCCCCCACTGAGAGCTCCCGGTCCCCAAGTCTCAGCAGCACCTGACAGCTTGCACTGAGAATGGGTTTTCAATCTGCCCTCTGCATCTGAGCTCTTAGTTCACTTGAGGATGCTGAGCAAAGGCGGGGCGGGGGGAGCTCTTGAATTTTGGTTCACCCTTTGGTTTTCCTCCGCTCTTTGGAGGCAGGTTCTGGAGGGAAGGGGCCTGGTTGACAGAACACACGCTGGGAGGAGGTTTACACCTTGTTCTACTCCCACTGGATGGTGTGAGCGGCAGCCGAGACTCAGCAAGCTGTTCTCAATGCAAGACGGCAGAAAGACAGACCTTGTGCAGGACAGGACCAGCCGAGCACCCTGGCTACACCGGTGTGTCCGCTCGGTGCAGGTGCAGGGTGTCCACTTGGCCACATGTCTTATCTCCCGGATCTCCACAGCGAGGGACACCTGCACGTTCCTGCATAACTTCCATGAGACCCAGGGCTCTGGCAGAGCTTCCAGGAGGTGGCCAGCCTGGCATCTCACATGGGGAAGGGACCTCCCAAAGTTACTATTTCCTAGAGTGATGGCGTCCGCACACGGGGAGTGTCCCTTTCAGGAAGCCCCGCCACCCCCTTCCTCCTACAGCTACCTCTGACAAATTGGAGGTAATCAAATGCCTGGTATAATCCTGATAAAACTCCAGGGTTAGAACTCTGGGCAAGGTCTGGATAGAATTTTTTTAATATCTTTTTTCAGACAGCCAGATTATTCAAAATTATGGCAATCAGACCCGGGTGAGGAAGAAAAATGATGATATGCTTTACAGAAACCACTTAAATGCCACACGTCTCGATAATGTAATGTCTCCACAACTGTTTCTGTTTAAAGCTAATAAAAGTAAACACAAGACATCCCCGTGCTTTCCTATCAAATTTATTACTTTGAGCGACAAAATGACAAAATGATTAGCAGTTAATAAGGCCTTGGCTTAAAAGATTGACTGACGTTGCATTACTCATTTAATTTCCGCTTCTCTGAGCTTTTTTTCCTCTTCCTTCCAGCACGGAGGGAATTAATATTATCACATCAAAGGCTTTCCTTTAAATGAGGAGAAAAATCATTTAAAAGGACACAGGCTGTGATTATTCAGACTAGGTTATTTGCACCTTGCATATATAACAATATCATGGAACAACTTCATTTCACTCCAATCGCTGCCAGTCACTAATAGAAGAAATTTGCTTCCCTTCTATCAGCACCATTGTGCAGCATGGGGTGGGGGAGGGGCATTGCATGCAAGATCTGATAAGAAGCATATGAACTAGAGGGAGGGTCGGGCCTCGTGACACAAGACGGATTTCTGGACTAATGCTCAGTATGTAAATTCTTCTCCAGTCTTCTTCCCTCTGCTCCTTTCCACTCTGTTCCTATTCCTTTCCCCACTTTTTCTTAAAGAACCGTACACCCCGAGAGATAAGTGCCAACCCTTGTGGGCTTCAGGATGGAATTACATAACACAGCTTTAGTATTTTACTGCCTTCCTTGCTGAGCCTCGGCAGACAAATTACACCAGGGCTGATTTAATACCTAAAGAAGTATGTCATATTCTCGCAGAATCATTGTGTCTGTGGGTGAAATTGTGAGTGACCCAACGCTTGGCCCAAGGACCAACCAATGATCTCTTAGCATTTAGGTCTTGACAGATGGAATTACTGCCCTCTCTAACTGCAGCTGTGTTAGAGCGTGCATGACAGACAGCTCGCTTGTCAAATGTTATTCTTTCTTCCAGAAAGATGAGGGGGGGGGTGTGTGCTGACCAGCAGGTGGAGGGGCGCGTTGAGAGGGCAGGGAAGCAGTGACTACAGCAGGAACGATGAGGCATCCATCAGCAAGGTCGGGAAGCAGAACTTGGTTACCAAGGCTCCAGGTGGATCAAATCCCGGGCGTCCTGGGGGAGGATGGGGAGGCCAACAATCAAGTGAGATTGGAACAGAGTGCCCCATGTCGAAAGGCTGGAAGACAAGCCTTGTTAATTCAGGAAACCGCAGAGTGGAATTAGTCCAGGCCCTGGTGGAAAGCAGCCCCGCCGTATTGTGCCGGTGAGATAAATTTCCCCTCGCCGGCCGACTTGCCGGCCACTGACAGGACACTGCTGTGCGTGGTTCATTAAAATGTCCAGCTCACAGGAAATTTTAAAAATTTATAACGCTTCCTACGGATGGTGGGGTCAAGTTCAATGGGCAGGAAAAAGCAGTACGATAGCTCGGGGAATTATTCACAGACACCTATTGCAACAAGTTAGTGTTTTAAACAAAAATTAAGGCCACTGTAATGTCTTCTGAATGATAACCCTAAATCACAGAGATAGACCAAGTTTCTTCCCTTCTTGGTACAGATCTCTGTGCTTGATACGAGCGTGTCGGTGAGATGGCCGGCATTGTGCCAGTAGTATGCTTTTCACCAGATTTTACTTACATAACACGTGAGAAAGCAATGGAATGTCTGGTCATTACTGGGATGTGGAGTATGCCCTCTGAGTGGTTCCAGAGTCTCAACTTAAAAATTGATGGTTTTTAATGTCACGACGAGATTTTCCTAGTGTCTTTGGATTTGCCAATACTGCTGTAAGGTCAAATAACTATCACCTTCCCACGGGAATACGCAGTTTTCTCAGTGCATTGCTTTACCTAGGTGTGTGGACACTTTCCAGAATGTATAAGCTCTAATTAACTATGGTGGTTTACTTAGTACAACACTTTGTTTAAAGGTTCAACTACCAGGCCCATGTCTTGTTTCAGGGTCTTGTAGTCACTGTTGAAAAGAGGTTATTAAGCAGGAATTCGTCAATCTCACTGGGGAGCAGAGACATAGCCATCAGGACCCCAGGAGTGGCAGAAAGAAGGTAAGTCTCAGCTTATAACATTCTGTTCCTGATGACTCTCCTTGGGTTAATATCCAGAGTATATGAGAAACATGTATAAATCATTAGAAAAAATAGTAACCCAATTTAAAGAAGAAATGGGCAAAGGGCTTGAATAGACATGTCTCCAAGGAGACATACAAAAATGGCCAAAGCTACATGAAAAGTTGCTCACCATTGCTAATTAGTGCAATTCAAAACCAGCGCGAGATATCACGTCACACCTGTTGGAATGATTATCATTGAAAAAACACAAAGATAACAAAAGTTAGCAAGGATGTGGAGAAAAGGTACCCTTGTGCACTGTTGGTGGGAATGTAAAATGGTGCAGTCTTACGGGAAACAGCATGGTTTCCTCAGAAAATTAACAAGAGAGCTACCATATGATCCAGTATATCCAGTGGTATATAAGCCGTAACTGACCTGGATATTTATCCAAAATAATCAAAATCAGGTCTTGAGATATCTGCACTACCAGCTCATTGCAGTGTTCTTCGGCAAAGAATAAGCCAGTCACAGAAGGGCAAATACTGCATGACCCCACGTATACGAGGACGCTAACCCGGCCAAACTCACGGGAGCGGGGGGAAATCAGGGGCACCAGAGGCTGAGGGTGGAGGCACATGGACAGGTGTTGTCCGGTGGCCATTAAGTTTCAGTTATGCAAGGCGAACAAGTTCAAGTGCGCAGCAATAGATAAATGGATAAAACACATGTATTACAATATATAGTATTGTAGCAACATTGTACGGTGAGAGGTGGAGACTACGCTTACCATCGTGAGCATCGAGTCGTATACAGAACTGTCGAATCAATCAATACATTGTACACCTAAAACCAATGTAATATTGTATGTCGGCTATACTTCAATTAAGAATAAAAAAGCTAAGGCGGGGGGGGGGAGAGCGCCTTCCCAAATGGTAAATCCTCAAAGGCACAGGGAAAGACCGCCCCCTGGCCTGGCGCACGGTGCCCTGGCCCTGGCCCTGCTCTCAGGTGAGCGGGGCGTGGAGTCTGCCCCTCTCCCAGGACTGAGAGCAGCTGAGGGGCTGTCTCTGTCACTCGGGGAATTGTTTTCTGGGGACAGAAGAGTCCAGGCTGAGACCCATGCACTGTCTGGAGCACGCAGCCTCGTTTCCAGCCTCTAGTAAGTAGATACCTCTATCTAATTCCAGGGTAAAGCTTTGCATCTGCATGTGGTGAAGTTTCAAATGGTTTAAAATATATGTTTTTGGTTTGTTTATGATACAGGGAAGCTTCTTAATATCCAGTGAAAAGAATTGTTGTCTAAAAAGGACGCTATAAGCTGGATGTCTTGACGACAGAAAAGTTCTCTGCAGTCTGCTCTGAGAACAGTGTGAACTGTTGGTCTGTAGGTCACCTTGGCTGTTCTCTTCTGAATAGAACATCAGCTCTAAATGGCCAAATCCAACAATCATGAGGGCACAACTGCAGAGTTCACTGCTCCCAGGACTGACTTGGAAAATCCAGAGTTAGGGGAAGAAGGACCAAACACACGGCGAGTCTGGCTGGTGTTTTGGAAAGCCCTGCCCCTGACAGCTGTGGACTGATGGGCAGATGGCCAATGTGCTGACCCTGAGGTGCTGGAGAGATGGAAAGGGACTCTGCATCCAAGCAGGGAGTGTGGGATGTCCTGCGGAACGGCACTGAAGTCCCCCTGCAACTGTGGGGGAGCCCCCGACTGGGGCAGCTTGACGTGTCACTCTGAGGAGCAGAACAAGATGGGCGGGACTGGGCCCTACTGGGGACACATGCAAGGGGACTGTGGTTGTAGCCCAGGGAGCGGGGAGTCAGGGCGTTGGTTTGCTTGCTTGTTTCTAACAGGAGCTACTTAGGGAATCTTGGATTCTTGGTGGAGGTGGCCTAGTAGTGACAGGGAGGCTGAGAGATGACACCCAGGCATGGAGGACGGTGGCGGCAAGGCAGGGATTTGCAGTCCAGCAACCTGCCGGGACAGTGCCTCCCGTGCTCCCTCCCCTGGGTGCTCAGCGCACCCACGGGGCCCCAGGCATGCCTGGGCCCTTCATGATGGGGGCTGCTCAGGAGGCCATGGGGGAGTGGGGCTGCAAGACAGTGCTGTCTTCCCAGTGCCCCGGGGTGCAGCTGATGCGGGAGACAGGTGGAGGGAGGCAGAGGGAGGGGCCCAGGAGTGGAGATGGTCGCGGGCCCCCGTGAGCATGTGTGCGTGAATCAGGTCTTCCTGAGGTAACATGGAGGCCGGAAGCTCGGCCGGGAGAAGGCAATCACCAAACAGCACAGCCCACGGCTGACGACACAGTGACGACCCTTTCCTCGGTGTTTAGAACAGGGATAAAATGAATTATGTGCGGGGCTGCCATGTCCAGTCTTTTTAAAGGAATATATGGCAGTAAATGAAAACAACAAAAACAAAACCTTATAAAGAAGGTGGGTCGTGGGAGAAGGAGTCAAGGCCCCGGGTGACAGCGTCTCAAGTCTCCAGCCTGGTGACCACAAAAGTCACCATCAAGTTACTACTTTTAGTCCTGCTCCTGGCACGGGACGCAAGGTGACAGCTGCTGAACAATTGAAAAATACCTGAGGAAATGCTCTGTGGCCAACTAAACACACCTGTTACTTTAAGTGTCACAAGCCAGGCTGCTGCAAACCTTTGTCGTTATGGATGCCTTGCTATGTTTACCGATAGTTTCACCCACGTGTTGATCAAGATCTTTCTTACTTTAGTAAATTCCACAAGATCCACTTCCCCCTTTTCCATTAGCTAATTTGCTCTTGCCTGCCTTCCCAGGAATGCAATCAGCCTCCCCAGAGCCTCGGAGAACAGGCACATTTCTCCCACAACCTCCAGTTTTCCCACTGGACCCACCGGGCCTTTCTCGGTCTTCTAAGCTGTCATTTGTGGTCCCTGGGTATCCAATCTGTTAAATGAATTAGCCCTCGATTGTTCTGACTCGGAGCTGCATGGCCTGCCTGTCCTGGCTTGCCGTTTTCCACCGCCGGTCCCCATCCATTATCCCCATGTAGTCAGGTCCTGGGACTGAGTCACGGGCGAGTGGGGGGAGCCAGGTGGGCCTTTCTCCCTACTCCGAGCTGGGCGCTGCTCGCTTGCACTCGCTGCCTGTAGGTCAGTTCAGCCCACAGAGCGGCTGGTTTGTGGCCACATTGTTGGCTTCAATGGCACAATCTACCCTTCTCGTTTTTTCTGAATCTACCATAGACCCAGAGAGAGCTTTAAGTTCCAAATACTGGATATTTCGAATAAAAGTCCAGAACTCATAAACGTCCAATTATGACACCTCAAATCAGTCAGGGATGCGTTTATTGTCATTGTGCGCGAGCTCAATGGGCACGACGGAAGCATGAGAGACAGCTCTGACACGGAGCTCACTGCTGGGCGTTCCCTGCGGCGCCCCGCCCCGAGCCGTTCTCTTCCACTTCTGTTTCTTCCTCCGACCCCACAGTTGCTTCCATCTTTTATTTTCATTTTCACCTCCATCGCGCCTTTGTGGGGCTGCATTTCCTACAACACCCCTCAGGCACAGGCTGAAAGATCTTGTAATAAATGCAAGCCCCTCCCTGAGGGCTCGTTCTGGACCAGTCTCCTGGCCAGGAATCTGATACACTGTCACGTGCTTATGAGACAGGTGATACTGCTACCACATTACAGATGGGGACATCGAGGCTGGGAGAGATCAGCTGCTTGACCAAAGACCCACGGACAGCCATGGCTGGGTGGAGCTCCACTGGCCTTGTGGTACCTCCGTGGACACAGATCTACATTGAGATGGTTCTTCCGGCCACCGACTCAGCACGCTGGCTTGATGCATGGGTGATTTTCAGCTCTCCACACCCCAAACGCTTTGATTTTAATCTCGGTACTTCATATCAAAATGTCTTTTCATTTTGTATTGATTCATTCAATCACCATGTATTAATTTGTGACAGCACATCCGTTGAGAACACAGAGTGGAAAGAAAGTATGTTATTTCGGTTGTATAATCACCATCCCATCTGTAGTACCACAAGTGTGAAGACGTGGGATGTATGTTATTGCGGGATGGTCCACACGGGAAGGTGTACCCTTCGCACGACTGAGGCAGGTGGAAGGACACTTGGCAGCAGGGAGTGGTGGCCGCTTACAGAGAGAGAACAGGGCAGAGTTGAGAGGTAAGTCGTTTCCTGAGGCTGGATTTCAGATGCAGACCTTATGGAACAGGATCCTTAGGAAATCTTTAAGAAAAACATACATTAGGAAGTGAAGTTGCCCATGGGAGGGGCTCTAAAGTTTATATGTCTCAAGTTCCAGGTCCGCTGCATGTTGGAGTGGAGACACATCCGGATAAAGGGAAGGATGCTTGGCAGCCATGCTTGCCGAGACGGGGAGCGTGGGCTTGTCGTAGTGGTGATGGGAGGTCCCTGCAGCCGTGCACGTGGGGGGGGCGTGATCACGTTTGCTTTCTAGAAAGATTGCTCTGGGGGTTCTAGAGCAGAGCACAATCACGGTGGAGGCAGGGCGCTCACACGCATACACCCCACACACGTGCATGTCCCTGCACCAGTTGAGGGCACACACCCTTCACGCACTCACATGTACACACCACACACATGGGCTCACATGTGTGCATGTACACACGCATGCCATACCACTACGTGCATGTAAGTACACAGCCGCACACACATACAGGCATGGGGTGTTCTCAGTGCAGAAGGAAAATGATCAGAAGGACCCCAGAGTTGCTGTGATTTTCAAACAAAAGAGGTTTCAAAATTCCTTGCCTGGCAGATGTCCAAGAGAATGCATTTTAAGAAGTAAAGGGAAGGAAGTGGGCAGCGTACACTTTCTCCGCTGTCTGCTCCTTGGCATTCCTTGCTCTGCGGGCAGATGCTCAGTTTTCTCGCTGATTCACCAAACAGAGAAACACCAGGTCTCTTCTTCAAACAACTAAGATTGGTTTCTTTTTTGTCATTTTGTCCACATGAAATTACCATCCAGCTTAAGATATCCAGAGTATGTAAGCCCTAAAGTAATTTGTGTGTGTGTGTGTGTGTGTGTGTGTGTGCAAAAGTAATAAACCCCTGTAAATCGAAGGAAGGGATGCCACCCCAACTCGCATCTGGAATTGCTTGTGTAATGCCATGGTTCCATAATTGTACCTTGTTTTAAATTCATATGTATTCATTTCATAAAAATAGTCTATATTTTATACTGATAAATTTATCAATAGAAAAAGATATCATGCAAAGATATAAAAAATTACCTGCCAAAATAATGATTTATGCTGGTTTTGAAGCTTCCCCTCTATTATTCATGTGCAATAGACGTTTTTTTTTTCTTTTTGACATTTACTTCACATTATAAAAATGTGTTCCTCTATGCCAATATCTTCATTTGAATAGCAGGTATGGACTGGAGTACCGGCTCTGCGTCTGACAGCCTCTGTCAGGACGCAGCCCTGTCAAGTCTCGTGATCACCAACACGGATAGACCAGAGAGGTCATGTGGGTCTGCAGCCACGGAGTGAGGCAGCACATTCCCCCAGAAGCTCGAAGCCTTGTAGGGAGAAAACATTATAAGAAAATCTTTGCCAATCGCTGATCGGAAACAGGGCTGCTTTTTGTAGACTTGGGTCATGCTTTTTTGAAAGATCAAAGACATCGTTCTGTCATTAATATTAAATTGGAAGAATAAATTATTTGAGCTTTGAAACACAAGCTGGAAAGAGGATAGCAGGCAAAACAAAATCTCAAGGAGACAGTCTCTGTTCCTCATTCCTGTTTTCCCATCTGGAGCTTCAACGGTAGCTAGCTCCAAGTCCAAAGAGGGAAGTGTTTGGAGAAAAGAGGATGCAGACCTGGGGTGGGGGCAGGACTGGGGAAGGGTCATTGGGCCCATTGAAGAGCAGGAGAGGCATGGGGAGAGTGCAACAGAAGCGGCTGGGATCACTGGTGAGAAAGAAAAACCTAAATCTTGAACCCAGAGTAGCTCCTGTCTGCTCCAGGCAGAGAGGCTCNCGCAACAGAAGGGGCTGGGATCACTGGTGAGAAAGAAAAACCTAAATCTTGAACCCAGAGTAGCTCCTGTCTGCTCCAGGCAGAGAGGCTCATGATGGAGCTCTCCTGTGACCACACATGCCCTCTGTCTGAACACAGACCCATCTCGGCATTCTGTCTTTCTTACTGACACTCCATCACCTGACCTCTGAGGGGACCCAAGCTCAGAGGAAATCTCCAGCACCACTTTGCAAGTGTTGGTATGTAGAGTGGGATAAATCTCAATCCATGGGCTCAAGCGTGAAGAAAATAGAATTTTGTCCAGAAACTGGTCTGACCTCTACCTTGAATCTTTTTTGCCCTTGGAAGGGCAGAAACCTAAGCCTGGGTCAGATGGCATCACCTCCACTTTGTGTATGCTTGGGGGGGGGTCCATAGACCAAGAGATTGTGATGGTCTTGTCTTCAGGCTTCTGTCTGCCTCGGATGGTGTTAGGGGAGGGGGACCTCAGTCCATGCAGGTTATTGGCACATGTCCCCTCCCACCAGACCCCTCTCCAGAAGACTTGCTTTGTTTTGATTCTGGTGGAGACACTCCATGCAACCTGGGTCTGTAGCATTCCAATTCCTCCACCATGAAGCACTACCTGGAAAACACACGTGACGCAGTGGGGGCTCCGTGATGTCTCCCACTCCTCAGCACGCACTGCGTATACTCTGATCTTTCAGCCAGCTTCTTTCGACAGAGACCCCAAGGCACTCTTCTCTGAATGTGCTCTGGTCTGCCCATTTTCCTTCCTTCCTTCCTTCCTTCCTTCCTTCCTTCCTTCCTTCCTTCCTTCCTTCCTTCCTTCCCGTCTTTCTGTCTGTCTACATCTACTTTCAATGGTGACTTTCTGAGAGAAGATAAATCCAAATCCATTTTATTTTGGAAGGCCAGAGGAAAAAGAGGCAATGCCATATAACATTTCCTGTTCTGGACATCCATCACATGTGTACTATTGTAGCTACCAGAGTTTTTGTTGTACAAATGCCTCTTTTGCTCTTCCATGTTGCTCATGGCCCCATGTCCATTCTCTTGGTGGCCTCAACTCAATACCCACATCCTGACTTACATTTATCTGAATGAAGCTCTGCACAGACTGGTAGATAGTTTCTTTGTAACACATCAGTCTTGTAATTAAACTGTTTTTGTCCAACAGTGTAATGTCTCTATGTCATCTATCATATGACCCTAGAATGGCTGGGGCCTTGATGTCTTTGTGCCATCTGTCTGCAACTGCTGCGTCTCTATCCCTATGTATTTACATCAATATCTATATGAGCACATGTCTTGGTTGCTCCGTTTCTCTGAAGAACACTGACCGATTCACCAAATAATGCATCCAAATATTTCTAACGTTTTCCACAGAGCGTCAAAAACCTATGTCACTTTCTTTTTCCTGGACCGAGAGTATGTATTTCTCTTATCTTATTTTTTTTTCTTCATATAATTCAGTTCTACTTGACACTAGATAAATTTAGGTTATATTATATACAATAATATACTAAGGTGTGTGATATTTTCATTATATCACATCATAAGGTTGTGTGTGTGTGCGTGCTTACAGTCTTTCTCCACAACAGGACTGAAAGGTGCAGGAGGACAGGAAATGGATCTGTTATCTTCTGTCCCATCTCGCAAACCTCTTCTTAGCACACTCCAGTGGCTCCCTAAATACTGACTGAAAGGATCCAGGGTGAGGTTTGCAGCTCCATTCATACACATCCGGCCGATGTGTGTATCCTACTGCACTGAAAAAACCCAAGGAAGAAACTCATAGAGCTTTCTGCCTCATCTCATAGATACCTGGCTAAGCAGTGAACGATGCCATTGTGTTGATGAAAAATAAAAACAAATTCCAGAATGGGGTGGGGGTGGAAGGCCCCACTAGGCGCAGGGGCTTGGCCTGTTGGGGGTTTGCACAGAGTGAGCGAGGGCACCAGGCTCTTTCACTGCTCCGGCCTTCCTTCCTCTGCAGCATTAGCAGTTCCACGCCTGACACTAGGGCCCAGGTGCGTGCCAGCTCCTCCAGCTGCTGGCTGGTGGCTCTCCTGCTCTGTTCCTCAGTCTCCTCATCTGAAAATGGAATGGTGCCTACCTCCGAGGGCTGGGTGAGGATTCAGGAGGGCAGTGTGTGGCTGAGATTCAGGGTGCTGCCTGGCACTGGGACCTTCCCTGGGGGGGGATGCTGCAGAATTCAGGGGCATTTACCACTTTATCACACACCCTCCCACTCTCCTGCATCTCTTGACTTCACTTCCACCTGTCAGTGACATTGAAACTCTGGCCACGGAAGAAGGGATGGTTATTTAATGGTCACTGAGTCTGAAAATAGCCCTAAGATTTTCAACTCATTGATATTTATATCAGTTAAATTTCACAGTAGACTAATGTGTTGGTATATGTTCTCCTGTTTTGCCCCTTGGTGGGCGAGTGGACCCTCTGTCCTTGAACAAGTCTCCTGGCATCAACCCTCCATCTCCAACACCAAGGTAAACCACAGTCCTCAAGAGAGTCCTGTGCTCGGCACTTAGTGCGGCGAAACATGTAGTTTGGCGTAAGTCAGTTAAGGGATATATGATGAATTAGTCGAATAGACAGGCGGTGGATGGATGGATGTACAGATAGGTAGATAGATAGATATATACACAGGTAGACGACCAATAGACAGGTAGGTGGACAGACAGACTCATACCAAGACCACTGCAGACCCAACATCAATCTTCAGTCCTTGTTCAATTTTTTTTTATTTTTTATTTATTTATTTGACAGAGATAGACAGCCAGCGAGAGAGGGGACACAAGCAGGGGGAGTGGGAGAGGAAGAAGCAGGCTCCCAGCGGAGGAGCCTGATGTGGGACTCGATCCCGAAACGCTGGGATCACGCCCTGAGCCAAAGGCAGACGCTTAACGACTGTGCTACCCAGGTGCCCCAGTCCTTGTTCAATTTTATGTCACTGTGGAGATTCCACTCCAATATGCATCGAATCATTTACTCTCTCTCTTGTTTTTAATTACAAGATACACTTCTTTGAAGAATAATGTGATGTTCGATGTGCATGTGAGTCAATTAGAAAACCACCAGAGCTTCAGTACTCCGATGTCTCCAGCCAGAACGAGCCCCACCCACCTTCACATATCTCTGGTTCCAGGAAGCCAAGGAAGGATCAGTCCCAGACAGCACATTTTTTTAAACCTTTGAACAAAGACACATAAATGCATAACACTGTAATATTCAAATACATTCTCAGCACAAGCTCGCAAATCTGTTTTCAGTGTGATCTGATATTTGACTTCTTGAAAGAAATATATAAATAACAAATTGACTAGGCATAGATATTTATCTTTTGTCTTGACATATGCAAAGCAATATTTTTTAAAGTAATAAAAGGCCAGACTGAAAGTTGAACCATAAGGATGTGACATTTGAGAAAAGATGCCAAAATAGTGGGTGACCATAAAAAAAACAAAAAACAACTGTATTTTCCCCACACTAGGAGGGTTTGCATGGTGTGACCACCAGGCACTCTCTGTGAGTCTCAGCTTGCTGTCCAGGGGCTTGCGCTCCCTTAGAGACCATTGGGCATCCAACTGCACCGTCTGATGCGTAATCACAAGTCTTAACTGGGGACTGAAGACTCTCGGCTTATTGCCCGTCAGCCCCTTGTTATCCTTCCTTAGTGTTTCCCAGGTGAGGATGGGGTCCTGTCTTACCCACAGGATGACTGTGCCATAGAAGAAAAGCAGCATTTTTCCCAAGATAGTGGAGACATGGGTTGCAAAGCGAAAATTTCAGCCCCTGACAGAGAGGTACTCCATTCCCTGAGAGGTGTCTCCTTTTTGGCTTACAGCACTACGTCAAGCTGGGCTTTGGGGAACTGCCCACAAGGAGAAACCCGAAATGAAGTATTCTGGAGGTTCCCCTGGGGGAGGGCTGCGGATCCTCCACTCGCTGGTCTTGGGAAACCAAGAAGGTAGGTGTTATGTGCAGACCGCCCCCCTGGCTGGCACCGGATCAAATTCCTTACTGTCAGTGCTCCCTAGTCCATGGCAGACTTACCCCCAGCACTGGTGGGGATCAGAGTCAGAAAGAGGGAACTACAGGATCCAAGTGTGGCCACCCAGCATCCCCTCCATCCCCCTCACTGGCAGAGAGTAGAGGTAACACCTGGGCCCACGGAGAGCTGAGGGAGCATAGAGAGAAGGTGCAGGGTGGGGGGGGGGCAAGGAGAGCTGAGGGAGCGTACAGAGCAGATGCAAGATAGGGGAGTCAGTTCAGAGTTCAGTGGGGGTGTGTTCTGGAAAAATAAATCCTTTTGTGTCTATTAAGACTTCAGTCGTCAGAGATTGCCTTACTGCAACTCCTTTGATGTCAGACTCCCATGAGTTTAATAGTGTCCGGATTTCAAAGGCCAGGGCGCCAGGTCACCACAGCAAGCCACGGTCACCTGGAAGGGCCTTTGTGTGGGGTGTCATAGTGACAGCAAGCCGCTGCCCTCCATACCACCATCCACCAGCAGCACCTTCCTGCCCATTCCGAATTCACCTCCCCACTGATGGCCTTGAAGGGGTCGTGCTCATTTTAAATACCTTGGTGAGGATAAGATACCAAAGGAATTGTATCGGTGTTCTCAGTGGTTCTGCTAGCACATGTCCTGTTCTGGGCTCTTATTTCCTTAACCAGCAAGGCCCCTTTAATACAGAGATTAGACCCTGAGCAGACCAGAGGATCTGCTAACTGGAGACACATTTTAAGATCAAATGCTCTTATTAATGCCTTATCAAAAAAATTAATTTCTAGTACGATGGTTCCTCTTATAAGTTTTAGTGCTTTACTTCCCTGAGAAGTCTTCCTCACTGGTTTCTCTGTGGTAGATACGTGCTTTTGAGTGATTGCACACTGCTCTGTGCTCCCCAGTAAATGGATGCTTGGGACAATGTGGAAGGAAATAGGTCCCCGGGGTTCCTTTTGCCAGGCGTGTTCTATTGTTGCTGAAAGCCAAGTGGTTCCATCTGGAGAGCTCCTTCCTCTGTCCAGGAAGGTCAGAGATGCTGCATGTGGGTGGGACCTCCGGCCTCAGCAAACCACCCCCCACCCCGCCCTGGGCAGGCAGGTGGGGCGGGGCCTCCGTGGACAGCGCACTGGACTGCTGGTGATGTCATTCACCTGGAGGCCAGAACAGATGAGTCCACAGCTGGCAGGGGTGAGAACCTGTGGCAAGGGAGTCAGGTGGCCCAGCTACCGCAGGGAGGCCAGGGACACAGGCGGGGGGGGTGGGTGCGCAGAGAGGTTGGGTCTGCAGAGATCCGGGTGGAGCTGCCTTTGCCTGGGGGTGCAAGCTCTTACCCCCATTTTGTGCAGTCCCAGAGAATGGCCTTAAACGGTTTTCCAGTTGTTAGCAAATAAAAAGCACCTTGTTAGGAGGAGCAAGGGCTGCTAGGTTAGGGGCAGAGATCCCTGTGGCATGTGGTAGAAACACGTGGGCTGTGCCCTACACAGACTTACACAGGCCACTTCAAGATGATGAATCAAAGTTATCAGGCAAGTTTAAATTAAATTTCATGTCCAAGCAGCATTTTTTAAAAACCAAACATCACGTATGTGGACTAGATGCCCTTCCAGCAGCCCCACCCTCCAGGGCCGGTTGTCTGAAGAGAAGCACATTGCATACTCCAGGATGATTCCGATGAAAACACCTAGCAGTTAAAAGAAAAAAACATAGTACACAATAGGACAAAGTTCCACTGAATGGAAGTGATTGATTTCCCAACAACAAGTCAAGGGTTGTTTGTTCTCCCTCTTGCAAAGGATTTCAAGTTTCACATTTTCCTGGGAAGGGTCTTGCTTTTATTCTGAATTCTTTGCTTTTATCCTTAAATGTGAAAGGGAGGGAAAGGATACTTTTTAAATGACTCAAAAGATAATGCCAGTATTGATTCCTACTCCAAAGTGAGTGCTGTGATTTTAGCAGAAGAGCAGAAAAAAAGAAGGTCCTTTGCAGCAGAACACTTGCTTTGGGTGGGCTTTCCGGTGAGGGAGGGGCACAGGCGGCAGCCCGGGATCCTCCACTCTCTTCCTGGGTCACTGCTGTGTGGCAAAGACAAAAACCCCCCTTCCGCTAAGGTCTGATCTGCTCGGCCCAGTGCCCCCAGTCCCGCGGTCCCCAGAGGCCAGCCTATCACGTCCCGCCACCAACTGGGTCACCTCTCTGCCCAGCTCTCTCCTGAGCATTGCCGTTCAGGGCGAAGAAGAAATCCAGAGCTGTTGAATGACGATACGGGTAGTGAATTTAAAAAAAAAAAAAATTAAGTGCCAGCAACAACATCCAAATAAAAGGCGGGGGGAGGGTGGGAGAAAGCGGTCCCTGAAGAATGTGGGAAGATAAATAGGGCCCACACTTTGTTTCATTGTCAGGAGCACTCTGGGTTATGCGAAGCTCTTATTTACGCTCTGTAAGCAGAACAATACTGGAGAAGAAATGATTAAATACCAGCTCTGTGAGCCGCAGACGTCTCATTGTGGCGTGGGGCTCACCACTGGGTGGTTCTGATAAAGGCAATCTGAGTTGATAGCTGATACGGTTTGCCAGGAGTCATCTGGGGCTGCTGACAGCTCTGGCGCTTTAATAAAATCATTAGAATGTAAATGTTTTTATTGCAGAATAAAGAGCCTCCAGCCAAGTTGAGGCGGCTCCCCCTCCGCTGAATGCAAGTGCCGATTAGCATTCAAATGATATCATGATAGGCTGGCTATCTTTATTAAAATTTTTCAAATCGAGTCTTCATTTTGCATGATTGAGTTTTAAACAAATGCAATATCCAGTCGGCTGTTGAGCCGGCCTGAACACTCCTGAAATAATTAAAGTGCTCCTTTTATTTTTTTAAACATGTGTTTCATAAGAAATGAATTGGATTTGCTATTTTAATATGACAATATCTAGTTAGCTTTGCATAAAAACAGGGATGTTATAGCATAATTATTGAAAGTGTACAGCTTTTAAACATATGTTTCATAAAGCTGAATTCAATTTTCTGAACTATGACAATACCAGTCACTTGGTGAAGTGTAAAATCAAGAGATGGTTTGATTGCTGAGATCAATCCTGCGAAAGTCTTTGTAATTGATGGCGGCCGCGGGAGCACAGACATGGGGATTTGGAAGAAGGAAGGGTCTTTTTCCTGAACATTTACACCTGCCCCAGCTCGGATGGTGGAAGGAGGCTCAGTGCATGCTTGGATCACAGGCACTTGACCATGGAGGCAGCGATTACCCAGAATTCATTAACAAAAAGCTCGGCGAGTCTTGGGTGGACGTGAGCGGAACCGCATGGTCTCCGGGTGGAATCTATCAGGCAGAGGAAGGCTGGCCAGGGACATCCCTCTCTGCACATCTAGCGATGCTTCTTCCTGAACCTGGGCTTCCTTTCTCCCCCTGACCATTCTCAAAAGTCGCCTTCTGTTACCGACTCAACAACTGTTTGCAAGACTACTGTGGGTAATTCTTGGCTATAAGGACTTGAGAAAATCAATGTAATAAATATTCCCTAGAAATGTGTCCCTAGAATGGCTGGGGTATTGATTCCAAAAGGGAGGGGGCTGCAGAGCCAATTCCCTTGAAGGGGCAACTTTTGAAGAAGTGGCCAAGTGNGTATTGATTCCAAAAGGGAGGGGGCTGCAGAGCCAATTCCCTTGAAGGGGCAACTTTTGAAGAAGTGGCCAAGTGTGGTCCATGCGATTCACGGAGAGGAGGGGGCATACTCCTCCCACTTTGATGGGAGATGTTTTTGCTCATCGTTTTTATGCTGTGATTAAAAAAAAAAGATTTTGAAAAAATTGCAATGTATTTTGTCAACTTATATTACCATATTAGCAGACTCTTAAATTTTGTAATAATATCTTTCTAACCTAGGTACAAATTCTGAGTCAGATAGGCTCAATTGATATGTAAACTCGTATTTGTTAGTATGCTTTATAAAGCTCAGGTCAATGTGTGTAAAATAGGCTAAGAGTGCAGGAGCTCTGACGTTGGGTTCTGAATGGGCAGAAGTACCATGCCTTCCTATCTGGAAGCTGTCATTTCAGAGTGGAGTACGCGGGGAGAATGTCGGGCGTGCAGGGCGAATGGAAACAAGTATTCTTTTTTCTCATTAAATCGCTATCATAGAGAGGAGGTGCTGTGGTGAACATAGACAAAATGACTCTTTCACACAGTGTTTTGGATCTGTAGGCATTGCAAAAGAACTCTCAATATCGCAGGGGACAGAACCGTGAGAGGACAGAGCCACGTGCTCACAGGAACATTCCCTAATCCTGCCCAAAGAGCAGCTGGTGTGGTCAGTTTGTATTTATACCTCAGGAAGAGAAAGCAGGGAGAATGGCCAGAAATCACCAAAGAGCCTCCAAGGAGAAACTCCTTGGGGGCAGCATCCACGCGGTGGCCCAGAGAGGGTACGCCAACATCTTAGCAACTCAAATGTACATTGAAAAACAAAAATTTGATGTGATAAAGTGAAAAATGCCCCTACTCCTGACTGTGATGGAGAACTGGGAATTGAAATAGAAACCACACGTCTCCAAAACAGGCAGCAGCATGAGCTGCAAAACAGACAAACTCGGGCAAAATAATAGCTAAGCAGTCGCAGATCTGAGCCCAAACCCCTCATCACCAGGGTGCCTAGACCCGCCCTCTAGGGTAAGACACAAACCCGTCTACAGGGAACTCTGCACGGACTGATGGCTTCTAAAGGGAGGCAAACGACATCTAGGCTTATAAATTCTGACCATTCCCTGCCAGGATGCCCTATGAGTAAGTCCAGTTCTTTTTTTTTTTTTTTTTAAAGATTTTTTATTTATTTATGTGACAGAGAGACAGCCAGCGAGAGAGGGAACACAGCAGGGGAGTGGGAGAGGAAGAAGCAGGCTCCCAGCGGAGGAGCCCGATGTGGGACTCGATCCTGGAACGCCGGGATCACGCCCTGAGCCAAAGGCAGACACTTAACCGCGGTGCCACCCAGGCGCCCCATCAGTTCTTTAAACTTTACATGTGACCCTCCCTAAAACACCACCTTCAGAGGCACTCCAAGTTCCCGGTGGTCTACGGTGTCCCTTGCTGCAGCAAGTAACACACCTACTGTAACTGATGGCCACTGGCACCGATTCATTCTTCCCATTTTCTCAGAGTTTTAGAGGAAGGAAGATCCACAAATAGGCTGGAATTTAAAAGGCTCCCTCTGTTGAAGAACATCTTGGTCCTTCAACAGACCAATGGATAAAGAAGATGGCGGTTCGTATATACACTGGATTATTCCTCAGCCATCAGAAAGGATGAATACCTTACCATTTACATCAACATGGATGGAACTGGAGGGGATTATGCTGAGTGAAATAAGTCAAGCAGAGAAAAGCAATTATCATATGGTTTCATTCATATGTAGAATATAAGCAATAGTGCAGAGAATCATAGGGGATGGGTAGTAAGGAGGGCACGTATTGCATGGTGCACTGGGTGTTATATGCAAGTAATGAATCATCAAACTTTACATCAGAAACCAGGGATGTACTGTATGGTGACTAACATAATATAATAAAAAAACATTAAAATAAAAAAAAAAGAATCATAGGGGAAAGGACAGAATACTGAATGGGAAGAAATCAGAGAGAGAGACAGGCCATGAGAGACTCTTGACTCTGGGAAACAAACAGAGTTGCTGGAGGGGAGCTGGGTGGGGGGACGGGCATGAAGGAGGGCACATGATGTGATGAGCGCTGAGTGTTACCTGCAACTAATGAATCTTTGAACACTACATCAAAAATTAATGAGGGACTATATATTCGCTAATTGAATTTAAATAAAAAAGAAAAAAATGAAAAAATATAAAAGAAAAAAATAAATGCCCTCCTCTGACACATGGGAGGAGAGAATTGCCCTTCAGCATGGCACACCATGGACCTCAAGCAGCCCTGCCAAGCACTGGGACAATCCTGGTAGAAGGCTGCGTGGGCTGTCCCCGATACCTGTGTGTAGGAGTTATTCTCCTCTTCATCCCCTTGACCGAACCCCTACTGAGAGCTGAGTCCTGGGTTGTAGACTAAGATGCCTAAGTTTGTGCCTAAAGAGTGAAGAAGGCCCTGCCGTCGTGGCCACAGAGCAAACGTTAGATGCCAGGAGCTGAAGTCACACTGCCTGCAAGTGCAGAAAAGAAGAAGTGAGGGCAGCCTAGATTTTAGCCTGGGGCGTAGAATCCACCGAATTCGGCAATAAATGAGTAAAGAGGGAGTTAGAAAAGATGAGTCGTGTGGAATTGGTTGGCTTCGCTAGTGGTAATTTCCCTCACAGAGCGTGACTCAAGTGGAGTGTTTAACAGGCGTCTACCTAACTGGTGCTATGCTCTCGCCCGATGACCCAATCAGGCTTTCAATTACTTACCTTCTAATAGATTTTTTTCTTCTTCATCTTTCAAATTATTTGACTTTTATCTGGCCATATATCAGGAGCTGAGTTTCATGACTCATTTGATTAATATTGACCACCTACAGCGTAAATAATAGTTCATATTTAAATTAGAGGGCTTGAATCACAAATGTGATGGTGTGATTTACTTCAGAACAGTGGCTGTTTTAGCCGTTTTCCATCTTCATATCAGAAATTTTAGTTTTCAAGTACAAAACGGAGACGTGAATGACCACACACGGAAGTACACCTGTGCCTCTCACCTGCCTCGGGTCTGTGTTTCTAGAGCTGGAATCTCCCATCTTGGACATTCAGGGTAACTTTGATCTTTACCAGTTCAACATGTTCTCCTCATGTTTTGTTTTTGTTTCTTTGACTGTGCTGCCTTATATTGTTCACTTTCAGAATAGAATGGAGTCCTGGAGGAAAATGTTTTGTTGCCAAAGATTGAAACAAGATTAAATGGGTGTTGTATGGCTTATGGTCAATCACGGTCTGGGGGTATCAATAACTCAGCGCCTGGGGCAAATAGAAGACAAAAAGAGAGAAACGGACCAAGAGCAAAGAGGACTCCTAAAGCCAGGAACCTCTCTTCCACTAGGATGGTGACCATTCCCTTTGGTCTATTCTGGACACACAAAGGTGAAGTTATCTCAAAAGGATCCACTGTGTTTAATTTGACAACAAAGATCTGAGCTCTCAGCATCCTCCGTTGACAGGAATCTTTCTCATACAACTGCACGGTTATCAGATACCGCACTAGGACAGCAAACCCCATGCTGGGGTGCAGAGCACCACCACCCCCCTCCTCTGGGGGGTGCCTGAGGAATTGGCCCATAGATCAGTGGGTTGGGCTAGAAAGACAATTAAGATTCCAGTCAATGTTTCGAGTTTATGATAATTTTAGGTATGAACTCCAAATGTGCATCTCATGCTTTACTTTAGCTCATGCAAGTGAGTCGGTGTTCTTTTAGCTTGAGAACAGGAACGGGTAGAAGCTATGCAGGTCGCTTCCACCTGCCTCTGAATGGGGAAAACTCTCTCGGCTTCCTATCTTATTTTTTTTAAGATTTTTTTTATTTTTAAGTAATCCCTATACCGAATATGGGGCTCAAACTCACCTGAGAGCAAGAATCACATGCCCTACACACTAAGAAAGCCAAGACCTGCTCTGTGCTTCCTATCATAAGGAAATATAAGACATAAGTCAACACGAGGTCTCATTTTGTTTGTTTGTTTTTGTTTTGTTTTCCTATTAACTCACATGATTACCATACATGTGAGTCTAAAATCAGGAAGGACAGGCGTGTGCATGGTGGACACGTTCTGCCCCATTTCTAGGTCTTGCAAGAAAGACCCTAATAATAAGAAAAGCCCATTTCTCCTACCTGAGCCCCATGCCTACTCCAAATGGGTATCAGATTTTCCCATATTGATATTATCAAACATTGGCAGTCTCAGCAGCAACAACACTAAACAAATTGTCAGGGGAAGGAGGAAATTGCTTTCTTTCTTTTGTTGTTATTCTTTTTCTCCCAGCCACCCCCCCCCCAGTCCCGCCCTTAGTAGCCGGACTTAGAAAAGAAGACAGGCATGAAATTTGTGGGTAGATCTGTTTCAACGATGGCAAGAACTACCAATTGTGTAATCCAATTTCAACTGGGGATTTCTCTTTATCTTAATAACTAGCGAAATGGGTGGACCTCAATTTCATTTCGGTCTGGAAACACGCCTAACATTTTGGAGATGTTTATTCCAAACTCAGCCAATGCTAGAAACCTCTCCAAGCTCTAAAATCTTTCTGGGAATTGCACCAAAGCAGATTTTTTGGTGAGATTTCTAATCCTTCCGGCTTCTGGAACAGCCTCCCCCGAAATCCTTCAGTTATTCAGTGTCTAATCCAGACCAGAAGAAAGCACAGGCAATTCTGGAGAAGACAAATAATACACCCCTGAGAACTGGTGTCTGCATTTCAGATCAAATTTCAAGGAAGCCCTGACTATATGCAAATCATGCCTCCCCTTCTGACAACTTCAGGGAAGCCCCTCTACTGGCATTTGTGTGCCTTAATCTTAGACCTTTAGGTAAAGAGTGTGTCCCAACACGGCCAGGTTCTTCAAAATGAGGACAGATGTGAATAGGTAAGGATTTTAATATGCCGGTTGCTATTTTTGCAAAGCGTTTTTTCAGCCTTTGCAGTCTCTTCCAATTCTGGAGATAGGCAAGTCTATGGAGCCTTCTTCACTCCCCAGAGACGCTCCCTTTGTCATGTGGAAAGGAATATTAAGAAGGAACCCTCAGTGTCAGTTGCTTCCCACGCAGCCAAGTTCATGCTTCCTTGCTCTATCTGTGCTTGATTTTAAGGTGTTTTCCAGTCTTTGCTGACAATCGTGTCCAAAGACGTACGAATGTCAAAAGCACAAAGCTGTACAAGGACAAATGAAGACAGGGTTGATGTAATTGGGAGCAGCGCGGAAAAAAACACGTTGCACAAGGCGGGGATGAGTCACCGGCAGACAGACACAGTGCTGAAGGCCCAGCCGTGGTCCCGCAGCAGGTGGGGAGCACGGGGCCACGCAGTCCATGGGATCAGCCGGAAAGACCAGCTCTGAGTGAACTGGAGGGGGCAGAGAGAGGGCGGGCAGCCCCCTCCAGGGACCTCGGAGCTCAGGGCCTTCAAGGGAAATTCAAACCACTGGTGCTCCTGGGGCTTTAGGCACCTTCCACTCTGGCCAGCATCAAAATGGGTGGACCTCTCCCCTCCCAGAGCTACCTGTGACCCCCAGGAAGTTAGAGGGACGTCCCAACGTAGATGAAGCAGGGCCGTCTCAGGGAAAGACACCCAAGAGAATGCAGGTGTGCAAGGAAGACAAGAGGCGTCTTGGCTCAACCAACACTGTGTTGATAATAATGGATTCGGAAAGCAGTTTAAGAACTTTCTAGTCACTTTGGACTTGCAAAAACCAATAAACGAAGAAAAGCAAGACCACAGACTTAGGACAATCCTCTGATTCATCCGTGTTTAAGAAGGGGCGCTATAAATTTCGAGAGTCTGTAATTTTTGTTTAAATGATATAAATGGATTTGTGGTTGGTTTGTTTCTTCAGTCAGTCAGTGGACATTTCTGGAGAGCCCCTTCGGCCTGTGGGCCACCCCTCTAGGGCAGGAATGAGAAATGCAGCTGGATAAAGTAGCCCCTCGCTTCTCGAGGACAAGTCAACACACTGTCACAGGCACAGGGAACTCTAACACTCTATGAGGGGCCCCAGGGGGCACCTGGCAGAGGCGGGGGCAGGAGCAGGGGGCTGAAGGCCCTCTGGCTAAGCCTAGAGCCACACAGGATTGTCCCTCCTTCTAACCACTCGTGAATTCTCTTTATTCCCCAAACATGCCATAAGGTACAGAAGATAGTAATACGTCACAGACCACAGAGAAGATGGACAGTAACAACTCACCTTATTTGTTTTAGGTCTTTTTTATTATGGTCAAAATATATATATATATAATAAATTAAAGCATTTTATTCATTTTTAAGTATGACATTTGGTTGCGTCAGTGCCTTCCCACCTCCATCTCCCCCTGCACAACTGAAGCTGGTCCCCACTGAGCACAGACATCCTCACCCCGGCCTCCAGCACCACCCTCGTGCTTCTGTCGCTGTGATTCTGACTTGACCAGGACCTCCCATGGGTGGAATCCTGCAGTATTTGCCTTTTTCCGACTGGCCTCTTTCACTTCAGGGCTCATTCATATTATAACATGGCTATGATTTCCTTTCCTGCTTCAGGCTCAGTAACTTCCCGTCGCATGTATGGACCCCATCGCTTTACCCGTCTGTCCATCAGCGGACCCCTGGGCTGATTCCACCTTTCGGCTGTTGTGAATAATGCTGCTGGGAACACACAAGTTTACACCCACAGTAAAGGTTGGCACCTGCCACCCCGTCCAGGACGCCCATTCCCCTCTGAGCGGGGCACCGCCATCCTGGGGTTACTCTTTATCGCTCCTAAACATGTTATGGAAATTCTCAACTTCTGTGTGTGTTCATAACTATACTTGATATTGTGTGTGTTTTAAAATGAGCACACAGGGGCGCCTGGGTGGCACAGCGGTTAAGTGTCTGCCTTCGGCTCAGGGCCTGATCCCGGCGTTGTGGGATTGAGCCCCACGTCAGGCTCCTCTGCTATGAGCCTGCTTCTTCCTCTCCCACTCCCCCTGCTTGTGTTCCCTCTCTCGCTGGCTGTCTCTATCTCTGTCGAATAAATAAACAAAATCTTTAAAAAAATAAAATAAAATAAAATGAGCACACAATCTACACTGTGTAGTTTTACAAAAGATTCAAGAAGCATATTTCTCTTTTATGATATGAGAGAGAATGAAAAGAAAATTAGGATTTTAGCAAAATCTACTTGAGAGTTGAGGTATCATTTTTGCTAATTATGTTATTTATGCTAATTATGCCAATAATTATTTTAGTTTTTATTTTCTATCCTTTCAAATATCTTAGTTAGCTCCAGAGACACGTGTACTTAAAACTAATTGTCAATAGAAGTTTTTAAAATGTGTATATATATATATATTTTCGTAAATATGTGTAAATATATTTACATACATGTACATATATGTACATACATATACACACGTAAATATATGTACATNTAGAGGGCAACAGAATACAGGACACCTTGTTTTAAATAGTGTCATCCTGGCTGCAATTATAGCTCCAAGGCTTAGTTTTGTAGGGCTTTATTTCTCACACAGACAACCCGTCTGCTGGCTGGGCATCAGTGGGTGGCTGTTCATGTGAACACTAGGGCCAGGCAAGCAGCACCTGCCATCCCCAACAAATGCCCCTGGGCCTGGGCACCCCACAGGCAGCGGGGAGAGCAAGCTGGGAGGATTGGGGTTGGCCCTACAGGGACCTCACGCTGCCTCTGGCCACATGTCACCCAGCGACAGGTCACAGCTAACCCTGGGGACTGGGTGGGTAGGCAGGTGTGGGAAGTGAGCATGCCTGGACGGGCAGGTGTGGGGACGGCAAGGTGGACTCGTCTACGCTCAGCTCATTTTCTGGCGTTATGTCTGACGCAAGAGTCAAGTCAACCATAAGTGGCAACTGAGATAGGACTGTGTCCAGTCCGGGAGCCTCTGGTCTTCCTGGGACAACTCTTTCTCCACCATCTCTGAGCAGGTGCGGATCTCTCCAGGAGTGCCCTCCCTGACCTATGTGTCCAGAACTCTCCCTGGCTTCCTCCTCCCTGGTGGGCAGCCTAACTTCCATCTTCCTGAATTTCTCTTTTCCTTGTGTTCTCCCTTTTCCTTTTCTTCCTTTAACTTTCCTGGTTCTGGAAGGTGCAAAGCTAATGAGCGCTGGTGTTGGGCCAGGGGCAGGCCTGGGGCCCTTTTCGTGCCAGCTGTAGGCCCAATTCCATGGGAAATGTCACATATACAGTTGGAGCCCTCCCAGGAGCCCACCCCACTGGTAGACGCTGGACACCCGAGAGCCATGCGGGCTTTTATCCGGACTTTGCTCAGAGATGCAGCGCCTGCGTCCCGCGTATAAACACGGGCGCCTGTGTCCGCAGGGTCAGCCACGGACTGACCCTGCTCAGCGGGGCTCCCGTGAAGAGCCCCTTTGGAGTCCCAAACGTTCAGCTTCCCAGAAGTCTGCTCTGCCACTCAACCCGTCTGGCTGCCAGCATAAACCACAACAACACATGAACAAAAAAGAAAAGTTTTCTGTTTCATGTTAAAAAGTATAAATATTATATTATTGATTCAGAAAGGAAATGTGCTGAGCGAGAACTCCAAGTGCAGCTGAAGCGAACCCCAGGGACAGCTTATGGGATGGGATATGAGCACAGTTTTAGAATGAAAACAGATGCTGTTCTTCACGAAGGAGAAAAAAAAAAGTTTGCATTTTTGGTCACAGCAGCAGCAGGCTAACACCTGGACAAAAGATTTCAACGTGAAAATGTGCAATTACGTCTATTCTTGAGATGGGGCAGAGCGAGGAAAAAGGTAGCTTCCACGGTGTGGAGGAGCGGGGTGCCTGCTGGGCTGGGGGAGGAGGAAGGAGCCTGGGGATTGGAAGACGGATGGAAAAGAGGGAGCCGTTGGGTCAGCAGGGGTGACATGCCCTCAGTCTCTGCGCAGAGCTCCTGTAGCACAAACGCACTTCCCGTCTCTGCGTCCCTGCCCACTGAAACCCTCCTGTGTTTCGTGCTTCGGGCAAGTCAACCAGGCACCTCCCCCCCAAGTTTGAAAGATCCTCGGCCTTCACTCATCTGTCACTGCCGTCATCAGCACTTAGAGCGTTCTGCCAGCGCCTGGCGATGTGCTTACTCAGGTCTTTTATCCTCTCCACGTCAAAGTCATTTGTTACCGAGTGTAATTTTGCAAAGGAAAGCATCCCAGGGGAGGACTTTAGGGGATGCCTCTGTTTTTAACCCTGCTTCCAGGAGGAATTAGATGCAAACACTTCCACTTAGTTCGTTTGCTTCTCAAGTGAACGGATCGCGTCTGGTATCTGAACCTGACCCGGTGGGAGGCTTCGGAGACGGGCTTGAGAAGCACAGCTTGGCTCCCAGAGGCGGGGGCTGCATGGAGCAGATGGTGAGCAGACCTGAGCAGTCGTCGTCTCCTGGTCAATGACTGTATTTCCTGAGCATATTCGCTGTCCGTTAGCGGACGGGATTCGTACTACGGCGGTGTCCTGACATGTGGGAGCAAAGCCGGCGGCTTTTGGAGGGTTCCGGTTTGCTCTGTGTAAGGCATGGCCAGTGTTTGTCTGCAAAGCCAGGCCTGGGCTTCAGTGGCTGTCCTTTGTCTTGCTGGTGTGGGCATGACTGCTCTGGAGGAAATGAGCAAAGTGAGCAAAATGGGGAAAAAACAGGAATCGTCTCAGTCTTCATTCATGTTGAAGAGGGCATGGCTGATGATCACAGGTCTCTTGACTGAGGAGAAAGACGCTTCTTTCCAATCTCTCCCATCAGCCTTGTCAACATCCCCCCCGCAACCCCACTGACCAGAGTTTTTCACTATCACTGTGGAGAGAGAGGCCACTAACCTCCTATACCACGTTGACCCACAACGCCAGTGGAACTGATGTGGCTTAGCACCCCGTGATCGACCTAAACCCGGGTCTGCATCCCAGGCCCAGGAAAGGATTTCAAGGGGGTGACAATCATCTTGGAAGTTCCCTAAAGGGCCATCCTTTTTATGACATACTTCATTATAATGTAAAAAACAACCACAAAAATAATCATTTAAAATACCAGCAGTGGTTATTAAAATAACATTTTACATTGAGCAAACCGGGTCCGATTCTTCCGAATTATTTTGAAATTAAGACAGCCATCTTGTACATTGGTACTTTAGATAAATCATCTAAGATATCTAACGTCTAAGTAATCTAAATAATGGGACTGATGCCAAGGGCTAAAAGGGATCCCAGAAGAAACCCGTGGCTCCATGGGAACAAGCAAACAGCCATGTGCACGTCAGTCAGCACGCACCCCACGGACCGCCAGCTCGCTCCAGGGTGTCTGCCGATGCTGTAGTGGGTGACCAAGGTGAAGCTGTGGGTCAGGAGTCAAGCCCACACCCAACTGGGTCCCGAATGAGAGCAGGACTTTGCCTTCGCCGGGACCCTCCAAGCACCAGTCCTACGGAAACACGGACAGCACTTTGGTTTCGTTGAATTGCATCTGTGCTGTGACCCAACTCCTTCTCTAA
The DNA here is from genome assembly GCF_002007445.2 of Ailuropoda melanoleuca. Classification (NCBI taxonomy): domain Eukaryota; kingdom Metazoa; phylum Chordata; class Mammalia; order Carnivora; family Ursidae; genus Ailuropoda; species Ailuropoda melanoleuca. The sequence goes on along the minus strand of NC_048220.1, from coordinate 144,794,797 downwards.
AAATCAGGTCTCAGAAAGGAGCATGGGGACACGAGACATGAGGAAAAGGGCAGTTGAGCTGTGCCCGGGGAGGCCGCGTGGCCGTGGCAGAAGCCTCTCCTGAGACAAGCCTCAGGCCCCGGGGTCTGGCCCCGCCACCTGGGTCTTAGAGCTCCTGCTGCAGATTCTGCCCTCTGCCCCCTCCCTCCCACACCCAGAGGGCTGTAAGCCCTGCTTCCCCCAAACCAGAGGGCTCGTAGCTGTTCGCCCTAGAGTGGGGAAAATGCGTTTTGTAGCAAACAGAATAAAACAGAGGAAGATCCCGGACTTGAAGTTTCCGTTTCTTCAGCTCTTCCCATCCCAGGTTGTGGCAGATGCACGGCTTTCCAGGGGATGTGTGTTCGCCTTCATCACCTGTTCGGGTGGCTTTGCTGACGCAGTCCGCTAATCACCGACCGCACTCCTCTCCCGCTGCCCCCACGCGAGGACGCCCGAACGGTGCCAGGCTGCTGCGGTGGGCTTTTTCTGCTGCACGGAGAGCGCGCAGTGACAGTGTGACAATGAGTGTCCGGGGAGGCTCCGGGGCTGCGCGGGAGCTAACTAAAGATTAACAAGCCGCCCCTCACTCACCACTCCCCCTGCAAGGAAAGGGGCCCCTGGCTTTCAATGGGGTTCTGTGGGCACAGCTCACAAAGGCACGGGCTTAGAAAAGAGCCACCCCCCTAGTGGGTCCCGCGGTAGGTGAGCATGGCCACGTTTGGCAGAGAGTGACCTTTGGGGAAGTGCTCGTTGGACCCAACTTCAGAAGTGACCACAATACGCTAACACAAAGGGGAACATAAATTGGCAGAAAAATGCAGTGTAATAGACCCGCTCACACTGCGCTCAAGGGGACTCCAGGGACCGGCCGATCCATGCGAGAAGAATGGTACAAGCTGGAAGGGCCCAGAAGATTAATCACCACCGCCATGCAGATTTAGCGCGTTAGGTGAAAAGATAAATGTGGAAAAGCTGTGTCAAAACCCATGGTGTGGCCCACATGGCAATCCAGGGTCAGTAATTGAACTCGGCTCTAATTATCCTGGGGAGATAATATTAACTTATAGTCCGGTGTGAGCGAGCGATTCCATAACTCATCAGTCGATGGGCCGCTCGTCGCGTTGTGTTATTGAAATATGATGGCTCCATTTTTACCCTGTCATAATGACAACTGATGGGCTTATTTTCTTTCTCTGCGCCTCTGGGGGATGATGAAATAGTGAGCAAACATTCCTTCTGGTGGAAGAGCAGCACTTTGTCACGCGGGCTCGGGCTGGACCCGCGCCGGCACACTCAGCGGCTGGTTCCCGGAGCAGGACGGCCGCGCCTTGCGCCAGAATGAGGGGGCGGGAGCAGCGAGCACCCACCCCAAAAAAGCAGCCCTGGCTGCTCGCTGCCCCGGATTCTTCAGCGTCCGGGCCTCTTGAGTTTACTGCCGTTGCCGGGCGGAGCCTTCGGGAAGGGGAAGAGATTTATTGAAAACTTCACCGTGCTGGTATTGCTCCTTTCCTGATGAGGCCTCGGCGCCCCGTTCTCGTGCCCTGCGGGAGTCTGGGCTGCAGCTGGCTTGTCCCACGGGGGTCCCACCGTTTCCACCCTGCTCCCCACGCGGGGACTGGATCTTTGTGTTCTCCACACATTTGTGTTTGCACCCTAAGAACCGTTCTTGATCAATTACAGACAAATGCAGGGTTAAAGGCCTCTCCCCTAAACTTTAAGGTAAAGCCCCATAAAATTCAAAATAAACACTGTTTCCGGGTTATTTGAAATGAGGGTAAAGAGTGTGTTTTAGGGATTTGGAAAACCACATAGTCCATCCTGAAATACAGATGGGGCTGGAGGGACCTGGAGGAAGCCGGAGCCCCCTTTAGGCGGCAGGGACATGGGAGGACAGCTAAGGCCCTGGCACAGCCCCCAGCCCCCAAGAGAAGTGCATACAGAGTCGGCCCCAGTGAAGGATCGCCAGCGGGCAGGCCTGGGCCTTGCAGCCGCTGGGGCAGCAGCAGGAACGGACCCCGCAGGAAGCAGGCCGCAGCCCGGCCCCTCTCCGAGCCTGCCCCCATCCATCTGCCTGGATGGGAGATTAATGGAGGTTTTGGTTCTCAGGGAGATGGTGGTAAATAAAGGCATTCAGAAGCCCTCCGCCCTCCCTCTGGGGAAGTTTATACACATTTCGACGGTTTGCTATTTTAATTGAGAACAGAAAGCCAGTGCAGAATCCTGGATCTCAGGGGAAAAAAGGAGGTTTGTCTAAAACCCTCCTCATTTGGTCCTTAACCTCGTGGTGCCCAAGCACGGCCTCCAAGGGCAGAAGGGTCTGCACTATGGTTGGCCAGGCAGAAGCGAGACGCCTCCCGGAGGGACGCCTCTGTCACTCACATTGTCTGGTCTGAAAAGAGGCTCCAAGAGAGCGTTCCGAGTAGAACAATGCAGTCCACGGCGGGTGCAACACCCAAGAATGAGGCACCAGGTCACCTGGTTTCTGCCCTCTGGTCCCAGCCATGGGACTCAGTGAACACAGGGCCTGGCGCTGTCCGTGTATTTAGTTCCCGGTGAGGTAGAGAGTGCACACCGGCTTATTAAAATCTGCTTAGACCCTTGAAAGCATCAATCAAATCTCAGGGTCACCATAATGAGAGTCTGTCTCCCCTCAATTATTCTGACCCTGGACTAGATCATCAGAAGCACATCACTCGGTCACGATCACCAAGTGCAAGCTTTCCAGTGGGGAGATGAAGGGCTTTCCATCTGTTTCTTTTTGGGTTTTTTTGGTCAGTCACCTGAACACAGAGATGAGCACACAGAGCAAAGAACCTGGGCCTTCGAGATAATGACTACTCAGAGATCTATGTTTCATTGTGGAAAATGAGCTAATATACCGATAGTAACATGAACAACCAGGTGGGATCAGCGGAGTTCAAAGAGAGACCGAGGATGCTGGCCTTTCTGAGAAGGAGCACGTGGACTGCGGGCAGTGGGGCATTGATTGTAAGAATCTACAGCCCCACGGGGGCTAGCATCATCCTGGACATCTGAGGATCGACAGGAAGGGGCCAGGAGGATGGACTTGGGCAAATCCCCTCAGATGAACTGCCAATCTCCAGCAGCACAGCCCAAAGTCATTCCCAAACTCTGTTGACTCAAATTCGTTCTCTGTTTCTTAAATATCATTGTAAAACATCCACTTTTCTTTAGAGATGTCCCAGTCAGCTGGGAAGACAAAACAGCACTTTAAAAAGACATTCAGTCCGTATTTACATGAAGAATCATGACAGCCTGGTAAAGCATTACTGTCTGTAAAGTATTATATATTTTAAGGGTCCTGGTAATTTATGTTTAAAATGTTCTTCCTACACATTTGCAGTATATAATGGAAGTTTCCTATGACATTTATAAAGGAATAGCTACGATCTGCTAGCTAAATGGTATGCAACGTTCTATAAATTATAGTCTGAAATTTACTCTAATGTTCAAGTATTTCTGTGACAGATTTTTCTCCAAGAAAAATTGGATGGAAATGTGCAAAGGTATAATCCGTTATAACTGTGTTAAAGGCATGACTAGAACATTACTCTCAGAGTACCCAGGGTAGCAAATAGGAGGGTATTTATTTAGTGGTTTATCCTGCTAAGACTAGACATTTTTATTTATATAGACTGTAGTTAAACACTATAGGCATCTTAGTAGATAATATCAGGCAATATCCTTCCTATTGCATTAAAGATAATGATGGTTAACTTAAATCACACCCCTGCCTCATACTGTTGCTTCCCTCTCAAGAGCCTTGCTTCTAGCTCGGGTCAGATCATCTGGAATAAAGGAATTTCTCAGCTTCCTTGAAACCAAAAGTGACCATGTGACTAAGTGTTGGTGAGTGGTGTAAGTGTCCTGTGGCAGCTTGGGGGGAGGAGGACTGTCCTTTGGAGGAAGCAGCGTCTGCCCTTGGCATCTCCTTACCTCTCACCTCCAACTTCCCTCCTGACCTGTGACCTGAGGACTAGAACACCCCTAGAAAATGTTGTGGGCCCACACCCCGGGGGTGCAAGATTATAGCAGCTGAATCCCTGACACCTGCTACGTATCACTGCTACCCAAACCTTGATGTAAGACGAGGCAAACCAACTTGCTGTAAAGACTCAGAGCACAGATGTTTTGGAAGTGTAGACCACGAAGTCTCTGTGGAAACTACCCAACTCTGTGTAAAAGCAGCCACATACAGCTAATAAAGCCACGGGTGTAGCTGCATTCCAATCAAACTCTATTTACGAAAGCAGGAAGGAGACTGGATTTGCCATATTTTGCTTGCCCTGTACGGTAAGACATTAAAATCTCTTACAAACTAATTTCTTTGTGAAAAGATAAATCTCTTCACTTGGTATAATGTCCCCAAGTTTCATTCATGTCATCTCAAATGGCAGGATCTCCTTCTCTTTTAAGGCTGAATAATATTCCCTTATTTTAAAAAATTTCCTTATTTTATAAAATATATATTCCCTTATTTTATATATATTTATAATCCACTGTGTATCTGTATCNTCTTACAAACTAATTTCTTTGTGAAAAGATAAATCTCTTCACTTGGTATAATGTCCCCAAGTTTCATTCATGCCGTCTCAAATGGCAGGATCTCCTTCTCTTTTAAGGCTGAATAATATTCCCTTATTTTTAAAAAAATTCCCTTATTTTAGAAAATATATATTCCCTTATTTTATATATATTTATAATCCACTGTGTATCTGTATATCTATCTATCTATCTATCTATCTATCTATCTATCTAAATCCACAGTTCCACAGATTGGCACTTAGGTTGCTTCCATATCTTGGCTACTGTGAAATATGCTGCGATGAGCTTGGGAGTGCAGATACCAATTTCGTCAAGGTACCAATTTCATTTTCTTTGGATATAGACCCAGAAGTGGAATAAGACAAACACAGAAAGAGAAATACTGCATGGCCTCACTTGATATGACAGCTAAAAAAGTTGAACTCATGGAACCAGAACGTAGCATGATGGTGACCAGGGACGGGAGGGTAGGGGAACTAGGGATCATAGGGTTAATGGATGACCTTATCATCCGTTAGAAAGTAGCGAAAGAAATTCTGGGTGGATTTGATTGATTAGACTGCCACTAGAGTTAAAAAGGGAAAAGTTTAATTATGCACGTTGAATGACTTTTAGAGGTCAAATACACAGCATGGTGAGTCTAGCTATACTACTGTGTTGTATGCGTGAAATATGCTCAGCCAGTAGGTCTCAGCTGTCCACACCACACACAAATACGGTAACTATGAGCAGAGACATAGATGTCAATTGTTTTGATGGTAGTCACTGCACAACATATATGTATATAGAAACATCACTTTGTACAGCTTAAATACATAGTTGTTATTTTTTTAAAAAGCCTCTCTTTTGGTTGAAACTCATATTATGGGTTTTTGTTAGGCACAGTCAAAGCTGGTCCCCGCTGGCATACAAGTCCCACACAACCGTCTCTGTTCAGTTCCCTTCCCTTCTCCTCCCACTCTGCTTTGTCCTCTCCTCTCTTGCTCCAAGGGTCTCTACTCCACCTCTCTCTCTTCTCCATCCACACCACTGCCTTCACCATACACCTTCCTTCTCTCACAATCTCTGTACCAATGAGCAGCAACCTTGGGTATCCCTGGATGGCAGGCGTCCAAATAGGCGGTGGAATGGAAAATTCATCCAACACAGAAGGATGCCCCAAGCTCACCCATACCTGGCCTTTTCACTTGAGGGCTGTGTTTCCAAAATTTTGTATTGTTATTTAGAAGAAAAGAATTCAAAAGAAGAGCAAAACACTGACACCTGAGGAAAATGAGCAGCAAGATGTCTAAGCATGATGTGTGGCCTGGACAGGGACTGGGTTTCATGAGACAATTACAATGCCGTCCTTGCTCCTACCATACTGAGCAGAACATTCCAAGTGTAAAAAGTAAGGCACCCAGGAATTGTATCCATGTCTAATAAAAATATCACTCACCTGTTCTAAGATGTTTCGATCCATCCAT
>NC_048220.1:144783586-144788647 GCF_002007445.2 Ailuropoda melanoleuca | reverse complement strand
GCACCCAGGAATTGTATCCATGTCTAATAAAAATATCACTCACCTGTTCTAAGATGTTTCGATCCATCCATCCAGTGTTGTCTCAAATGGATCACGTTTTCTCTGCTTTCTTCTGTCAAAAGTTGCATAGAAGTGGGACTGGTCATGGTTAATGGCGTGTCAGTGCTCCACTTCTGATTTGTTGGCAACTTTTGCTTGAATAAAAAATAGAGGGATGTGCATACCTGAACATTTGTTTGTTTATAACTGTAAAAATTTTCTTACCTCTGTTTTCAATTCTTCCACACCTAAAATTTCGCCAAAGTTCCCTTCTATGAAAGTCCAAGAGAAAAATCTCATGTTTTGGGGGCAGCGTGAGGAGTGGAGGGTCCACTGGAGACTCCTTGAAGACAGGAGCCAGCTCTCCTCCGTCATTGTGTCCACAGCACCAAGCCCCACTGGTGCAAAGAGTAGGACCCTGAAAGGTGTCTGTCCAATGAATAAATACATGAATTGATGAAATAATTCAACCAATTTGCTCACCTTATCATCCATTAGAAAGTAGTGAAAGAAATTCTGGATGGATTTGATTGATTAGACTGCCACTAGAGTTGATTTAGTGATGTCTAAGTGTCTAAATGATAAGCTGTTTCCAAATACAAATGGAGGAATCAGAATGTGAGTTCAAGCTGTAAGGATGTGAATGATTTAGACACAGACAAGAGGGGGTGAGAGAGAAAATACATGGGTCTCAAGCACTGTTGACTACCATCCTAGGTTCTCTGAAGCAGAGTCAGAGCAAGAGTTTGGGAGGTGATCCCAGAATGAGCCATTTGGAAAATCTGGAAGGGAGAAAAGGGAGGAGATCGATCAACAGGGTGCCACAGGAGTAACGGGACTCAGTTCTGCCCCGGGGGGCCTGGGGAACTCCATTCAAGAGCAGACCTCTTGGGAGAGAGCAAGGGCTTCCCTTCCAACTCTCTCTGATCACTGGTTGAGGGCTGGTCCTGGCCCCTGGCCTGTTAATTCCCTGTGACCTGTAGACTGGGAAAGCCCTCAGGCAGACAGCGCCGATGGTAGTGACAGTGTCATTTACAAGACCAGTGGATGAGGGGGGTTAATGTGCAGGGCATCCGTGTGCTCTGTTATCGTTATGAACAGAAATAAAACCCAATTTTTTGGAAGATTTGCTTTTTGAAAGAATATAAGGAAATGACTTTTATAATGTAAGGGGGATTTTTTTTTTAATTGTTGTTTTTAAATGAAGACACACATCATCCTGGGGACAATCATTCTTTTAGTCTTTAAGGATTACCTAAAACTCCGATCCCACAGAATCTGACACTTGACAGAAACGTAACAGTATGAACAAATTCAACAAAATCTAGATGAAGTTTGCAAAATCCAAACTCTATCCCAGAAAGTATACAATATAAAAATTACTAGGTATGGAAAAATTCGGGGAAAAATGACCCACCATCATCAGAAAAAAAAAAAAAATAATAGCCTACCCACAGAACACAGAGATGTTGGAAACTATTATTCTCATGTTTAGGTATTCCCAGGGAAAAAAGGGACAGAATGGGTAAGCAGAGAAATGTAAGCTATTCTGGCAAGGAAGAAAATGCTTTATGAGGACCTGGAAATCAATGTTAGGCAGCCTAGAATTAATCATTCATTCATCTAACAAACATTCACCCAGAGTGGATTCTGAGCAGAGCACTGTTCTGGAGCGTGGGACACAGGGCTGTTGGACAGTTCACATTCTGGTGGGAAGACGTAGAATATATAATTACATAAATATAAGGCATAATGTCAGGCAATAATTGCATGTGCTGTAGGAAAAATAAACAGGCTGTGGGGATGGAAGTTTTCAAGGGATGCTATTCCAGATAGCAATTTCCTGGAGGCAGAATAAGCTCCCCCCCCACCCCCGGGAGGACCAGCAGGCCCCTAGGGAAGACTGATGTCAGAAAGGGGGCAGATAAAGCCCTAGCCAGAGCTGGGGACAGCCAGCCCAGCTCCTGGATGACCATAGAGGTGCTGGAGCTGAGTTTTCAGGTAGTGGGACAGGGGAGTCGCTCCCTTCTGCCCACATCTCGGTGTGTACTCACTCCTACCTCTGAGGGAGAATGCCTTCTCTTTGCCAAGGTAAAGCCAAGGCAACCAGCAACTGAGACCTCTGTCCTGTGGACTTCTCTGGGGCAAGGTGCCCAGATCACATGCACAGGCGAGAACCTGTAATCACACAGATACAAGGGGCTGCTAGGGTGGGTGCTCCTCTCCCCTGTCCCTGGTCCAGCCAGGAAAACCTTGGGATTAGTGAGCCGAGTTTGAGCAATGGTTCCCTTCTCCCTCAGTTACAGTGAAAAGGGACAGAGGGACGTGTGTGGAAATGTCTTATTGCCCCCGAGGACAAGAGTCAGACTCTCTTATCAAAGTACAGCTTCATTAGTTTACAAGGGTCAAGGTCATTAACTTTTGTATCAGTTTAATTTTTTTCCATAAAACACAGCTGTAGGTCTTTGAAAGGAAGTTCATGCTTATGGTCAAAAGACGTGTTTAATTTCAAATGTTTTGGAACCAAGTGGGCTAGGCCAAGAAAGGCTCTCCCCCACTCTTAGGAGACCTGGTCTTTCTCCCCCAGTCCCCCTTCATGACCCTCTCCACTGGGGGCTCCCCCACCCACACAAAAAGCACACACAGGGCCTCCTGTTGCTGTTGAAACTGTGCAAGAGGCAAGACCAGATCCTGGAGATGAAGACTGGTAGCTTGTGTGAAGCGTCAAATGAGATGTGGGGGTCTCAGACGCCAAGAAGGGGTCGGTGACAGGGGAAAGGGGAAAGGGAGCCAAAGAGTGAGTGTGCACATGCAGGCACACGCACAGGCCCACAAGCACACATGCTCATGCCCGTGCCGAGCAATGAGGGTCGAGGCGTACGGAGAAGGGGACTGTGGAACAGAGTTAACACTTGGAATCAGCTCTCCCTTCTTCCTCATTTACCTCCTTCAAGAACTGTATCCGTTTCAGGAACTACTGCTTGGATTTGACAATGAAGAGTGGCTGAACTCCCCTCAGAGTCAGACTAATCTGTCCAGAGGAAGGAAGGCGGGACTTTATTTGGGGGGTGGCTTCCTTGTTGGACCCCACCAGCGCCCCATCGTGCCAGTTCTGAGGAGGAGACACTAAGGTCGGCCTTCTGCACTTTTATCCTTCGCAGAGAAAAGCTGGAGATGCACCTGTGGTGGAATACAGAGGAACTGTAGGTAACTTAGAAAAGCAGCGGATGCCAAAATACATACCACAGGTATCTCTAAACTCCACGTCAGCCCTAGACATTATCTGCAGTACATTTGTGACTTGTTCATTTTCAGTCCATGCCTTCTCCATGGCAGGGCCCAAGCCACATTNCGCCACATTCTAGGCAGCCCCGCCAAGGGTAGCAGAGGTCCCCAACGGGTGGGTCAATCTAGGTGAGGGTCCTGGGAAACAAGTGCTGCAAAAAAAGGAAAACAACCTTGTAGGGAAAGAGGTCAGACTCACACAAAAAATTCATTATTTAGAAAATGTTGATTGTCTTGGCGTTGAAGAGGCCAACTTACTCAAAAAGAATTTTAGTTGTGTTGGGTGGGCCAGAATTTTGAATTGACTCTTGGGGAAGTTTATTCTCAAACTCAGCCCAGAGGGATCCTATCTGTACAGAAGTTCTATGTGTTCTAAATTCCCAACTGTTTCTTGGCACTCTACAAACTTTCCAGATGTCCTCTTCCAGAGTATAGAGTGTTTGAAAATGATGGGCACATCTTGAGCCGGAAAGGTAGTTCAAACAGTAAGTCCACCAGAATGTACATTGGAGAGCTGAGTTAGTTTCTTCCTGTCAGTCACTGGCTATGCACCAGGGAAATCCCTTTGACCTCTTCCAGCCTGTGCTTTCAGCCATAAAATTAGGACTTAGAGCTCCATGAATCCAGGGTTTTTGCTAACACCAATTTGATGGCTTTCTACTCTCTCAAATCTAGAACAATCTGCTATAACTTATGACCACCTACAGCTTCTCAACAGAAGAAGCCCACCCACATTGTGTTTTCTCCAATCCTCATGGAAGATTCCTGGAAGCAAGAAGTTTCTTCAATTCTGGGCCTCCCAACGGGACAGTCCCAACCCCTGATTGGAAACAAATCTTGTGTTGACTAAAATAAAAAAAGGATCTTGGCTGGGGTCTAGAGAAATATAAACATGAAAATGGAAACCCATCCATGGTCCAAAAAATGTTTTTGTCCCCATATAAGAATAAAGTAATAATTTAAATATTCCTTTTTACAATTACAAAATTTTCCTCATTTTTAATTCTATGTATATATTTTATAACTTTTAAAGATACTTTTTTCCACTCGGAATGCTCCTTTGTGTGTAAATTCTTGTTTCTCAGGAATTACATCAACCACTACTAATATATTTTATGAACTGTCAAGAGTTTATGTTTCAACATTACAAAATGCAAACAGATCATCAAAGGTCTTTAAAGTGACAAGTTTAAAAAAAAGTGACAAGTTATTTTTAGATATGTTTCATGTAACACATCTACATGAATATGATGATTTGGAAAAAAACAATATGGATCACAAAAAAAATAAATAAATAACAGAAAACCTTGTACCCAATACCCGCAGATGAAAGCCTATGGGCTGAGAGCCTGTGTGGAAGCTGGGGAGAAACAAAACACACCACACCTGTTTCACATCCTCATTTTAGCCCACGCACGATAGGAAATACACACACAGCAATTTAAGGTACAATGACGTATTATGCCACGATTTGCATCTGCTACCAACGAAGTCACGTGTCAGTAATGACCGGCTCTCTGGTCCCTTGTGGGGATAAAATGCTACAGCCTTACCCATACCTTTGCCGTCTGCGACTTCCCCAGTCACTGCACGTGTGTAACAGAAACCGACCACGTTCAGCACAGAGAACAGCGTGTGTCTTTTCTACTGGCATGGGCTGAATCGGTTTTATCTCTTTGGGGGAAAGCAACTCATTTACATTGACCGACTGGTATGTATAAAAGCCTAATGTCAAGA
>NC_048220.1:144730422-144783486 GCF_002007445.2 Ailuropoda melanoleuca | reverse complement strand
TTTTATCTCTTTGGGGGAAAGCAACTCATTTACATTGACCGACTGGTATGTATAAAAGCCTAATGTCAAGAAACCCATTTGCTCTTTAATAAAAGTTATCATAACGTCTGAAACGCCTGATTTATGGGGAGCCTGTCGTCACCTCGACGGCCTGCCACTTTCTTCTTGCCATTAGAAACCCAAGACAGGTCATGACATTTACGCTGGGCTGGAATAATAATGCCTCTCAGATCAAGCTCCTGGACAACACGCCATTTGTCTCATTTAAATAATGAATGTGATTGGTGGAAATTGCAGTCTGTAACCCTAACACACAAAGGAAATGACAAACACACCGGGGTGAATAATGAGCTGAACATTGACAGGTACCACGACCTGCTTGCTGCAAATGGCCAGTCTTATATTTACTTATTTAACCTTCACAAAGCTGATGTGATAAAAGTCCGGATGGTTAAGAGACAGAAAAATGAAAATATTTTCCTGAACATGCTCTGATAAGGGACGCTGCTCCTGCTGGTGGCGGCAGTGGTGTCCTTCTGACTGGGTGTTGCTCTACATGCCTGGCCCCCAAACGTCAGCCCCACTCGACATGCAGAGGGGCCAGACATCACCCCGAGATCACCTTCGCTTTGGAACTTGCAACAGTCCCAGAGCAGCCACGCCACACTGATGCCTGGGGACGGCGTTCCCTCACGGCCACCCAAGGGCTCCGCTGACCACTGATGGGGCGCTGGTCACCTGGCGACAGATACTGTAGCTTTCCGCAGGCAGCAGGTGGTGGGGAGGCTGGCAATGTGCCAGCTGGGGGCAGGCATGCTGGAGGAGTGAGGCAGAACTCTTTTTGGGTAAAGAGATTGAGATAAAAGCGATGAGACTTGCCTACGGTGGGCACAGAAGCAAAATAAAAGTTCCTTTCACACAACTTTTTTGAAGAAAGGTGAAGGCATAGGATCGTGTTCTTAGGAAATGTCTGGAACACTGGAAGCTAAGAAGGGTGGCCATAGCATGCAGGCACTGAACTGGTTTTAGGAGGCACTGCCCTGGGGCCTGTGAGCCAAGTGGCTCACTCATTAACCAGCCGTGCTCTCCAGGCTCCCACGGGTGAGGGGTCAGGCCCTGCTAGCCAGTGCCACCCCTGCCGGGGGACTTGAAAGGCTGTGGCCTGACCGAGGAAGGCGCCCCAGAGTTCTGTGGGTTCTGTGAGTGGCTCACATCGGACAACCCCGGGGTGGGTTTGGCTGCCCTTCCTCTTCCCCAGCGCCTGGCAGGCCACTTTGCACAACCAGCACAACGCAGCTGGCCTTGGTGGCCTTAATGCCCATGGAGCATTGAGGTGAACCCCTCTCNCCCACGGAGCATTGAGGTGAACCCCTCTCCCCCTCTGGAGACAGGCCTGCTCTCCTGCAGAGTGAACATCATGGGTAGGGACATTGCGGTCACCTTTTCATAACAGTGCCAGTCACATCTTAAGGAGCTGACTTATCATCTCAGAGCTTTGCTTTTTAATGCAAACACTCTAATAATAGCACTGACTTCCTGTGAGTTGTTCTAAAGAGTCAATGAAATGGAAGACATCCTATGAGGTGAAGCAGGGAGGTATTCCCGGTGACAAGCAATCCCTCTCCTTCCCAGAGGCTTCCTCCTCCCCGTCCTCCTCCAAATCAGCTGCGTTTTTAGGCCACGTGGTCTCCTGACTCCGATCTCTTCCGACAGCTGGCTCTCTTCCCTGGCCTCAGTGACCAGCACCAGAAGCTTACCTCCTCCTTCCCCATTTTCCTGAACGGTTTTCTTGGATGTTCCAGTCACTCTTCATACTCAAAATGTCTCAAATGTGCTATGCAACCATAATTCTCTCCTTAAATGATCTTGCTTCTGGCATCTCCTCTTAGGCTCATGGGCTCAGCATCCCCCTGCCATCTGCTTGGTTCCACAGTGGAGTTAGCTCTTGCCCATGTTGGTTGCCCAGGATCAGCTAAAATGCCTGATGAGAAAGAAAGACAAAATTGGAGAAGAGGTCTTTAGGGCTTAGGGGAAGGTGTGGTCATGTCTGTCCCACTGAGCGAAGAAGTGTCATCAGCGGAAACCTGAGACATTTTTGGCCAGGAGACACAAATCTCCCTGTGAGCTGTGGACAGCCGCAGCCGGGGCTGTTAGCATCTCCCTTGGCAGGAAGACTCTGGTGAGGCAGGCCTGTGGGTTGATTGCTTCCTGCAGGGAACCAGTTCTTTGCTAGCCCTTGATCAACTGTTTCATATCTAACCAGCAGTCCTTAATAGGAATGGGACCTACCTGCTTCGTGATTTCTGACTGCATCCGTGTTAAGCCATGTCGGGGTTATCCGTGATAAGAATATCTACATAGTATCCCCTGCCCGCCATACTTTGTGGATATTGTAGAATTTTTTAAATGATGTTGCTCTGCTCCAAACCATGAGATTATAAAATAAAGAATAGCATGATAAAATATGGCTAATTACTATGGGGTTCTCCAAATACACTTAATCATATGCAAGTACGCTTGCCAAATAACAGCAGGCTGCCCTCCTTTGCTGCAGCGTGATTGTAGGGATGGCAACGTATATTTAATCGTGGGGCTTGAGGGTGTTGCCTGGCTTGGGTGACAGACTCAGCCTTTATACTTCTCATCTGGCCAACAGGGTGCCTCAAGTTAACCATAATGCATATGATATAAAACACAAGAAGCCTCTGGACGCCTCCCAAGGCCACAGTGACAAGCACACAGCACGTGGGAGCTAATATTAGTCAATGTGGAATACTCTTGTACCAGGCATGAGATCAAGAGCGAGGGTAAGATTCAGTGGTGTTACGTAATTCAATGCGTTAGTGCCCACGGATGTAACGCGCTGACCTCTCTTGGAGCAGCCTTGTGCCTCACTGGACCATGCATGGGTGATTCTTGAGGGTCTGTCCTTCCTATGCAGCTAATGCTTGCTAAATATGGACTGCATGAGTCAGCACAGGAATGGCATTTTTCCATAGCATGAATTTGTAATTTTTGGAGATGCCCCATTACAACTTTTTTAAAAGTGAAATGTCTTCGGTCTGTAACACCTTCTAGACTGCATTTTGTTTAGATTTTAGAAAATTATTGCTATTGCTTTGGCTAATATCCCCAGTTTCCTGCATTTTCTTTTTTCTTTTTTTTTTTTTTTTGGTCACTTGACATGGGAGGACTGCACAATGAAGAGTAATGATGTCATATCATGCTGGTCACACGGCACATTAGTCTCCTTCTGAACCCAGAAAACGGTGCAGAAGAGAAGAAAGAAGAAAAAACACATTAGGACTCATCTTAGCATCGCTTTTTGCCAATCCATTCTAATATTTGAAAAGTTTCTGGCAGTATTCTTGAAAAATTTACATACATCCTGAATGCTCGTCTGCCAAATACTAGTAACCCAACGTGATAGAGATGGCGAGATTATTAAACGTCAAATATCAGGGTTAATTATGGGAAATCTGACAAAACCCTAAACTGTGCGTGGAGAGGGGAGGGAAGACAGTCTTTTCTGACATTATAATGGCTCAGAAGCCTTTACGCTGTCAATCAAGGGAACCGTGAATGGCCTGGAACTCATTTACCATTAGTGGCTCTGCTGTGGGAAGCAGTTAGGGGACACACTGTTTTCAAATGTAAATCTCTCTGGCATTTCAGACAGGGTGTGGGTTTTGTTTTCCATCTTCGTGTATGGAAAACCATCAATATCTGTTATTACAACAGGTTCTATGAACTGTTTTTGTTAAACATTGTGATCATGGTGAAATAATGACGGGCTTGCTGGGATATGGGTTGCCGCTTGTGACCTAGATGTGTGAGAAATTAGCATATGCCAAATGTGTCACATGCCCTGCCTGCTGTCAGGGTGCTGGGCCTCAGGTCTCCCTAATGCGGGGTGATGACACCTATCGGCTTAGTCACTCTGCTACTATTGTTATTTCTAAAACCATCCCAGCATCCTCTCACAGCCCAGCAATGAGACTTCTTGGGGTTGCTTTGCAGAGTAAATGGCTATTTTGGTGTGTGTAAAACTGCCAATCAACCAGGCAGCCACTAACCCGATCTTACTAACCAATGTTCTCTGGAAATCAGACTGCCTTGGACTTGTTTCATCAAATGCCAAAAAACCTAAAATGACGCCTATTTCTTTAAGTTGGCGAATTTAAAGTTTAAAACTTACAAGTGAGATGTCAAAAAACTCTACTGAGACAAACGTTCTTATGTCCAACGTATATTCTTATGACAATCTGTTTAATTTTTGGAGTGGATTCCTCCTTCCTGGTAATCAAATGACCTTAATAATTAGCATCATGAAGAGCCACAGGGGTCTCAAGGGAAGGCGGGAGCTAAGGCTGACATTTACGGGGCGTCCTGGCAGGGGTCGTGCGCAAGCGCTACCGCACAGGGGTGAATGCAAGAGGGAATGCAAGGGGGCTTTGTGAAGCTGTCTTTAGAATATGTGTGCATTTTAAAGCGAGAGAGTCTGAATGATGAAAAGTGATCTCACCATCGCACTGGCACAAGTGCTTTACATCCTAATGGCTCATGATCTCCTGGTAAAGTTGGTGACAGAGAATGCGGTCCTTCAACTTCTAAAGGGACCCTAGAGCTGAGAAGAAAGATGGCCCCTGACATGTTGTCAGGACAATGACATGCATATCCCCGTGGCCAGGCTCAAGGAGGGGCGGCGGCGAGGCTCTGTGCAGACGCACCTCCCAGGGCTCCCCGTGTCCTACGGGAGGCACACCCACGCCCACACAGCCCAGTTTAGGCCGCCTTCTGTTTGGTCCCCCCTTCACTGCGCTGCAGTTTGCTTGCCACTCTTCCTTGCAAACGCATCTGCGGCCATGGAAGGAAATGGAAATTCAAAGAGAAGACATCTTTGGATGCCGCCGTTTAAAATATTTGCATGTTCTGCCTCCTGGGTGCTGACTGGCCCACTTCCATGAGGAGGAATACATGGGGCCCCAGGAATCAGTCCAACTCCGGGTGAAGAGACACTGTGGGCACGACTTCCCAGAGATGCTTCTGGAGCTGGGGGGCACATGTCATAGACAACGTTAATACCCCAATCGATCATTGGAACAGCAAGTAAGAAAAACTCCGGAACCTGTATTTTAGAGAAGGGGTCTCGCTAGAAGCAAATGAGGTATTATGATCAACAGGCTCTAATTTGGAAGTTTGTAGCATTTTCATATGCGGTTCCCTCCTTTGACAGACAAAGCGATTCCCTTGTCAACGCAGTGTGTTTCCTGTCCTGGGACCAGGTGAGTCACTGCTAAGTAAGTGTCTAACGGCAGCAGTAATCCCGGGGCCGTGTCCCTCAGGGCCGTCAGATGATGTCGCCTAGGTCACGTCTCTGGCGGTGCGGAGGTCTGAACTGCTCCCTGCAAACAAATGCCATAATGTGAAATAAAAACAGTTACTTCATTTTGTAGAAAGCTTTTACACTCGTGGGCTGGGGAACGCGCTGTATTAGCTGATTGCCCCCGTCCGCGGTGGTAACACCCCAGGCTGGCGGGAACAACTCAGCTGGGAATTCCAGCTCGATCACTCTAAGAGATGAATGTCCAAATGCAGGGAAGCCGGGGACTGTCAGTAAATGTGACCCCTACGTGGCCATGTGCCTGTGGGTGTGCATAGCCCTGTCGTCTCACGCACAGAGAAGGATTTGCGTGTGCGCGCGCACACACACACACGCAGATTTTAAAATGAAGTGATTCCAGCTCATCTTGAGATCAATGTGCACGTCTCACTGTTAGCCGGTGGCAGACATGGTGCTCTCAGGCGATGATTCTGTAGGGACCGTGCTGGTCATTCCTGCCAGGGCGCCGCTGCGTTCTGGTGGGCTGGTGAGCAGGACGCGCCGGCGCTGCTTGGAGACCGCTCCCCTTGGTCTGGGCACCGCACCTGCCCCTCAGTAGGACGAGCCGCGGACCAGCACCCAAGGCTCTTTCTTCTGAACTCTCTCACCGGCTCGAACACACGTCACCTGTCCAGGATGTCTCTGCAATCTCACCATACTTTAAGCTAGAATTTTAAGTGAAGGAAAAGGAAAATAGATTGTGTGCCGTAACTGGGCCCAGCTTTCCACTCAGTCCTTGGGACAAGTAGCCTCCACCCTTGCTCCGTAGGCTGAGGACACAGGCCAGAACCCCAGCGCACCCACCCTCCCACCTGAACTGAAGTTCACCTTTCTCCCCAGGCTCCTCTTCCAGAGATGAGTGGTGATCAGTCTTCATACCAAATCGAGCCACTCAAACCCCCGGACATTTCTAATAACAGTTGCATATCTGCGAACAGCACCCTGTTCCTGTGAGGTCCTCGTATTTGATACCGAAAAGTATTATTATAAAAAATACCCAAGCAAAAGTAATTTTGTGTCTTTTAATACAATTTTCTTTCTCAGACCATCTCAATAAATCAATAGTCACTTTTTCAAAATCCTGTTTGCTAATGTTGGAGTTTTATTTATTTTCTGTTGCTAAAATTTATTTTTTCTGTTCATTTATTCATTTCAAAGATGTCTTATTTTGTTGGACCAAGAAAATATTTTTTTTAAAGATTTATTTATTTATTAGACAGAGAGAGACAGCCAGCGAGAGAGGGAACACAAACAGGGGGAGTGGGAGAGGAAGAAACAGGCTCCTAGTGGAGAAGCCTGACGTGGGGCTCGATCCCGGAACGCGGGGATCACACCCTGAGCCTAAGGCAGACGCTTAACGACTGCGCCACCCAGGCACCGCTGGACCAAGAAAATATTTTAAAACAACTACCCCCCAACTATAGTTTCTGAATATTATTTTATAAATAAATGTGGATTCATTTTTAATTATTTATTTTTTTCCATAGCTAATAATAACTTCTAGAGAATTTGTTTTTATAGTAGTTACTAAAAGCAATGGAAAAAAATAGTTTAAAAGGAGGTGGGGCCCTTTTTCTGAGAATTCTTATGTAAACTATGTGTATCTCTCTATGAATTATTTTAGGTGAAACCCTGACTGAAAACATAGGAAAATTTCATGTCTTTTTAAATTCTCTTATAATTTTAATTTAATAAGGGGTAGTTTTTCATCTATTGTTTTTGGCTTGAGAGAGAGAAAGGAAAGGGGGAAGGAAGGTAGGGGGGTGAGGTGGGAGGAGGGGAAGGAGAAGGTGGGGATGGGGGAAGGGAGAAGAAGGGGGAGGAGGAGGGACAGGAAGGAAGGAAAGGGAGAGAGGGTCTGGGAGATGAAGGGGAGAGAAAGCAGGGCAGGAAGGGAGGGGGCGGGAGGGAGTTGAGAGAGAGAGGGGGAGAGGAGGGAAAGAAAAGGGGGGAGTAGTGGAGAGGAAGACAAGGGGGCGTGGGGGGGAGGGAGAAGATAAGAAGAGAGCCATGAAAGGGTAGGCAGATATTCAAAAATCATTGACTGGCTCTGCCTTTTGGTTGTTCAGAAAGGAGTAGAACTTGCAGGCCGCCATATTCAGTCCCGTGAGGACTTGCTCAGTCCACTTAGAAACTCCACGGTGTGGAGAAAGAATCTGAAGGGAGGGCGAGCCAGGTCTCAGACATTTCCACGGACGCATGTGTCTCGAGCAATATCGTTGGCTCTAACTGAGATGTGCTCGTCTGCAAATGTCTTGTACTTCGGCTCACCGGGGAGCGCCTGCAAATCCCACCGAGTGCGGCATGGGGGTCCACAGACTCCCACCTGCCAGGGACCGCTGGAAATACATAACCTTGGGCAAATTACTTCTCCATTTTATTTTTTTAAATTTTTTTTTAATGCAGTATAATTGGCACGCAAGGTCGTACTGGTTTAGGCTCCTGTTGTGTCCCTTGGCTTCTGGGGATGGGAAACACCCTCGGCAGGGACCCTCGGAGCCCTAGCTCTGCACTCCCCTCGCTGTGGGCGCTCGAGACAAGACCGGTGGGGGGCCTTCGCAACAGCGGCCCTCGGGTGGAAAGGCTCGTGAAAGTGTTCATAACTCCCTCCCCTCCTTCCCTGCTCCTTGCCAGTCCTCCAGTTGTTCTCCGTCTTCCTCTCCTCCTCCTCCTCTTTCTCCTCCCATCTCTTCCACTTTCTCTCTCTGTCTCTTCTTCCTTTGGTTACAGAGAGAGGGGACATCATCAGTGGGCAAGGCCCTAGAGCACTGGTCACTGGGAAATCAGAGGTGTCCCCGTGCCCGTCAACGGGCAGAATTCAGCTGCTCGACAGCCAGCCCCGGCTGGGCCAGGACGCCCCTCACTGAGTCCGCGTCGCCGGCCACGGCCTTCATCTCCGACAGCGTGCACGGCCCCTTTGAAGATGCAGCCATTTCTGCTCCTGTGCCTTGTGAATTATAGATGCTACACTTCTTCTCATGTTTGATGTCCTTCCTCATGCAAGTCCTTATCTGTGCCCTGGCGGTCTGGAGGAACCAGCAGGTGCGTGTGTGCCCCAAGGGAAATGAAGTCGATCCTCATAGGATCTAGGGCGCACAGCACCCCGAGGACACCCACAGTTCTCTGTTGCCGGCTCCAGGTGTCTGACGTTGGGTGCCTGGAAAGCCTGCCTGGGGGCATCGGGACTACCTGCCCCACGTCTGCCCTCTTCCACACCCCTCTCCACCCCTGCAGGCTTTCCTAAGGCCAAGTCCCACACTCGGCACAGTACAACAGGCTTCTCCCAGCCTCTGGAACAAGGAGGCAGGGTCTATGGTTTCACCTGGATTCTGCGTTTCCCCCCAGAGAGAGGCTTCCAGTGTTCTGGAAAAGAACAAGGTGTAAGGAATGGCCCGCATCTGGCCCGACCTGAGGGCACAGACTCTGCAGACACAGGTAACATCCGAGGTCCCAGGCCCTTGAGCCATGAGCACCTGCATGAGCTGGCGAGTCTGTTTCTCTTCCTCGGCTTTCTCAGGTGCCTGCGGGGCTGCTAGGCTCCAGGTGCTGGCTCAGGTTGCCACCCCCTGAAGTCCCTTGCTCTTCCTCCAGTTCCCAGAGGCCCTGCTCTGCATCCACGCTGGCATTTGTCAGGCCCAGAAGGGCCTTGGGAATGGGTCTGGTCCGGGGAAGGGTTGGCAGAGTCAGAAAGTCTTCTGCTCGCGCGCATGAAAATAGGTAAATGGAAGGACGGGTGGGTGGGGAGATGAAGTGCTGCTGGGAAATTTGTTCTTTACCCGTTTGCCAAAATACTAGGTTTGTAACTTCATAACCCCCAAGAGGTACCACTTGTCACAAGTAGATGATAAATTCAGAGCAAATGCATGGGGAATTGTGGACATGCCTTCAGTCCTCGGCAGCACCCAGGGACAGGCTCATTGCCAGGAGGCATAAGTGGTCAGATTCTCATCCTTGCATTTAGATTTTAGCATTTCGTAAAGGGCTTCCTTCTAAGGTTTCAGAGCTGAGTAAAAAGAGACACATGGAGGTACGGGTTTTTCCTATTTTAACAAAAGATCTCTCTCTAATATTTTGTCAAAATGTAATTTTATTTTTCCTGGAACCAAACTTAAGTTTGTGATCTTGGTGTCAATTGGATGATGTCATGGAATGGTATATTATTTGAATTTGATATTTGTATAACCAACATTTGCAGAAGTAAGGGGCATAGGTGATGAGGTGCAGACATTCTGCTTTCTGGTAACTTGACACAGTAACAAAATGTGGAGAATAAAGATGAATGGCAGCACACCCATTCCGTTGTCTCTCTGAGACACAGACTCTTTCTGTGAACTCTGGACAGTGGCGGGGTCCTATCAGTTCCTGTGCACACCTTCTGTGGTCGGGGGTCATGTTTGTGTCCCCCAGAGAGGCTGCATTTGGAGGTGGGATCTCTCTGGAAGCAGTTACTGTTAAATGAGGTCATAAGGGTGGGGCCCTGACCTGATCGAATCAGCTTCTGCATGAGAAGAGCCTCAGAAGTGTCCCCTCAGCCACACCCGCGGACAGGCCGTGGGAGGACGCAGCAAGAAGGGCCTCCGGCAGCAGAAGACAGAGCCCGTTCAGGANGGGCCTCTGGCAGCAGATGACAGAGCCCGTTCAGGGAGCCCGCTCTGCCGGAACCCTGAGCTCGGACTCCAGCTTCCAGAAGCGTGGGAAGTAAGTGTCCGCTGGGTCAGCCTTCGGTATCGGGCACTTCGCTATGACAATAAGCAGACGAACTCAGTGAACAAAGAGCGGGTTTTTCTGTTTATCGGGTCTCCTTCCTGCTGTCACCGTGGGAATGGAGACCCACGTGGCAGAGACTTCTGTGGCACTTGTGGTGGATGCGCCCCCCGGGAGGGTACTCCCCAGGGGTCTGTCCGTGGCAGAGTGTCCTGGGACGGCAGGATGACGCCCCGTAAACGTGCTCCCATGGCCCCGTCCGATCTCCGGCAGCCGCTCTTCCAGCTCGCGGGGCTTCTGCTCCTGCCTGTGGGGCCGTTCCTCCCGTGTCCTCCCTGCACGCGTGGATACTCCACGGCCTTCCCCGGGCTGCTTCGTGGGAGTATCGCTGTTCAGTGTGCCTGCCATTATCACTGCGTTTCAGCTCACACGGAAAATTCATCCTTAGACACGTTGTTGCTCCTTTTTACCCACTCCTTAAAAATTCAGCCAGGTGCAGATATGCTCTTGAACTTGGCTCTGCCGCCCACCGCAAGCCCCAGCGTTAGCTGCTGAACCCTCCTACCTGGTCTCGTGTCCGTCTCTGGGTGGAGCCGAGAGCTTCTCTGTCACACCAGGGATCCACAGCTTCAACGGCACCTCGCACGTCCACACCTGAGGCTGCGCGCACACGGCAGACGTGGGGCTCCTGAAATGTCACGTCACGATCCCACCGCCCTCCCCCCATTGCCGTCTTCCCTGAAGAAGCCACACGTCCGCAGCATCCACGTTGAGCCTTAGTAAGTTGGGCACCGTTGGGTACGATGAGGCTGGCAATTTGGGCAACACAACATCTTCTTGCCTTGAAGGTGCTACTGTGCTAAAGGTGGACAATAACCAGCAGGAATAATTTGCACACGAACAAAATGAACAAATCATATAGACTAAATGACAATACTTCTCTTGGATCCACAGTGAACACACAGTTTATGGCACGCACTGCGTCCAGTGCAGCGACATGACATTAAGGCAAAAACCAAAACAGCTCTGTGAACACTGAACACGACTGTAGGGGGGGGGCAAGCCTTTACTTTTGCCTTTGTATTTACAGGGTGTCAATCACAAACCCCAGAGGCAGCCACTCTGCATCCAGGGCATTATGACTGTCACAGCAGAAAGTGAAAGAAAGAGACAGTATATATCCATTATTCATTGTTGTTGTTTTGGTTTTTTAAAATTTTTCTTCTTTCAAAATAAATATTTGTGACTTCTGCAGGGAGAGGCCATGAGTGGAGTTCCCCATGGTGGTGAATGAGAAGAGAGGAGCAGGTCCNAGGGCATTATGACTGTCACAGCAGAAAGTGAAAGAAAGAGACAGTATATATCCATTATTCATTGTTGTTGTTGTTTTGGTTTTTTAAAATGTTTCTTCTTTCAAAATAAATATTTGTGACTTCTGCAGGTAGAGGCCATGAGTGGAGTTCCCCATGGTGGTGAATGAGAAGAGAGGAGCAGGTCTCCTAGATGCCAGCTCCAGTTTCACTCATGGGTCATTCCCTGCGAGGACCACGTTGGGAGGAGAGGGGAAGCTGCAGAGCATTCCACGAGCAAACCCTCAGCCTGTGTGCTAATGGAACATGGGCTGGATTTTCCGGATACCAAGAGAACACAGAACCGTGCAGAAGGGCACTTCAGTACCGTCCGGGGCTCAGGAGAACCGCACACAGGTGAACTCGGGCAGGTGCATCACACACACAAGCAGAGATGTGTCGTCAAGTGCACTCAACAAAAACGCAAGAGCAGAGGCACAGCCACAGACACGCGCGCTGCTGAGCGGTGGGAGCTGACCAGCATGTCCCTGGGAAAGGAGATTGGAGGGATCTACCCCATTGTGAGCCCCACTCTTGGACAGCAGTAGGGACTTCACAGCCGTGTGTCCAAACCGAGGCGGGAGACTGAAGTCACCATCGCAATGCCCGTTAGCAATGAGCGGGGAATCCCACAGACTTGCTTCTGTGATGTAATGACCTCATCACAGTGGTGAGAGTTGCTTCTCTAGATGGCCCTGTGCGTGTTTTGTCCTGGGGGCTGTCAGTCCTCATTGCTGGAATTAACTCCATACAGTGGGTCCTGTGAGCTCTGGGATCCACCAGCATGGTCTTTCTGTCGCCATAGTTTTGCAGCCATTGATTTGCTAACTAGATTGAGATGCAATGTATAATGTGCATTTAACTGATTTCACAAACATGTATTATTATATTATATTTGGCCATGACCTAGAATTTCACACTAGATACATATAGCCACCACCGTTGTAACTATAGAGAAAGTTCAAAACCTTGTGCCCACCTGCCCTTGAGTGAAGCACAGCACGGTGTCAGCGGCATCGGGCCTGAGTGCTTTGGAAGTGGAGACACCGCACGGCCTGGGGTGACCATGCCTGGAGCTCTTGCACAGTCACATCGTACAGGGCTGGGGACACAGGAAGAGCCCAGCAGGATTAGCTCTTATCACTTATGGACGAGCTGGGACCAGAGCAGCTAACGGAACCTGCTCTGAATGCATTCCATCCGTGTGTCTGCCCATTGCTATGATGTTGAACCCAAAGGTTACAGTTTTGGGGTTTGTTTCCTACTGTCGTAAGCACACATTCACAGATAGTCCAAGACTCGTAATTGATCCCTATTCTCCATCATGTTTACATCCATTCTCTCATATAAACCCTGTAAGATGGTATTATTATGGTTCAATTGTGCAGATGAAAAACTGAGGGTCACCCTGGTTACTGAGTGGGTGCAGATCTAGAATGTTCCACCCTTCTCCATCTTGTATCAGAGCAAGCAGTGCAGTAAAGGCTGACATTTCCTTCATGCTCCTGGGGAAGAATCAGCATGTGGCAAGGCTGACCCCAAAGCAGTGGACCCTCCAGAGTCCTGGCTGGGGAAGGCTGGAATATTACTATGCCATTTCTGCAAATGCCTTTTCCACACTTTGGTCTTGAAGCTTCCTTCTTGTGGGCTTGGCATTTTTATCAGAAAATAGAACAGTATCTATCTATCTATCTATCTATCTATCTATCTATCTATCTATCACCTATCTATATATAGAGAAGGGTAACATGGCCAAGTGGGAGGAAATGGCTACCCCAGCCAGGAGGCAGGAAGGCAGCCCCTGAGTATCAGTGTGGTGCTCTGTGATATTCTGAGCTGGGTTAGAGAAACACAATGAAGTTCATGAGCACTCTTGATAAGTCACCAGTTTCTTCCATAATTATGATGCTCAGAATCTAAGAGCAAGATTCCAGAAGGCATCTTCTACTTGGTATTGAAAATATCCCATGTGAGAGTGAGACAGGCCACCTCTGGTGAGAAGAGTGTGTGCAGGGAGAAGTGCCATTGCATGGGACACACACAACCCGATGCGGGGCCGGTAATGCAGAGCCTTGCACACAGGACACTCATTGGGCCGGTAATGCAGAGCCTGTGCACAGGACACTGGCTGGGAGCAAGGAGTCCGAGACTGTAGGGCTGTTTAAGGGCATGGTGAGATCAGTTTCCTCCCTCAGTGGTTTCACACAACGCTGAGACAAATAATCTGCACTTGACCATGAGCATGAGAAGGGGCCACTGCTGGGTGTGACATACGGGAAGGCCAGCCCCAGGCTCCAGCTCTGCTTGTGCGTGGGGGGGACCTGCTGTTGGAAGGACACTGAGCAATGAGCTGAAGAGTGCATTCTCGGAGCCTTGGCAGTTTCTTTGGATGGTTCCTGATCCACTTGCAGCCAGCACGGTTGTCCTGATGGAGTCAGGGAATCATTTGGGGGCACAGAGGAATACTTCCATTCCAGATATGAGTGCACCCAGTGTGGACAACACTTTCATAGAGGCATCCGGCTGCAAGACCCACACCCAGTGTTTGACAAGCCAGCTCAGTTACTGATGAGAAAGGCTGTTTGACACGTTCAAGATCCTTCAAATCCCGTCTTGTCTGCTAGCAGAGGCATTTGCTATCAGAAGGGGGATACGGAGGCTGACATGGCCAAGATAACATAAAGCAGTTCCCTTCCTGGACCATAAATCTCCATGAGAAGTCGGGAGAGTGGACGTATTCACTGAATTTCATCATGGTGCTGTTTCTTTCTCCTTCTTTTTTAAGTCCCCTGTTACTCATATGATTAAGGCACCGTTGCCTGACCTTGGAACTGCCAAGAATCAGTATGTTGCCTTAAAATGATTTCAGCTTCAAAACATTTGACCAATGATTATGCTTATCATTTAACCTGTTATTCAAAGATGTTCCCAAAGAATGACACGTCACCCTTGGGTCACCTTCTGGGAAATACCCTGAGTGTAGAAAAGAAGAGAAAGACCAAAGTCTGATGACACTGGAGATAATCACTCTGAAATATTTATTAGTACCTTTGTTCCATAATAAGGAACAAATTAAAATTAATTATAGAAAGAGGAGGGTAAAATACAGCATCCACAAATACATAAGGGCTTCATGCACCAAAATATCTACTCTGTTTATGTGTATCTCAAAACTCACTGTAGTTTCCACAAGATATTGTTTAAAAACACCAAGCTTACGACCTGGTATGTAGTAGGCACTCAATAAACCTGCGCTGATTTTGAGTAAGTAATAATGCACACACTGAATTCCTTTTGGATTGCCTTCTTAGCGAACAAAAACGTATTTTTAGTTTTACTCTCCGGCTGCTGGAAACAAGGCACACATGCCCACCCACAGGTAACTGCTCCAGGTCTCCTGCGCATAGAACAGATTTCTTCAGTCACAGTGTTCAAGATCACCATTCCTTCCTGATGGCCAGATACGCCCAATCATCCCCAAACTAAGGAAATGAACAAGTCTACTGTTGACAATCTATTAATCTTGACTAAGAGATTTCCGACCTTGTTCCTTGTTTTCGCTCTATTAGAGTTTTCTTCAGGATGATGTGTTCACATAGAAATCAGCTTGTTAAATTAACACATTTTCTCCGAACACAACCATATCCCTCACTCAGCCAGGACTCTGGAGGGGAGCTGCGTGTGGGAGGGACCTTTGCCACTCTCGCAGGCTCAGGGAGGAAAATGGGGGACTTGCTTCCTGTAAGGGTGAAGAATAAGGGGACCTATGACCTCTGTGGAAAAACAGGATTTTGAGGGATCAACCCCAAGTAGGGAGGTGATTTAAGAAGCAAGCCTGCTTGCAGTGGCAGAGAACAAATTTCAAGGAATAAAATCATATTGAAAGGTCATTGGAACATGAAACAAGGAAATGATTCTATTTTTTTTTAATGGTTCAAATTTTTGAAAGCGGAGCGATCAATTAGAGATTATTGACAAATACCAAATCTAAGCCGCCCTATCTTCTTAAGTCATGCTGCATAATCACCATGAATATTGATCATCTCTATTTCCGTTTCCTGACCTTCAACATTTGCTTGTTTATGATCTTTTTCCTAGCACCTGAGCTAGCAAAAAATGAAAATGTGCAGAAACAGCCCTAAGTTCTATTCTCCTCACGCACGTCACTCAGAGATCGCTGTGATAGCATGCAAAGCCAAGATTGAAAACTGATTGGAAAAATAGTATGAAAAATACCACATCTGCACAAAACCCCTTAAAATGCCAAACATTTCCCCAAGACCCTGTAATTGAAAAATAAAGTAAAAAAATAATCTGCCATGATGTTTTTAAAAGTGAAACACTTGCAAGCCCTGCTCCCTTCTGTGTCTGCGGTTGTGTGTGCCTCCATCAGACGCCAGGGAGGTGGGACACTCATTTAGATTAACTGAATCCAGCCTTTCCAGAACCATCTCCTCCTGGCTCATTAGGCTTCTACTGTTCCGTGGTGCTTTCAGTACTGAGAAGAGGGCAGAATGGTCGGCGTACTAGAAGAACCCCCAAAACAGAATATCTTGGGATGTTCTGTTGAGTCCAACCTACAGTGAAACGCCAAAAGAAGTGGGAGCAGGTAAACACAGGTGTTCCCATAAAATCCAGGTCGCCTGAAGAAGGAACACAGGCTGATTCTCGGGTAAAGATCCACAACTGAGAGACAGCCAGGAGAGAGACAGGCAGGTTCTCAGCCAACCCAGAGCCTTTCCCTCTCACCTTGACCCACCCCAGGGTGACCACGTGTTTGTTCAATACTGGCCCCTCGCCTCTCAGGTGTTTATTGGAAGGAAAACTATGGCCATGGGTTGCCATCTGCATCCTGGAGACAAAGTCTCCCAGTCGACTCACATCCACACCCTTTCTGTAAGTCAGCTTACTTGAGGTCTTACTCTCGGAGGCATTTCTGACACGCAATATGGCTGAAGGCGTGGGCCATGTTACGGGCTGAGTTGCTTCTTGCAAAGGTGTGTTCATCTTCTGACTCCCAGTATCTGTGAATACAACCTCTTTGGAAATAATGTCTTTGCACATGATTAAGGTGAGGTCATGAAGGTGAGCCCCTAATCCAGTGTGCCTGTTGTCCTAAAAAAATGAGACGTTTTGAGATAGACACACACACACACATACACACGCACACACACACACACGGAGGTGTCATATGAAGACTGGAGTCTCACTGTCACAGTTCACAAACACCAGAGATTGCTGCAAAACCACCAGAAACTATAGGGGGGCTGGTAAGGTCCTCCCCGGAGTCGTCAGAGGTGTGGCCCTGTAGACACCTTGATTTTGGACTTCTGGCCTCAAGAGCCTTGAGAAAACATGTTTCTGTTGATTCAAGGCAGCCAGTGCGTGGGAATCTGTTAGAGCAGCCCTAGCAAACGGGGGCTCACTGTACAAGGAGATTCACTTCCCATCCCTGGAGGTCCCACTCCCGTGACTGACTCCGGATTAGCCCTGGGCCACCGTGCAGAGAGACACCAAAGTCAGTCCTGGTTTATGGACTCCATCTCAGGGAGCATGGAGAAAATGGCTGATTTCCCCAGAAAGGCTGTGATGGACAGAAAGGTTTGCGTAGTCCTCCCTTGTCTCCAGAAACAGCTCATGAAGCCTTTGCCATCCTCGCTCGTCCACGGTGATCGACCAGTGGCACACAGAAAGCTGAGCCAAAGGCTTGCAACCCGCAGCATGAGGCCCTCAATCTCCGCTATTAAATTCTAGCACATGGTCACCTGAACTTGAGGAAATGTGGCTTCTGGTTTATGACCATTCATCATCTGTCCACCCTCTTCAACACGGGGTTCAGCAAAAAAGCTAACTGGGATTCCTGGGCAGCTTAACGGTGTGCACTGCATTGTGTTTTAGTCACGGCTGTGTTTTCTCAAAGTGCAGGACACACACCCTCCCCCCTCCCCGGAATTTGTCAAAGAGGCAGATGACAGGCAAACTGGAAGATCTCACCTCATTCATAATTAAGGAGTACCTGTTTGAAAAGTCGTGTTTCCAAATGTACATTTTCAGACTCGTGCATCTGAGACTGGGCGTGCAAGATAGGAAGCCCTCCGTGTGCACTCCCGCGTGCTGTCCTGGGCCAGGGAGGTGCGTGTAATACCATGATAAAGTGAACACACAGGCATTCATGTGCAGGCATGTGGGGGCGCAGTAAGCTAATGATGCCCTGGTGATCTGGGCTTGCCTAGGAGGTCCTAGACGCAGGGAAGGGGAGCGGCATCGTGAAGGTGAACAAATCCCAGTGCTTGCTGTGCAGGAACGCTAAATATTCTGTAAAAAAAATCATCTGTGAATGCAGAGTGCATGTCTCCAACAGTTTTTGAGCACTGTATTTGTCATGCCAGGATAGAAACACCTAGAAAGAGCCAATGGCAGGGCAGTTAAGATGAAAAATTGGCTTCACTGATTGCTTCGCAGTTACTTAATCAGAATAACTAAATTCAATTTTCTTAAAACACACTGTGTGGGCTGATCACCACTCTCATATTTTGAAAAAGTTGATGAGCTCAGACACTGACTAAAAGCAAATTCGATCTGAGGCGACCTACGTTTGGTTGAGAAACTCCACGGAAAGCATGCCTTCTTCTCCAGCTGTTATGGGAAACCCCAATAACAGATGATACTGTTTGTGGGGCAAGGGATCCTCTCCAGGGCCGGGTCCTGCCAGCCCGAAGCCTCACTCACTCTGCTTGCAGCAATCCCTCTCTCCCTGCGCTCCCTGTTATGTATCCATCCCATATAGCTCCCTGGATTATCGGCATGATGCCAAAACACCTGGTCAATTCCAAGGATGTTCGCAGAAGAGGGTAGCTGCCCGGCAATGTTCAGCTGGTTGTTTTGGCATCGTCTGGTTTCAGTTCTACATTGCACTGGTGACATGTTTGTCACTGAGGTGTGCCACCGTGGACCTTTGTCTGCAATTCAGAGCCACAGCCTGTGTTGATCTGGAACCCCGGCTGCTGCACAGAGAAGCAGACGATGAGCAAATACCCACCCCACACCTAGAAGATACATGGCCTCCCAGGAAGTTCAGCTGCAGCACCAGTGCAGACGGAAGGCAGTGTGCATGGATTCCATGTCCGTACGATGACGCGTATTTGAACACACAAGCATGCCAGCACCCAGAGAGCCAGGCTGATGTATTTCTCTACTGTCAAAGCATTTAAGTAATTGTCATGGGTGTCTTCTTTTCCAATGAAGACAAATACATAGGTTTAAATTGCATTTGTAAGTAGCTGTCATTTGATGCGTCTCTTAGTGGAGCCTAGCTAAGATTTTAAAGTGGGAAATTCTTTTCCAATTTTATTTTAAAATGTAATGTGTATTTAAACAAATTTATAGTTGTGTATACGTGGAAAAATGTGTGTTTTTTTTCCTCTCCTCCTACTTGTCTCCCATTTTCCCTCTGCCCTCCCTTCACCTGCATCCGTCAAGCTCCCCTAGCACCAAACTTACGTACCTGTACTTGTTTCAGAGGCTGGATAGCAAGTTACCTGACGTTCTTTTTTAAATTTATTTCATCACAATTTCTACAGGTCAGAAGTCTAGGCACAGCTCAGCTGGAAGGTCTCCCAAGCCCGAATCCAGGTTCGGCTGGCAGCGTGCTCATCGAGACTCTGGACCGGGGAAGGTCCTTCTAAACTACTCTGGTTATTGGCAGAATCCACTTCCTTTTGGCTGTAGAATTTATAGCAGTTGCTTCTTCAAACAGAGCAGAGGAGAGCATCTCTGCGGCTTCAGATCTCTCACTGCTGGCCATGCTTGAAAGCATTTACTCTGCTAGGTTAGGCCCACCCAAGATGATCACTTTTGGATTAACCTAAAGTCAACAGATTAGGGACCATAATTCTACAGTCCCTTTGCCTTCGCCATACAATGTAGTAAACCAGAAGTGACAGCTAGTCACCTTTGCATGTTACATTGATTACAAGTGAGTCATGAGACCCATACTGACTTGGAGGACGGAGATTCTATAGGGTACGGAACTGCTTGCCGCGGTCCCCGTCCACCTGTCCTAGGTATTGGTAGACTCACTCTAAACATATGGGCTCACACACTGACAGAACCCATGGGAATCGTCATCACCATCCACATAACGCAAGAGCTTTATACGGTTTCAGACACCCCTAAAACTTTCGACCCCCGTACAAACAAGCTCAAGGGAAGGGATCTAGTACCCCCATCAGGGCTCTGGCTATGACCAACAAGAATTGGTGTGTAAATGTCCCTGCTCACACGATCTTTGGTTGTTCCACTGCCTTCCAGGTCCTGGCTGGATTGAAACCCTGTTTTCCGCAGAGGTAATGCCCTCTGCAGCTTGTCTTGAATTGACTACTCCCTTTCTTGTGTGACTTGCACATTCCCATGTGGAGCCTTCCTTGGGTCGCTACCAGATAAAGTGCTTCCCCTCCCAGTGCGGCTCCGTTTGGCAGCTGGGAAGCCCATGTGAGGCCGTTGTTGCCCTTATAAGGCAGGGTCCTGGGAGAGTATCCTCAGTGTTCCTAGGGTCACCATAACAAAAACCCAAGCCCGGATGGTTTGAACAACAGAAAAGCATTGTCTCACAGTTCTGGAGGTCAGAAATCCAAGCTCAAGGTGTGCACAGGGCCAGTTACTTCTGCAGTTGTGAGGGAGGCTCTTCTCCAGCCCCCCTCCTGGCTTCTGGGTGTCTGCTGGGCTTCTCTGCGGCTCCTTGGCTCATAGATGCAATTTTGCACTTATCTTCATATGGCATTTTCCCTGCCTGTGTCTCTGTGTAAAAATCCCTCCCCTTTTAAAAATAAAGACAAAGTAGCTTCTTCAACAAATAAGTTGAAAGAAAATTTTAAAACATGGATCCATCTTTCTCTAGCTGTGACGAGAAAACTAGTGGCAGACCAGACCTCTCCTCTGCAAACAGACAACAGGATCAAATATCCAGGTCTCCTTTGCTCAGGAAAAATCCCCCCAAAATCTCTCCAAGTCACCAGCATCATTGTTTGCTTGCTTTCTTCCAACATGGGCTCACCACCAACCCAGAAGCACAACCAAGAGTACCACAAGCAACAGGATTAACAAAAACATTTCAATATTTTTTCCAGTGTTTACATGGAGTCAAATTACTTTATTTTATAATCTCTCAGTATTATTGTTTCTGTTTTTGTGGTACCAACTTCATACACATACCTATCAGCTTATTTTCTTATTTTTAGAAATGCTGTGAAGTTTTGTGACACAATTTCATGATTCCAAAATTAAGGCTACAAAACAAGTGGTATCCTTGTCCTTTCAACATTATTTCTGCACTCGTTTAAAAATAGCCCTATTTATAGGCTATGATTTATCTGTTTATTTTATTTCAGAAGGAGATGAATACATGTGCAAATTTATGTTCTTATGGAATTCTATCTCTTATCCATCCATCCATCCAACCATCCAATTATGTACGTATGTATCATCTATCTATTGTCTATCTATCCATCCATGACCTGTCTGTCCATCCATCTGTCCAACCATCCATCTATCATCTATGTATGTATCATCTATCCATCATCTATTTATTATCTATTTCTCCATCTATTATCTATCTATTATCGATCTCTGCATCTATTATCTATCATTTCTCCATATATGTACCAATCGATATCATCTGTTTAGGAAACAACTATTATTAGATGTGGGGCCACAAGCAGAAGAGGACTGTGACCGCTGATGGAATGGAACCAAACAAGGTGGACTTGTCTCCGAGGAGACATTTTTCAGGTGATGTATAAAATGAGTACATAATCCCCTGAGATGAGGTGAGCAAACCCTGGATCCCAGGGGGGCTGGGGAGTTTGGGATTTGAAGGCAGAACATAGAAGAAAAGAACAACACAGACGCAGGGCTCTGGAGTTGATATGGGGGTCCCGTGAGTGTCTGGGTGAACATCAGCCTACGAGCTGTGTGCCCGTTGGGTGCGAGGCTGGCAAACAACAGCTCTGGGAAGCTTCAAGGCAAACACCGCGGGACCGTGAGCAGAATTCTGACCCTGGAGCTCCCTGGACAGGGAGGCAGGCTGCTGGGGCCATGTTTACGGGATGCGGCTGGACGCATGCAGGTCTCTTCTGAAGGAGCCATGTGGTTCGCCTGTTGGGTTTGTTGTCAAACTTCTGGATGTTTGCCAATCTGATAGTGAGAAAAGATTTCCAACGTAGTTTTGATTTATGTTTCTCTAATTATGAGAGAAGTTAATGTCTCGTCATATGAGTGAGCATTACCTGCATTATTTTTTTTTACTATAATCTGTCTATTCATATATCTAAGCCATTTGTCCACAGGGATTGTTTTCTTACACTTTTAGAAGCTTTTTTATGGATTAGAGAAACTAAGTTTTTGTCATGATTACAAATATTTTTCCTATTTATTTATTTATTTATTTATTTTAGCCTGCTTATAGTTCTTTTTTTTTTAAGATTTTATTTATTTATTTGACAGACAGCCAGCGAGAGAGGGAACACAAGTAGGGGGAGTGGGAGAGGAAGAAGCAGTCCCTCAGCAGGGAGCCTGATGTGGGGCTCGATCCCAGGACCCTGGGATCACTCCCTGAGCTGAAGGTAGATGCTTAAGGACTGAGCCACCCAGGCGCCCTTGCTTACAGTTCTTTTTATAACTCTTTATAAGAGTTTTTTTTTTCTATGTCATCAAATATATCACCCACTTTTGGGTCTCACCAGAATTCCCCCATGTCTTCTTGTACTACGCATATGGTTTCATTTTTTTTGCCATAAATCTTTTTTTTTCCTGTTCAATATTTTATAGCTTTTTTTTTGCCATAAATCTTGAACAAATTCAGAATTTACCCTGGTGTATGGTGAGACGAGTTGATCCGACCTCACCTTCTCTGCTCAGCCAGCCCGTTGCTCTAACCACTTACTAAGAAGTCCACTCTTCCCTGATTGGAAACACCACCCTCTTCATGTGACAAGACTCCCCACACGGGTGCATCCATTTCTGGGCATTGATTCGGTGTCACTGATGTGTTTCTATCTTCACGCAGCAACCGGTCCGTGTTCACACACTGGTCCTACCGTGTGCTCAACTACATTCTAATACCACCGGCCTTCTTCATAATTCTTCTCCCGGCTATTACTTCTTGTGTCTTCTTCCAAGTGAACTTCAAAGTTAATTTGCTTAGTTCTAGAAAAAAGGAACCGAGGGTAATGACATTAAATTTACAGATCACCTTGGAGAGAACCAACACTTACGATGCTGCAACTCCCCATCCAGGACCCGGTGTAACTTTCGGTGGTTTGGGTGTCCTTGTTTGTTTTTTAGTACAGTTCTCTGTAGTCTACTTTCAATGTAGAAGACAGAACAGTCATTTTGTAGATAAATCAGACCATGTCATCTCTCTGCTGAAAATATCCCAGTAATGAACGCTCCCTCTCGCTCAGAACCAAAGCCGAACTCTTGCAACAGCTCCACCGCCTACTCAGCAGTCAAGACCGACCTCCTTGCCTGCTTCCTCCCTCCCTCCCCGCGTGTCTGGCTGGCCTCCGTGTGCCACCCCTGAGCTTTGGGCTTCCTACCCCATGTGCTTGGAATCACCCTTCCCAGACATGGACTCACCTCTTGCAAGCATTTGCTAAAAGGCTATCTTCTCGGTGAGGCTTCCCTGACCATCTCTGTAACCTGGCAGCTCTCCTTTGCCCGGAACTCCCCATATCCCTTTTATGCCTTATTATTTTCCCTACTCCTTATCACCTGATGAATACGTAACTGCCATATTTACCGATGAGTCAATGACTCGTGTTGAATTGAATCTGTTCTTACTAATGACCCCTGAGCCCTGGAGCGCTGCCTGACATAGTAGATACTCAGCAAATGCTGGACAAACAAGCCAGTGAGCAGTTAACACAGGACAACTCTGTTCAATTCAGCCGTTCCTGCAAATCTGCTGGAAGCGCAGACCAGGCTGGTAGACTAGTGACAGAGCCACACAGCTCTGGTGGGAAGGACGGCGCAGCCTTGTCCCTGACCGCTGTCCTCTCTGACCGTCTCCCCTGCCTCTCCTTGTCCTGGGTACACATATTTATTGCAGGTTAGAGAAGATAAGCATTTCCAAGCCGCTACACGGCAAATTCCCTGCCCTTTTGTCCTGGGCCACTCTGTCACCGAGCAGTGTCACAGTTTAATCTGATAAATGGCAACACATTCTGCAAACAAATCCAGACCCAGACATAATAATCAGACCTTTGAAGTGAACTAAAAATATTTTATCACGAAGGAAGGAAACTTTAGTCTCACTGAAGTTTGATTTTCTTTTGTCCTATGAGAAGGACACCTCGCCTCCACTTGTGCACATGCACACACTTAACAGAGATAGAGACAGCCAGCGAGAGAGGGAACACAAGCAGGGGGAGCAGGAGAAGAAGAAGCAGGCTCATAGTGGAGGAGCCTGATGTGGGGCTCGATCCCATAACGCCGGGATCACGCCCTGAGCCGAAGGCAGACGCCCAACCGCTATGCCACCCAGGCGCCCCGGAAAGAGGGTTTTATAAGATGCTTTGCATGGCGCCATGCGTCCTCTCATGTACCACTGGCAGTATATCCAACCATGGCTGCAGGAGCCCTTTTCATGACCAGCAGGACTTTGTACGTTGTTCATAATTTAGAACTGGGGGCCAGGGGGCACCTGGGTAGCTCAGTCAGTTAGGCATCTAACACTCAGTTTCAGTTCAGGTCATGATCTCAGGGTCGTGGGATTGAGCCCCAGTTGGGCTCTCTGCTCAGCAAGTACTCTGCGTGGGATTCTCTCTTTCTCCCTCTGCCCCTTCCCCAACGTGTGCTCTCTCTGTCTCGCCCTCTCAAATAAATAAAATCTTTAAAAAAAAGAACTGGGGTCCTTTTCCAGGGCCCCGCTCTTTGTGATGCCTTGTACAACCTTCATAATTTAGAAGTGGGGGTCTGTTTCCAGGACTCCCACCCTTTGTGATATCATGTGTATTTTTCTCTTCCATCAAAGAAAAGAAAAGCATGCTTCCATTTCCAACCCCAGCCCACGTTCTGATTGCCTCCTACTCAGTAGAGCAGCTGACCAGTAAGACTAGGAATATGCACGCAACCCTCAAGGGAAGGTGTCTGCATGGGAGACCAATGATAAAAGTAACTTCCTCAGTATACTTGTAGGTAGGCAGTCAAGATAGAGCTGCTGCCCGAACGACATGCTGGAAATTGGTAGGAACAGTATCTTTAAAATAATTGTCTTCCCATCTCTCTTATGAGAAAACAGAAATATTAGTAACCTCAAAATTACCGAAGTCTACAGAACTAAAATTCCCCGATGATCCATAGTTGACCACCACTCCCGTCCGCCAGGACAACTGAGTGCCTCACTTGGCAGGTGTTACTATTCTCATTACTCTTTGTAAAATAAGGAACAAATGTGCCAGTTACGGTAGCAAGCTCCTTGGAGCAGATATTCTTTGTTTGAAGAGAGCTGTTTCACCACTCCTCTTAGTTCTGAGCCAACAGCCTTGTGACAGGTCAGAGGAGACAGGGGAGACAGAGGAGACAAACCTCCATCCTGATGTTCCGCAGAATACACAGTTCAAATGCTGGTGAGGGAGGAGGCAATGTTAGTCGCCAGAGGCCGAGGAGCTCCGTGGGAAGACAGGGATCAGCACCGGAACCCCGTGACTCTGGGGTTCGGTATTTTAGAGCCATACAGGTAGATGGTCCAGGTGCCTAGTGGGGCTGCAATGCAGAACGGACCCCCAGCTCTGGAGGTTCCCCCCGGAATCCCCGATGGCGACCTGTACTCACTACTGAAGTAGATTGTCTCAGGGACAGGCTCCCTGAGAAACCTGTGACCCGGGCTGAGAGATGCTCCGTCCTCTCCGCTCACACTCTTCTGGGGGAAGATGTGATGAGCCCCCAGGGCTCTGACCCACAGACTGAGTGTGGGGCCCCATGAGGCCCTTTCCAGGGTCCTGAAAACCTGGATGGTGTGAGTCAGTCTCCAGCAGAGACCCCTTCAGGTGGGGTCAGCTGAGATGTTAGGAAGAACGTGCTTGCAGGCAATGCCCACTCTGGACACATTCTCTCTTCCCCAGAATATTCTGAGGAGGTTGTTCATTTAGGCCGAGGAAATCTCTCCGACCTTCGACCCTTCTGGGATGGAACTTGGCTCCTGGCTAGAAAGAGCCCCTCACTCATCTGAATGTGGCCCTCCCCTCACCCACAGAATGACATGGAGCATACTTAAAGCACGCTTGCCTGAATTGCGGGCCTGGCTCTCAGGCTTCTCCTCACTGTACCTGCGTAGACCTGTCCTGGGGTTTTGAGTTCATAATGGGAATCATGTTTTCATGAAACACCCCTTCAATTGTTCCTTCTAACTCTCGTGCAAAGGGTTCTAAGCACCATATGTCTCCCATTTTCCAGTTTGCCTTTTCTGACAGATGTCCTGTTTGATGTGCTATGAGCCTCAATGAGAAACACGCAGGTGACCAAGGTAAGCTGCGTGCCCGTGGCACAGATGTGAGCTTTCTGAGCCCAGGCAAATGGGCTGAGTTTCTCACGAGTGGGAGGTTGACAGACTGCATTTAATTGGCTCCTTTGCTCGATCACACACCCATATCTGGTTACTAAACTCGCCTCATGAACCAAACGCTAAAGCAGCAGGTGTTTTTCAGCCTCATCGGAAACGAGAACCCAGCAACGCTCTGTTACACAGCCTGGCACAGCCCTGCTTTGATTTTGACATGTTTTCTTGCAAACACATGGTTTTCATGAATGAATGGATATAGTGGGGATCAGGGGAGCTGGCGTGGGGAGCAGGCCGCTCCTCCTGCTTTGGGAGCACGTGTCTCGTGCTCTGGGGTCAGATCGCTTCAGATGAAGGACGCCTGACATTTCGGTGCAGACACCACTGGTCTTTCTAAGGGCTATCTTTTTTTTTTTTTTAATTTTATTTATTTATTTGACAGAGACGGCCAGCGAGAGAGGGAACACAAGCAGGGGGAGTGGGAGAGGAAGAAGCAGGCTCACAGCGGAGGACCCTGATGGGGGGCTCGATCCCGGAACGCCGGGATCACACCCTGAGCCGAAGGCAGACGCTTAAGGACTGAGCCGCCCAGGCGCCCCTCTAAGGGCTATCTTTATCCGATTATTCAGTGTATTAAAATCACAAAATGGAACACTTCATAGAGTTAGGGTAGAGGGAACTTTATCATTTTCTTATGAAGATCCATGGATGCCATCAACTCATTGTGCTTATCTCGGGGTAGAGTCTGGTCAAAAGAGTTACAATTTTGTTTTTCTTAATGCCCTCCTAGCTCTGGGGCAGTAAGTCTGGGACTTCTTCACATTCTCCTGTAGAACCTTGATTACTGCTTGTCAGGTGTCATGGCTCAGGTGGTATCAAAATGGAGGAATGTTTTCCTTTTTATCTTGATTTCTTTTGCTTACAGTGAATAATCTGTGGGTCTCGAAACATCTTGCTTGAGCGTTACGGCTTCTACACACTGTGACCGACACGAGGAAATGAGGCCCAGAGACATGAACCTATTTGTAAATCGGGTATTGAAACCCACTTCCCCAGATCCTATATCCTTTTTTTAAAAAAATATTTTAGGGGCGCCTGGGTGGCACAGCGGTTAAGCGTCTGCCTTCGGCTCAGGGCGTGATCCCGGCGTTATGGGATCGAGCCCCACATCAGGCTCCTCCGCTATGAGCCTGCTTCTTCCTCTCCCACTNTGAACCTATTTGTAAATCGGGTATTGAAACCCACTTCCCCAGATCCTATATCCTTTTTTTAAAAAAATATTTTATGTATTTATTTGACGCAGAGAGAGAGAGCGCGAGCACAAGCAGGGGAAGTGGCAGGCAGAGGGGGGAGGAGTAGGCTCCCTGCTGAGCAAGGAGCCCAATGCAGGGCTTGATCCCAGGACCCTGGGATCATCACCTGAGCTGAAGGCAGACGCTTCCCCAACTGAGACNCTTTAAAAAATATACTTTATGTATTTATTTGACGCAGAGAGAGAGAGCGTGAGCACAAGCAGGGGAAGTGGCAGGCAGAGGGAGGAGAAGTAGGCTCCCTGCTGAGCAAGGAGCCCAATGCAGGGCTTGATCCCAGGACCCTGGGATCATCACCTGAGCTGAAGGCAGATGCTTCCCCAACTGAGACACCCAGGCACCCCGAGATCCTGTATCTTTCTACAAGTTGGTCTTTTGGGAAAATTATTTATCTTCTAAGCATTCTTTTTAGTGTTTCCTATTTGATCGATATTTTCTAGTGCTGTTGAAGATACACCTAAAATATACCCTACTCCCAACAAGAGGGATTCTGGGACACAGGTGCTGAAATTCTTGATCCACACATGAGTCAGCACAGCTGCTGGCAGGACCTGGCTCCTTTATGCACTTTGGTCTCTTTGGTGCACACCCCAATATGTCATGTATTCCATTACACAATGCCAGCCTCAGGAGGGGACTTCCGAGGCGTTTGCAGAGGGACCGTGAACTCCACTGAATTCATGGCAGCATTACTGGATTTCTACACAGCCAGCGAACCCTCCCTCTTCCACTCTTCTATTCTTGACCCTTTGCCTTTTTCTGGCAGTGTCTCCTGTCTAAGGATAGGAGGCTTGATTTGAATTCCAGTTCCAGCCCACCGCNACAGTTCCAGCCCACGGCCCCCTTTCTCCTTACTTTCTGCTTTCCCTTTGAAGTGCACTAGCAAACATAGATTCCCTTGAATAATGCTTNCCAGTTCCAGCCCACCGCCCCCCTTTCTCCTTACTTTCTGCTTTCCCTTTGAAGTGCACTAGCAAACATAGATTCCCTTGAATAATGCTTAGACTTTCTGCAGAAGCCAATGGCTAAAAGTATTAGCTTAAGTCAAATAGAAGTACAAATATTTGCAGAGACTGGAACAGTTCAGATAGTTCAGATGGCTACAGTAATCCATAATGAATGCAATTGATTAGCTGATCTAAACTAAAGCAATTCAAATTTTAAAATTTCCCCACCCATGAAAAAAATTATTCTTCCCTCTTAATATTAATATATTCTCAGAAATCATAGTTTATAGAGCAAAGGAGAAGGAGACATTCTGTCTGTGTTTGTGTTTGTTTTTCATTTGGGGCTTTGATGTCCTAGGACTGATTTGCTTAGAGAGACAAAGGTAATGGCATGAGCTGGGTGCCAGCCCTACACCAGCACCCAGGAGGGGAGCGGGTTCCAGGCCAGCTCCTTACCCAGCTTAAATCCAAGGTAAGGCCAGGTGTGTATGGGCTTCTGCAACTGTGCATGCGTCTGTCTACTTACCTTGCTCTCCACTTACGCATACATTTGTTGAGCTCCCAAACCACTCCCAGCGTGGAGCTAGGCTCAGGAGACACAGTTAAAATGGACAGAAACTTGACTTCAAGGAGCAAATGGAGTAAGAGTCAGACCAAAGAAATGGGAGTGGAGGACAAATAGCCAGACACGCATCTTTCAAGCAGAGCAGAAAATAAAAAACAAAACAAAACAAATCAAAACAAAAAACCCCACATTGTGCCGTGTCCGTTGTTGGCACTAAATACAGATAAAGTGTCGCTAGTTCTCGTGGTTGGGAAGTCTGCCGTTATTGCTGCATTTGTGCTGAAAGAAAACATTTTCACCAATGGGCTAGCAATTCGGATTCTTTCATCTTATTTATCCTACACAACAGCTAGTTTCCTTNTAGTTTCCTCACCATGCCTCTTCCAAGAATTAAACCCCATACTACCTGGAAGACTGCTATGAACACAATTTAATAATCGGATAAATCAAAACCCACACTTACTACGCAGGAGGTACTGATCGTGAACACGCGATGCAATCTCTCTGGGTTCCGCAGCAGGGACAGCACACGATGGTCACGGGGCCTTGATTTGAATTCCAGTTCTAGTGTTCACTACGCCCTGTGATATTGAACCTGTCGTGAAATTACTCAGTTTCTCAGTCTTGCTGCTCCTTAAATTGGGATAATAATGCTATGTTATAGTTCACTGTAAGAACTAATTGAAAGAGTAAATGTGAAGCTGTCAGCAGAATTCCTGGTGTCTGCGTGATGAATGGTAGCTGCCATTACGATCGTTGTCATAATTGCTAAATTATACATGAGGCAATTCCTTTCTTTCTTTCTTTTTTTTTTTTTTTTGGTGTGCAGAGTGGAATCTTGAAGCAAGGTGGGGGAAGCGCTGTTCCCACTCAATCTGGGGCTGAGGATGTGACACTATGTCCATGTTCCTTCTCCTCAACTGTAAGAAATATTGTTTTTGTAAATCAGAGTCTAAAGGAAGAAAATAAGCCTCCAGTAAAGCAAATAAGAGTCTGATTTCAAGTCAACGATGCTATGAAGAAAGAGCTTGGGAGATTATGCTAAGTGAATTAAGTCAAGCAGAGAAAGACAATTATACGGTTTCACTCATTTATGGAACATAGGAAGTAGGAAGATCGGTAGGAGAAGGAAGGGAAGAATGAAGGGGGGTAATCAGAAGGGGGAATGAACCAGGAGAGACTATGGACTCTGGGAAACAAACAGAGGGCTTCAGAGGGGAGAGGGGTGGGGGATTGGGATGGGCCGGTGATGGGTAGTAAGGAGGGCACATATTGCATGATGCACTGAGTGTTATACGCAAACAATGAATCACGGAACTTTACATTAAAAACTAAGGATGTACTGTATGGTGACTAACATAACATAATAAAAATTATTTTAAAAAAGAGCTTTCTCTGGCTTATTCTCTGAAATATAACAGTATTGACTTGTCGGTGCCAATTCGATGTCAATATCATTGGTTNTGTCAATATCATTGGTTTTCAATAAAATAACTTGTTCAACCCGCATGTCATTAAGGATTCCGTGGTGCATGTCTAGGACCTTACACCTAAGCCCTTTGGGATCGGCTGGGGTGGTCAGCGTCTGCCCTGCAGGAGTATCCCTGTGTCTGGGTGCACTCCAGGACCTCAGCCCACACACGCGCCCCGGGGGCACAGCGAGGTCTAGGACACAGAGGCTGGAAAATATTAGGACACCCGTCTTTTTCTTCTTCGCTGACCTTAAGCACTGCATACTTATCCAGCCTTTCTAATATTTCTAATATTTCATGGGAAAATGTCAGACCATGTTCTCTATAATTTCTTGTGAAAAGGGAATACGGACTTAAATCAAATTAAAGGATTTTTTCCACTTTCTCGCTTGCTTGAGTTTCTAAGTCTTTGTAGCTCAGTGGCATGTTCACCCTCCCTGTCCTCTCATGCAACATTTTACGTCTAGAATCTCTTTCCCCCCGGGGGTGAGTTGTGACTCAGGAAAAATGGAGTGCAGTTTATAGCAAGGACAGGTGATGGCCATGGTGCCCTTCTATTACATCTCATCAGACCACAAGACTGAACAGGTGTGAAGCATCAGTCCACAGTCCTGCATACCAAGTTCACGGGCCAGGGGGACACGTCCTAACCCAGCCATACCGCCTTTGTTGTGTGTACTGGGAACCACAACTGCCCTACGGCTCTAGGCTGACTTAGCAGAGAGAGGTCTGCCATTTTAACATTTGAGTTGATCTATGGTTCCAGAAAGTGGTGAAAGAAAACTTTCCACCTTATTGGAAAATAGACATATTGGTCAATAAACAAATATCCAGTAAATTGAAATAATTGCTACAATATCTCAGAAAGTCAATACATTTTGCAATGACAAAAGGAGAGCACATCATCATATTTACCCCACCTCCACCCTGCTGGTCTGATCCTTGGTGGTTTCTACCTACTCGATGGAAGAATGGTCAGAGATGCAGGGCCCCATCGCTCTGGAATCAGAGACCCAAAGATCCCCTGTATAGACCTCATCCAGAGACCTTGCTGTGGGAGAAGGGCCAGCAGGTAATGTTAACAGACCTCCAATTATCATTTTATCCATACAAAATATAGAACACGATATGGCCATTCACCTTTAGGTGACAGAACTCCCAGCAAGAAAGGTCCTGGGATAGCTTTTCCAGGAAGCACAGAATAGAGAAGCTAACACGTCATCTGTGGAGTTCAAGGAGTCCTTAGCCTCTTTCCAGCCGAGGAGGGGGCATCTCCTCTCGTATTCTCCCGCTTGAAAGACAGACACACAGATATGCAGAGTAAAGCCAGAAGCACAGCATCTATCTGTAAGGCAAGATTTTTCCCTTTAGGTATAGTGGCCAACCTGTGTTGAAATGGACACTTACCTACCTCACGTCTGTGTAAACACAGGGCAAGGTCAGTACAGTTCATCGTAACTTCGTATCTCACAGGTGGTACATTTTAAAGCCTGAATCTATACAAAGTACCTTGTTTCTGCTGTGTTCTGCNGTGTGTGTGTTCTGGGGTGTGTGTGTGTGTTTCTGTATAAAGCAGGCTTGTCTGTCCCCAACTTGAAATACCCCGAGAAATACAAAGTGAGAGAAGGTTGTAAGGGTCTTGGATCATTCCCTGCAAACACTCAATTTTTAACGAATAATTGTTCTTTAATTGATCAGGTGTTGAATGTCTAAAAAAGTCATCTGCACTTACAAACGTCCCCTATGCAAAATACATTCATCCTTGTACACGATATTGGCATTTCTTGTAAGCTGGCTATCCTGACGCCAGGTGCCTCTCAGGGCTCCCCTGGGCCAGCCGTGATCAGCAGTCCTGCTGTCAGCCCTTCTGTGCAGGAGAACACAAGCGGTAACCAAGGGTAAACATGTTCTTCTCTGCAGTTTTGAGTTCTACACCCTCTTTGGGTTTCACTTCGTTCATCCGGAAGGCCAGTTTCAAAATAGAATCACTACTTTCCTATTTTCTATGGGGTGCCTGGGTGGCACAGGGGTTGGGCATCTGCTTCGGCTCAGGGCGTGATCCCGNGCAAAATACATTCATCCTTGTACACGATATTGGCATTTCTTGTAAGCTGGCTATCCTGACGCCAGGTGCCTCGCAGGGCTCCCCTGGGCCAGCTGTGATCAGCAGTCCTGCTGTCAGCCCTTCTGTGCAGGAGAACACAAGCGGTAACCAAGGGTAAACACGTTCTTCTCTGCAGTTTTGAGTTCTACACCCTCCTTGGGTTTCACTTCATTCATCCGGAAGGCCAGTTTCAAAATAGAATCACTACTTTCCTATTTTCTATGGACTCAGAAAATAATGTTTTCTAATTTCTGGGAAAGTCAACGTCCTGGTGTTCTGAAGGGATCTGCTGATGGGACTAACTCAGTCTGTGATAAATCCAACCTGCATGTGTTCTGGACTCAGAATCTTGGCTTCAAACCCCAGTTCTGAAAATGAGGGTGGAAATAGTATAGTGACAACAATGACAACAACTATATAATGAGTGCTTTTGGGCTTAAACCAAATGGTCTATGTACATTGCTTAACGCAATATCTGACTCACAGAAAATGCTCTAAAAATAAGAGGAAAAATAGAACCAATGCTAAAGGGCATGACTGATTACTTTTCTTCCTCCAGTTAAATCTGGTTCAGCTCCACTCACCGGGGTGGCCCTCAATCCAGGGTATGTCT
The DNA here is from genome assembly GCF_002007445.2 of Ailuropoda melanoleuca. Lineage (NCBI taxonomy): Eukaryota > Metazoa > Chordata > Mammalia > Carnivora > Ursidae > Ailuropoda > Ailuropoda melanoleuca. Next base: position 144,750,485 of record NC_048220.1, on the reverse strand, counting down.
CTTAGGTGCATCTTCCACTTTCCTAGAGGGACTTGAGGGTCCTGAAGCTGATGGAATTATCTAGAAAGAGTCTTGCCCGGTCTGTCTCCCCCAACGGCAGGCACATCATGCCTCTGAGGGTCTCTGGAATCAGCCAGTAAGTGGGGAGCTCTGCTGGTGGCTGGTGCCTGCACACGGCCCATGGTTAATGCCATATCTGCGAGAGAACGCATCAGCACATTTGTGACGTAGAGTTTCTAGATGGACGGGGGCAGACTTAATGCACTTTCTAAATTAGAACGATGAGAAATTAAGGGCCCAGAGGAGTTTGGTAACCCAGCTCAGGGCTCCTCCCAACTCACAGAATCGAAACTGACGTTCACTTCCGGCACCAGCGGGGGCCACACTGCTGCTCTGCACGTCACTTAACGCATTTGAGAAACCTGCTCTTTTTGGGTTAATCTGACCTATCTATTGAAATGTCAGGGAGAAAATAGCCAAGAGCCTTTTTTGATTGGAAAGACCTCAAATTACGGCTGTCAGGGAGGCGATCATGGGGTCAGGGACAGTTTAGGTGTTGACGTTGAGTAAAAAGAAAGCAGCCCAGGGCCAAAGATTTCTGTTCAGCACGAAGGATGTTTTCCACCAGTGCTGGATCTGGAAGCATTTTACACCCCTGCGAAATCTAGGAAGACTTTAAAACCTCACTCAGAAGGAAAAACTTAGCGAACCAAGAGTCCAGAACAGCAATTCAGTAGAAAGAAAAGGGGCCATTTTTAGCCTAGAGCAACAGGCTGACTCCTTGGGAGGCTTCCCTGAGAAGGACGCCATCCCCAGGCTGTTGGGGGTGTCTGGGCAGCTCCCCCAGCACTTGCGGGAGCAAATCACCTGTGGCTGCTTGAAGAGGACTTTGTACTTAGAAAGTAAAGTCAGCTGATTTGCGACCTCCGGAGCCTGAGGACCACTGAGAGGAGACCCGCGGTGTGGATGGAATCTGGCACGGGGAGCAGATGATGTTTGTTTAAGCCGCACAGACGGAGGCAGAGAAAGAGGAGAATTCAGCCAGAACTCAAGCAGACATAGTCCTTCTTTCACCTGGATAACACTTGGCTAAGGCTTTTACCAATTTCTTAGAGAAAGGTGCTTGCAATCAACACAGTCATTGCCTCTCTGTGCCGAAGAGCCCCTGCGGGAGAGCTGGTGAGAGCAAACGCTGTTCTTCAGGGACCGGCTTGCGTCAGCTCTTACATAGGCTGTGCTCTAGTTCATTCTTTAGATGACTGTACACAGCCTCAAATATACTTTATGTTGCTGGCAAAGGGGCCTGTGTGGAAAGCCTGCTTCCATTTCTCAGACAGACACCTGGATGGAGTGGGCAGCAATGGGTGTGAACGTGGTGCCCACCCCCTGGAAGGGCGTCACGCCCCACAGACACCGGGCTCTGCAGCACCCTGTGCGATGCGTCTCCCTCAAGGGTCATGGGAGTTCGGTGAGCAGTTCGCTCTGAGCCCAGTTACTTAACCACTGCTGTCTTTCCCACCATTCAGCTACAAAACTTCNCTTACATAGGCTGTGCTCTAGTTCATTCTTTAGATGACTGTACACAGCCTCAAATATACTTTATGTTGCTGGCAAAGGGGCCTGTGTGGAAAGCCTGCTTCCATTTCTCAGACAGACACCTGGATGGAGTGGGCAGCAATGGGTGTGAACGTGGTGCCCACCCCCTGGAAGGGCGTCACGCCCCACAGACACCGGGCTCTGCAGCACCCTGTGCGATGCGTCTCCCTCAAGGGTCATGGGAGTTCGGTGAGCAGTTCGCTCTGAGCCCAGTTACTTAACCACTGCTGTCTTTCCCACCATTCAGCTACAAAACTTCCTTCAAATGTTTCCATTAAAAAAAGAAGGAGGAGAAGAAGAAGGAGGAGAAGGAGGAGAAGAAGAAAAGAAACCCAGCTTCCTAGCTAGGTGGGCAGTGTTTCTGTTGTAGAACTAAAATATAAACGTATTAAAAATACGAGTAGGTAACCAACACCAGAACTAAAAGCCAGGGCACCAAAAGGAAGGACTTGATGAATAGATCTACTGGATCGAAAGTTGGTTTGGACACACAGCAAATGTGCGCCATCAGGAGACCGAGTGGCTGCTACATTTGATGTGCTTAAAGAGGGCAAATACAGCCAGAGAGGATGGTAGGAGCTCTTGGGTACATAGCCAGAGTCACCTTTGGGCCAAGGCAAGGTTAACACGTAGAGAAGACCTTTCCAGACTTGCAATCCCATCTGATTAGTGGCCCACTGGCCATTCGTCTCCAGTCTGATCTTAGAGGCACCTCGGACTCAGTGTGGCCAAGATGAAAACACCATCCTTGACTCCCCTTTTTCTTCCATAGGCCCCCAAATAGATTATCACTGAGAGTCCCGGTCCAGATGCCCACTATTGATTGTGTATGTTGCCTTCTCCCCACCAGCACCCTTCACTGTTTGAGTTCCTCCCATACCTGACCTGCCTTTTGCCCCCACCTGTCTGGTCTCCTTGAATAACCACACTCCCGCCACTACGTTAACACTGACATTTCTCAATTGCACTCACCTCCCCACTTTCAACATAAAGTCCAAAGTATCTAAACTCTGTTACAGGATCCTTCATTATCTGAACTGAATTTGCCTTTCCAAATTCAAGCTGACCTCTTCCTGACCACTAACTCTCCTCTCCTGCTCTGCACCCAGNCTAACTCTCCTCTCCTGCTCTGCGCCCCGCTGTTCGCCTCCCCACGGTCCTCAGAGGCTCGGCTTTGCTCTCTCCTCTCCCATGTGCTCAGTGTACTACATGTATCCCAGCTCCTCACATCTCACCACGTGGTAATTCTTGACTTATTCTAACCCTGTCAGATAATAAGTCCTCGAGGATGGGGAGATGTGTGTTGCTGGTGACTTCATTTCTGGGCCTTCCAGAAGAGGGGTCCAGGTGCATCTGTGAACTAGGTAGATATGGGAACGCTGGTAGCCATAAGGTTAAGGTGGGAGGTCTGAGGGTGAGGACCAGGTGAAATGTAAATGCACTGGTTCTCTTGTCCAGGAATGGGTCGGGTGCAAAGCCAGTCATCGAGGGAGTGTGAGTCTGAGGGGAGGTGAGTTCTAGAGGATGTGAGACTCGCAAGGAACACCTGAATCCAGTAGCCCTCAAGTTTCTGACAGGTAGGTGTGAAGTGTTTGTCCTCCCAACTCATCATGCATGCCTGTGAACACACACAGTCACACTCACACACACAAATCCCACACACACAGATATACCCACGTGCACGCCACACACTCACACAAGCACCAGACACTCACGCACCACATTGTCACAGGCAGTGAAACGGTATCATTACCACAAACATAGGCTCATGAAGTTTGGCTTCCCCATTCTAAAGAATATCTCTGCAGCCCTTCACAGCTCCTCATGGTAGAGGCCTACTTGCTACGGCTATTTATAGGTCAACAGCCTCCATGGGTGTGCGTGCACTGAGCTCAGATTAGCAGCTTTCCACGTGATCTCCTTCACTATCATGAAAATCTCATCTGATCTTCAAATCACATGTCACCGACTGGGTAGCATGTGATGCGCTAAGCTGCAGATGTTAACTCCGCAAGTGCCAATGACCCATCACAATGTGCGATTTAGAAGAGCTAAGTGTTAGAGTAATTCAACCATGAGTGTGTCAACCACGAGGCATCACTGTGCTGTAAACAACTCTGGAATCAGCTTGCATAGAAAGGCAGATACAAGCATGTAAGCACAACACCCTCCTTTTGTGATTGGACCCAGGCCTCTCCTAAAGCCCCATGCTCAATTTTATGCACCAGAACATGAGCAATGATTAATGAGTTGGCAAGAATTCTAGAAGGTTATGGGAACTATACGTATTTAGTTTAATGATGAGATGGTTGACAGCCAACCTGGGAATGACGTTCAGGAATTGGAGTGAGCGTGCCTCTGAGGATGGTGACCAGCTGCTCTGTCTTCCGTGGGCAAGAGGGAGACATGAGCGGAAATGAACTTAAACTGCATCATAAGGTAATAATTTGAGATACAAAGAACTTCCTGCGGCTGGAATGGGTTGCCATGGAAAGGGGTGGAATCTCCTTTCTTCAAGGTCTTTAAAAATAAGTTCTGTCCAACTTTGTTAAGGTTTGGGTGTTCCTCTGAACTCAGAGCTTGGCATTTAGCCCAGAAGTTCACTGCATCCATGGACGTCCATCTGAATTCATAAATGGGGTTCTCTTCCCCTTCCTTCTCTCCTTCTCACCCTCCTTCCCCACCCTCCTTGTCGTTCCCTTGTTTTTCACTTTTTATTTACAAAACTAAAATTTGTTCTTTGGGTGTATAGCTGTGAGTTTTGACAAATGCATACAATCACGTAACCACCATCACAAGCACAATATGGAATAGTTCTTCGGATTTCACCTTCTTTCCCCCATACTAATACTAGTTTCCCTTTTCTCTGTACACACATATGAAGATTAAAAATCTGAAAGAGATCAGCACCAAACTGCCCTCTTCAACCCTGTCTTTTTCAATAAGCAATACAATGAGGGACAGAGAGAGTGAGAGAGACAGGGAGACAGAAAGAAAGAGACAGGGAGGCTTCCATACTTTAATTTTCTCTAGACTTGGAACAGTAGGGTGTCAATGACTTAGAATGTCATTGGCGAGCCTGCTTATCCTATGCTCTGGGACAGAAGTTAGTAAAGTGGTCTGAATGACTAGGAAGGAATGGGATAGATAATGAAAAAGGAAATTAAGGGGTGCCTGGATGGCTCAGCCAGTTAAACGTCTGCTTTCCGCTCGGGTCATGGTGCCAGGGTCCTGGGATCAAGCCCCACATCAGGCTCCCTGCTCAATGAGAAGTCTGCTTTTCTCTTTCCCTCTGCCACTCCCCCTGCTTGTGCTTTCTCTCTCTCTCTCTCTCTCTCTCTGTCAAATAAATAAATAAATCTTTTAAAAAAAAGGGAAATTGGGAGCACAGTCTTCCTAATGGAATGAATCGAAGCTAAATTTCTTAGACTGCAGGGCAGAGCTGCACGTGGAGAGCAGAGTGGTAAGTACATTTTGAGATCCAAGGAGTTTCCTTTGCCATGTGCTTTCTGAGCCTTCTCCCCTTCACCTAGTGAGTTGAGGTAACCTATGCCTTAAAAGAACAGCAGGTATGACCCAGAATCAAGATGTCAAATGACCTTTGGAATGGATTTTTACAGTCAAGCCTGTTGGGGAGGTGAGATTTTGGGTTGTTGGAATCAAGAACTCATTGATTGGATCCCAAGGAGCCTGGAATTCACACAGTGAGACACAGAGTGGGAACGGTTGCAGTATGGCCATCAGGAGAGGAGAAATCGCCCTGTTTGGTCAGATTCAGGCTGAGAGAGAGAGGAATGAGAGCTGAAAAGTAGCCATGGGTTATTGCCTCTGGCCGTCCTATACTATGTCCAGGGGACTGCAGGATACATGGTTATGAAAACAAAAACAAACAAAAAACCAGGAACATGAGCAAATCCAAAGGAAAAGAGATCCTTGTGCCTTGATTGTAGGAATGCAGCCAGGGAGAATGTGAGAACTCTCCAAATGTCCATTGCAAGCATGGTGCCAGGGAGCTGGAGCCAAGGAGGCCAAGAGAGCAGTGGCCAGAGGACTCCATTTTCTACACACCGTGGCAGCAGGCTGGCCAGCTGCTGGAAGTCCCCATGTGTCCTAGACGATCACAAGGAATCTCAGGGCTGTGGGGACTGGACAACGTTGTCCACTGTGCTGGTTGGTCTTTTTCAACAGAAAACAAGTGAAACCCTAGGCGAGCCTGGTTGTCAGAGCACACACCATGAGGCTGCCCCAATACCAGGACGAAGGAGGCTACATTCCAGCAAAGGCAAGCGGCCAGAGAGGAGCTCATGGGTTGGGTAGGTCTCACTCAGTCCAGATGCTCCTGTGGTCTTCTCTTGCACCAAACGCTCTGAGGCAGAGAATGAACGGCGTGCTTGTGTGCGCAGCAAGGTACAATAGAGCTCCAGATCTGTGAGGTTGCGCTCCCCGCTTCGGAGAACAACGGAGCTCACACCCACAAAACAAAGTTAACCTAGGCAAGGTTAATCACATGCATAATACATATGTAATCAGTTTCCAAGATCTGGTCTTTGGCTCGATTTTTATCATGCACTCTGAAAAACCCATTTCTGTAACGGCAGCCACTATAACTCAAACGATCTTTTTTATTCCTTCCCCTCCTCCATCCCTCCCTTTTCCCTTCCTTCCTTCTTTCCTTTCTTCCTTCTTCCTTCCTCTTTTTTTCCTTCCTTCCTTCTTTCCTCTTCCCTCCCTCTTTTCTCTCCAGGAAGTTGAGTGCTGAGTTCATTAGAACAGTGTGTACGGCCACCCTTCTCCTCTCCTCCTCCATCAGGAGTATTTCTTCTTCATCTTCTTGCCTCCACATGACATCTACCCACCCTTCCTTACTATATACTTACAAGCATAGCCCATTTTACCAGAATCAGGAGAAGACATATATATGTACACACACACATACATGAAACACACATATATGGAACCAGACATATGCAAATATACGTGTTATACATGTGGTTTAATAAGCTAAGTTTTTAGTAGCAGGACCATTAATGTGTTGGAATGAAGCCTTTCTTTGGGGGACACCCTTTTCTCAGTGTGATGCTCACAGTTACAAATTACCCTTCACACAACCCCAACTTTGCCCTCTGCTCTCGAAGCCCTTGTCTTCGGAGCGGCCTGGAGCAGATCACGTCCCCAGGCAGCTGTGGGAAGGTCTGGGCAGCGCCCTGTGCCCCTGGGGAGGAGCTGCCCTGGGGGCTCCTGGGGCTGAAGCTGCCTGCGTGGCCCGAACTCGTCACTCACACTGGGATTTCCATGGTCAGACTCCTCCGTTTACTTTGGCTCAGCTTCGTCGTTCTTGAATTATGCTTCCTTGAATCACACAGGGTTGATTTCTGCACAGAAGATGCTAAGAAGCCTTCCACTCCGCCCCCCTCCCCGCCAATGGAATTTTGTCTCTTTGCAGCTGCTGGAGAAGGGACTCTGGTTTCAGTAGGTGAGTGGTGGAGACAGAGTTCCCAGATCAAGTTTTAGATTCCTTCAGGGCTTGGATGTGGAGTGAAAAAGATCCTCCTGCAGGGGCGAGGCCCTGTCTCCTAGGGGGCCCTCCTCGTGCGCATGAATAGGGAACATGAGAAGGGAGAGAGAAGGGGATTAGTCTTGTGCAGAGTAAATGTGCATCTTTCCTCACCTGCTTTTAACAAGTCTTCGCTTCGCTGAAATATTTTTTTATTAAATTTTAATCAAAAGCACAAAAACAGATTGTTTATCGCAGGAAAGACTGAGCTCATTGTGAGCTTCTCTTGCCAGGCCGGCCCTAGGGAGCCCAGCACATGGGCGATGGGTGCGCGCACTTCCTACGGGAGCTCGCAGCTGCAGGCGGGCCCGCGGGCGCCAGACTCCGGTCCCTGAGTGTTTGCACCAGGGGGTGGATTCTTTCCCTCCCTGTTTGCACCAGCTCCTCCCTGCCACGCAGGGTTGGCTTGCTGACGGTTGCATCCACTCAGCATTTTATGTAGAAGGAACATGCCAACTATATTTTTAGTGTCCATTCACGTGTTTGTCTTCTCTGGATGGTCTTTTATGTAGTCACTCTGAATTTCTCAGGGTAGGTCGAATTAAACCACGTACATGATGAGCTTCTGGCCTCGGGTGAGCTCATGACATAAAGTCTTGGTTTGTTTTTACGAAAGGCAAACATAGCATCCGATACGTATCGATAAAGTTCATCTTCTAAATGGGTATTTAAAGAAACGTCCAGGTCCGTGTAGCGGAGCTGTTACTCTGTGTTTAACAGAATCCCCCACAAGCTTCTCCTCGGAGATGCACTTCAACAACTGAGTGATGAAAGCCAACCAACGTCCAGCTTAAGAGAAGTCAAAAATAATCACATAGAAAAAGACTTGGCTGTCCTCGTACAAGACAAAATGCTGTTTTGTAACATTTTGTAAATATAAAATTTTATTTTATATTTTATAGTATCTATTGTATAATAATTTTATAATGAAATAATTAACAATTATTTTTACTTAATTAACTCATNTACTCAGCTGGGGGAAGATGATCAACGCTAATCGGATTTCTTTGACTTTGAAAGCCTCCCTCTACCGTGAACTACAATTGACAGACTTCCAAAGCCAGCTTTCTGCTTCCTCCCTAGACTCAAGAGTGCTTCTTTTTGAAAAGATTAGGAGAATACAATAAAAAGGAAAGGATTTATGGGCAAGGAAAGAGTGAGAAGAAAACAGTACACATGTTTAAATGTAGTTACTATTTGATAGTCCCCATGTTAATTCCCCACAGTTATTAGAATAGTAATAAACTACTATAATTTTCACGTACATTTTAATGTGTTTGGTGATTTTTAATATCATGCAGAGCATGGCAATCACCCAATCGCCAACATTACTTGTTGGCAGCAGTCTTAGGACGCGACAGGTGATGGGTGGGAAGTGCGCACATCATGGAAGCTTCAATTTGAGCTTTGAACCATTTAAGAAAAAGGAGGGTCTGTGATTCCACAAGAACTGGGCCCAGGCTGGCTGGAGACAAAATGTAATCCGCTCCACCTGCCTGAGTAATTTACCCCAACTCCAGACACACACACACACACACACACACACACACACACACACCATCTACCACTGACACACGTGCACTCCCACATACACACGCATACTCACGCACATACACGGTACCCCACACACACCCCATGCACTGAATGCAGCTGATCGGAACTTTGTCCACCAGGAGTCCAGGTCAAATGCCCTCTTAGGCTCAGCTCTCACTCCTAACACTTTGGAGAGCAGTGCGAATGTCGCAAACGATTCTTCTGTTGATACACTTGGCTGTTGAAAAGGGTATTTAAAAGACTTTGTGAGACTCAATTCTGTACAGTTGGTCCCTGGAAACCTGAGGGGGTGTGGATTGGAGAGGTGACTACTTCGCTGAGTTCTGGAACCCCACAGGACATGTAGAGAGGAGTCCAAAGCCACAGGCTCTCCCAGCACCATCTCAGCTTGTGTGCAGTCAAGTGCACCCTGGGAATGGCCAAGCTGAGTGCTTGCATAATCATTGTTACATTATTTATTAGATACCTCTGTGTGTTAAAAATCTTTACATTCGTTATCTGTAAACCCAACAACTTGCAAGATAGATATTGATATCTACATAGGAATGAATAAATTATGTCTCAGAGAAACTAAGTAACAGTCCCNTGTTACATTATTTATTAGATACCTCTGTGTGTTAAAAATCTTTACATTCGTTATCTGTAAACCCAACAACTTTGCAAGATAGATATTGATATCTACATAGGAATGAATAAATTATGTCTCAGAGAAACTAAGTAACAGTCCTAAGACCACATAGCTGGAAAGTGTTAATTCTGGACTCAGAACTGCATCTGTCTGACTCTCCCATCCGCCTGGACCTCTACTCCACCAGTGCAAACTAGTGACCTCACTCACACACTGCACGCGACACGTCCAACAGAGCTTCTGAAGGTCCCCCTGAGCCCCTCGACGGCCTCTTGCACACACTCAGACGTCCAATACCACTTGTGAAGGTCCCATCACAGAGCAACAAAACTTGGCAAATTCTGATTCAGAATGTTTCAAGAACTGATTCATTACTCAGAAAATAAAGACATATAAAGATACAGATTTTTATCTTCTAAAGGGTTCATTTTGTAAACGTGGAAGGCTAGACATGATACTGTTAATTTAAGGGTTTCTTTTCTTTTTTCTTTATTGTCATTCCTAAAATTATAGCTATAAAATTAGTCAAATTCCATACTAATGTGCTTAGGACCTCTCTCAGGTTGAAAGAAAAAAAGACTTTATAATGCCCTTAATTATGATCTTAATACTTTTTTGATTTGTGCAAAAGACTTTATAGCTAAACTTATCCAAAAGTAATTTGATAATAAGACTTGAGATCCATTGTTCACATGTTTGTAACTTTAATAGCCTGAAATAGTTGGTAAATTGCCCAAAAAGGGGGAAATGCTTTTAAGCTGAATGGCAGGAGGATAAAGTCAGACCATTTATATTCATGTTATCTTTTTCCTTCCGGACTCACTTCAAGATGTGTGAATTGGGTAAATGCCAAGATACTTCTAAATTCAGAGATTTTTTTTTTTTAAATAAAAGTAGCTCATATTTGGATTGGGTTTAGCGCGGAATTCTCAGACTAATCCTATGCCTGCTTTTATAATCTGTTAGAGAGGACGCTCACTTTATTTTCCTGACTCACGGACATTAGTCTATATTTCTACGTTTTTTAAAGCATTATTTTACATCTGCTCTGAAGCCTCATAAAGTAAAGCAAATAAAAACAAGCAAACAAACAAAACACACCAGATATATTTGGGATCATCTCCGTTTGCTGAAAATCACATCCAGAAGTGGTCATTCTGCACAATTGCAGGATTCAGGACTGGGAAACCCAGCCAAGTCAGGTGTAAGGCAATCTCCTGGCCTCAGCACGGTGTCCGTCAGCACCTTTTCAGGACACTCAATGAAGCTGGAGGACATGCTAACAATACCTATTTTCTGCAGGGCACGCATCGCGGAAGGGCTGGCCGACGGGGGTTTTCGCTCACTCTCCCCTGTCAGTGATGAGAAATCCCACAGGATACTGAGAAGAGAGGAAATGGGCCCCAGGGGCTGTATCAGTAACTGACTGTCACCAAATTAAAATCAGTGAGAATGGAACAGTCTTGAGTAAATACCCACACTCTTTGAAATTTATTTAAACTAGCTCATTTCTCAGTTCTTGAATTTGAATAGACAGAAAAAAGGAAGGAAAAGAAGGAACTACATCTTAAGGGAGAATAAACAAATATGAAAGTTGTATTTTAGTCCAGTTGAAGGATAGAATGTCCTCGGACATTTGAGGTGACCCTGAGGTCCTTGGTCAGGGGTCCTCTGAAGCTCTGTGCGATGCCTCAAAGCCACCCTGCTGTAGCCTCCATCCCCACCGTCCTGTAACACAAGTGGCTAAAACCCTAAGTCTGAAAGATACGGGATCATGTTTCATTTCTATGAGGGTTATTATCATCTAATTCCTTTTAGCTTTGAGCTTTGCTTTATGCAGCCACCAAAACACACCCCTACTCGTGTTCCCGTGGTCATGGGCAGCCATCTTTGAGCCTCCATGGACTGACCCAGTCCTTGTGATTGTCCTGTCAAGGGCTGTCCCCGGCACTTTTCTGGGGGAGAAGCCAAGTGGAGGTGGACAAAGACGGTCCTCGAGAGGGAGAAGTACAGATGCGGGAGGCTGTCCAGAAAGTCCTCTGATCACTGACGCTCATTGCAGAGTGGGGTATGAGCTGGTGACCCTCTCCATTCCACCTGCCACTGTAAAGTTGACATGTGTGGGAAATGAGAGTGGTATGTGGGATTTTACTTTAAAATCAACCAGGTCACAATGTGTGCACTGTGTCGAGGGATATGTATATACTGAAATCTTCAAAGAATATTATCTTCCCTGGTAACCTATCTTAATGAGTCATAACTCAGTGTCAAAGAGCCATTCCCTATACCTAACGTCCATTCTTCATGCTGTCATTTAAGGCTTTTCCTTTTGTTCTGCCTTCAGTAAAATACAGGGACACTCACTGGCCCCTGTCCTCTGTGAGAGTGGTTATACATGTTAATTGTAGGGAATGAATCACTCCAGTCCTTTCTTCCACATATTACATAACTCTTACCTCTTCCTTTGTTCCCCACTGATCCTATTTCCGTCTTCCAAAATGGCCCCGGGCTGGCCCAGGAAGGTGCTCTAGTGTTCCATATGCATGGGCAGCAGAGCCAGCTAATTTCTAACCAGGGATCACCAAACACCCCCTGGTCATCCACAGGACTCAAGCCATTGGGTTAGGACTTCAGAGAGAGCAAAAATGAAAATAAGTCAGACTCTAATCCAGGTCCTTAACAGTTTGCTGGTGGGGGGCGGCTGGGCGGGCAGTAGAGGCTGGTTTCCTGCCATGAGAGAACACCTGGAACTCTCAGTGCACTGGGGGGAGGGAGGCCCGGCTCCACACCACGTCCTCACCGTCCCACGTCCCAGCAGTTACGTGCTGGGGTGCTCCTGGTGCCACAGGTTTCCACGGCGCTGGCCCGGCGCATGTCTCCTTGGTCCGTGTGCTCTTGGCAAAGGGCCTGCAAGGGAGAGGCTAGGACCAGGGCAGGGAGAAGGGACGGAGCCCTCCTCACAGAAGGCTCGGTGGTAAGGCAGCTCACTGGCTGTGACAGTCGACTGCGGTACCGCAGGCCTGCACAGCAAGTGTCCCTAAGAGTAAATGGAGGGGACACTTTAATTTTTAATGAATCTGTATACAACCCACGCCATACTTGCTTTTACAGTTGTTCAAATTGCACTGTTATTGTATGACTGACAGGCGTTTGTATTTCTCATCCGTTCATGATTTGGAGGACCGAGTGAGTGAGTATTTACTGTGTAATGTGTGCCTCGATATCATAACAGAGCAACGTCCCCACACTTTGCATTAAGCATGAGGTGAGAAGGCTTGGAAATCCAAGACTAGAGAGAAAGGGGCAGAGCCAGAGGTGTGGACAGCCCAGGACCCACCAGGATCACCCCGGGGCATCAGGGTACAGTGCTGGTCACTAGACAGAAAGGGCCCCCGCAGCCCTCGTCAGGACACCGGCAACCCAGACAAGCCACAGCGACCTCGAGGGTCTGTCACTGCCTGTCTCTTCCAGGTAAACATTCGGTTTTACAGAAGACACCTGATACCCTGAAAGCATCCATTTATAAACCGGAAAGTGACTGGTCGGGTTGTCGTGGAGGACTTAGATCTGTGCTCCTGGCTGGTCCAGCTGTCTCTGGCCCCTTTGTACTTGTGCAGTGGGGACCCAGGGAGATCTGTGTGCATCCCTAGACTTGTCGGCAAGCGAGAAGTTAACACACTCAAGGGTGGGACTGTTTACAGTTCTTCTGAGAATTTCTGCAGATAAAATACCTCCTGTTGAGTGCACCCCTTCTCAGAAAGCTGGGAGGCACCCTGAACCAGACATAACCCCGCATTTGTCAGCAGCAGGCGACAGTGGGGCCCCCACGGCTATGGGGCTCCAGACACTGGAGCATCTCCAAGACACACGGAAGAGGTAGGATTCCAGAACTAGGAGCTGACAACTCCAGCTATCTCACATGATCCTTGTCTGGTCTAAGCTTATCTGTGCCTTTACGGCCTCAGAGAGGGGGATTTTTAAGTAGTCTGCTTGACACGCCTACGAAACTTCCCAAGTACCCACTAAAACAGGAATGAAGACACATAAAACCTACCACTATTAAAAATGACGATTGGCAGGGGCGTCCAGGTGGCTCAGTCGGTTGAGCATTCCACCCTTGGTTTCAGCTCAGGTCATGATCTCAGGGTCGGGAGATCGAGCCCCTCGTCAGACTCTGCTCAGTGCAGAGTCTGCTTGGGATGCTTTCTCTCCCTCTGCTCCTCCCCCAGGTGGCATGCTCTCTCTCTTGCTCTCTTGCTCTCTTTCAAAATAAATAAATAACATCTTTAAAAAATGACGATTGGAGTCCCTGTGTGGTAGTTTGACTCTTCGCTCAACCCCCCAAATAAAAATAAGAACACCTGAGTTGAAGATCTATGGGTAAATGACTTGAAGTGTGTCCCCAGGAGAATCTGCAACCAAGACAGTGCTCTCTTTCCCAAGGACCTAGCCCTGATTTTCCATCTGTCAAATCACCCAGCAGCAAGATAGATAAAGCAAAATATGGGCATGAAAATAGCTGGTGGTGTAGACCAGTGAGTCTCCGTGGTGGTGTTCAGGATGATGGTGGTGGCTGCCTGTTCCCCAAAGCAGGCAATGCTGGACACCTGCGTGGCTTCTCTCAGCTGCAGCGAGGTCTGTCCCCAGTCTGGCCCTGTCTCTCCAGGCCGCATTGAGAGAGGGTCACCAACTGAGTCTTCTTGGAGAGAGTGGGACACCAGGATGTGCTGGAAAGGGCTTTGTGGTCTGGAGACGGGCACTGCCCTTCTTAGCGGAGACAGGCATTTGGCAAATTAGGTAATAAAACAGGTCTCATTCTGTTTGTCAAAGTGGGTAATGATGAGGGCTGTATTCATTTGCTCGGGCTACGGCAAGAAAACACCACCAACTGGTGTGTTTTGACGTGAACCCCAGAACTTGATTCTGTCCCAGTTATGGAAACTGGAAGCCAGAGATCAACGGGTCAGCAGGGCTGTTCTCTGTGAGGCGGGAGGGAGAGTCAGCCCCATGCCTCCTGGCTCCTGGCTCCTTATGGTTTGCCAATGGCTTCAGTGCTCCTTGGTGTGCAGACGTATGTCCCCGTCTCAGCTTTCATGCCTCCCTGTGTGCATGTCTGTGTGCAAATCCCCTCTTTTTATAAAAATGCTGCTTCTATGGGATTAGGGCCCACTGTAATGGGCTCATCTTAATTAACTACATCTGCAACAATCCTATTTCCAAATAAAGTCGTATTCTGAGGTACTGGTGCTCAGAACTTCAACAAATGAATTTTGGAAGGATACAATTCAACCATACCAGGAGCCTCCTCCTGGGAATTTTGTGAGGATAAAATGAGCTGATCTCTGCAGGCACTGAGCATGGTGCTGGCAGGTGAGAGCTACCTGGAGCTGGAGCCCCTGGGGAACCCATTCTGATCATCTCATCTACGTGCTGACTGGTTTCCCTCAGACTTGGATGGGCCGTCATTGGTAACTGAGCACACCAAGTTATTTAATTATTGAATTGCTTGAACAAAAGGCTGAATTACAGATGTGCACCCAATTTGGTTTCTGAAAACTGAAAATATATCTTTCTTTTAATGCATTTGTGAAACTTCCACAAAAACTGGCCCATACATGAGGTCTTGAAGAAACCCTCAGTGAAAGAACAGGAACCTGGCAGGTCTTCTTTGTCCCAGTGCCAGGAATCTAGGATCCATTTTATTAAGCAAATTTGCAGCTAATCGGAGAATTTTAAACTATGCTTCCAAACATCTACTTGATGGGTTGAAAACATTTAAAGGCCTTACAGCACATGGCTGGTGAATAATCAGGGGACACTGTTTAGAAAAACGAAGGGGTTATTTATAGCAAAGGAAGGCACCTGCTGGGACGATGGTGTGCAGTAGGAAACCGGGTGCCCTGGGGCGAGGATGTTGTGGTGTGAATGCTCTCGCCTCCTACCTCCTGGGGGGGGGGGACTAAGTCGCATGTGAATGGGGGAAATTCCTGGCCTCAATTTTATTGCAAAATAAAAAGAAGCAGCTGGATTTATTTCAGAGATTCTTTCCAGGGCTCTGAGTCTCTGGAGGCTTGACTCAGAACCTGCCTGGGTTAAGCATTCTGCTTTGCTTGTGGGATTAACCCAACAACGAAATAGGGAGTACCTATTAGCTACTTCGGTTTCCATGGCCTTGGGAGCTGTCCCTATTCAAGGAAGGACGTTTCGGCCCCGTAAAGAGGACATTACCATCTGATGTAGTCTCATGGCTGGCCATGGTGAAACTAATTAATGTTGAGTGGTTTAGGACACTGAGAGAAGGAGACGTTCCGGAAGGACTTTGCTTTCAAACTTGAATGAAGGGGCTTTTCCTTAAAGAGGCTGTTAGTACATCCCAAGCGCATATGAACATGGAATTTAAATTGCGTTACCGAAGGAGGGTCGTGAAAAACCGATACCTGTGTCAGATAAATTAAGCATTTCTATCAAAACACCAATGAAAGTTGAAAGCACCATGAAGTATGTTCTCTGTTGACATATTCAAAGAAAAAACAATATCCATTTCCCTATTTTATATTAAATTTTTAAGTTATTAAACTGTGGCTATGTATCGTTTTACAGCTTTTCCAACATCCTGTGCCGTAGCAAGTGAGACCACGTGCGTGCTCCGCTGGTAACCCAGGTTGACACGGGGAGGTCAAGTTGAAAAATAATTTCTGGGGCATTAGATTCCATGTCTGGACCCACTCGGGCCTTGGCGGGACTGCAGCTCCACGGCCTGTCACGTGCCCTGGCAAAAGCCTGCAAAACCCCACATGGACAGTCTTCCTGCTGCGGGGGGGAGGGGGGGGGCTTGGCCCCAGACCGCCCCCCCCGGCCTCCCTGGACATAGATTTGGAGGGATGGAGAACACGCTGTAAAGGAAAGAGTAAAAATAACAAAAACAGATAAAGTGGTACTTAGCAGTTGAAATACAGCATTGATCTAGTTTGTATTTACAATGTGTTAAGTACTAACACACAAGAAAAATATTAAAGCAAGGTATTTATTAAAAGACCTATAAATAAAAGAGCAAGAAGTCGTGCACTCGGAATTAACTACAAGCAATTGAGCATCTCTGGGCTGCACAGAAGAGCATGAAAGAAAGATAATCGTGGCATGAAACAAATGTCGATGGTAGAAAGGAAGGCTAAAAGTTCACGGACAGAAAGGAAATATTCCTCTGACGTGGAGGAGAAAATGCAAAGACAGTCCTGCCCAAAGCCCTGATATGATCTGCACAATGTGCTCACCGCATACTTCCCACATTCAGGAGAGAGCACAGCAGGTTTCCAGGGCCATGCTCAGCAACAGGGAGCCGGAGTCTGTGGCCAGCCTGACCTCTCGACCAGGGTGACCCAACCATGATGACTTTAGCCAGAGCTCGGCAGCAATTTTGAGGGGCCCTTGCTGCTTTCTATGTGTATTTCATTTGCAAATGATTATGAATGAGGACATAAAGAATGAGTGGTTTGTCACTGAGGGAGGAAATGTGTCTTGAGATAAAAGGATTTGATATATATTCATTTTTTGAACAGTTCCTTTTTCAAAGGACTCTTTGGGGCTTAGAGGAGCGATTTTGAGACACATTTACATACTGCCTTTTCAGTACTGTTGTTTTGTACTAATGGGTTTGGGCCACTGCAACAAGAGACCACGGCCCGGGTAACTCAACAGCAGCGTGCTCTCAGTCCCAGAGGCGGGCGGTCTGTGATCCATGGGATGCCCCAGGCTTGGGTTCTGGCCAGGGCTTTTCCCGATGGCGGAAGATGCTTTCTCGCCGTGCCCTCACTGGAGGGGAGAAAGCGCCTCTCTGCTGTCTCTATTTATAAGGACAATCCCATCGTGGGCCCGCAGCCTCATGGCCTAATTAGACCGAATCACCTTCAAAGGCCCTGCCTCCAAACCCTGGCACACAGTGGGGTGGGGGGGGGGCATGATTCAGTCCATAGCGCTGCTGTCCCAGAATGGGGGAAAATGTAGACAAAACATATTTTTATTCTGTGTCACTGATTGATCTTGGTCAAGTATTGGCTATGAGGCTGTGTCCGTCTGCACAAGGCCTGGCAGTCCAGTCCCCACAATCCAAGCCCGCCGCCAACTGTTTTGATAAATGTACTTGTGTGGGAGCCCAGCCGTGGCCCTTAGTGACATCCACGTATGGTGACTGGCTGCTTCCTCTCTGCCACCTCAGAGCCCAGGAACGCAGCAGAGGCCAGATGGCCAATGAAGGCGGACATAGTCCGGCTCTGGGTTTTACAGAAGTTTGCTGACCCTTAGACAGTCATGCTGTCCCACACAACAGCCCTTGGCTGGGCCTGGCTCTCGGCCACGACATGCGGCCGGTCCACGTGAGGGGCACTGTACGTGTAAAATGCCAAAGGCACAATGGATTTCAAAGATGTAGTGGGAAAAGTATGTAAAATAACACATTAATTAGGTTCTCTATCAATTGCATGGGGAAACGATGATGTATTAGCTTTATTGAGTTACATATAATACATTCTTAAACTTCACTTTGCCCATTTATTTTTATATTTTTATGGGTCTATAAAAGAAATTAAAATGACACACGTGGCTCACATTTGCAGGCGTGTCGCTGGTATGCAGCTCTGCTCTGAAGCGATGGACATTATTTGTAGCAGGAAAACAGCCTTTAGAAGTCTGCCTCTTGAATGGGTCCCTGAGTCATAAAAATTGGCAAAAGTACTTTTTCTGTTTTTTGACAGAATTGTTTCATATTGATAAATCTAAATGTAGATATCCCAGAGCATTTCAAGTATCAATTTAATCATATTAACTGGGGATTTTGTTGCCTTGCCCTTGAATAATTGAGAAACGGCGTCCCTGCATGTGGACAGGGCCTAGAGTGTGCGTGTTCCCTGCTCGGCTCCCCTCGTCCCATCCCGGGCTTCCAGGCCTCCCACCGGCCTTCCCTCACTGCCCAGAAGGGATCGGGCATCTCGCTGGAGAGTCGGGACTGGGAGCCACAGACCATGGCATGTGGTTCTCCCATCCCCTCTTCCCCGAGGCCTGGCCCTGGGCCCGTGAGCCGGCCCCTCTTGGGGTTCAGTGTGGGGCTGTGCAGCTTCCGCAGTAAGAGAGGGGAGGTTCTCAGGGGCCCCAGGAGCACGGCATCCCTGCATGGCCATGTTTGTGCACACGCTGAACCTCTGCTCTAGCCTCGCCTCTGGGTCAGTCCATTCCTCTTTGTGCGGTGGCTTCCCCTGAAGTCAGCAGACGTCCCCAACGTCACTGGCGCTGAGAGAGTAGAGAAGCAGTCTGGATCAAAGGGGAGGGCAACATGCCTCAGGGACATGGAAACAGTGGCCACAGAGCTGTGGACAGCGGAGAGGCCCCAGTTTTGGGCCCCTCCCACTGGGACCGAGGCCATGGAGCAGGGGCCCCATGGCGACTGAGCGCTCGGCATCTGAGGATGGAGGGCGCGATGAAGGGCCAACACATGATGGATGGGAGGTGGCCACCTTCACAAACCACATAAACCACTTGTAAGACCTGAAAAAGGACATTTTTGAGTGGTTTTGCTTTTGTTCATGCAAATTAGATTAGCCACACAATGAGGAATGTTCTGGTTATTTATATTCATTGGAGGGATGCTTTATTACTGATACATAGGTTCTGGCCTAAGCTATGCACAGGCTCCTTGAAATGAAAATATGCTCTGAATGAGGGTTCTGTCCCCTAGTTCGGGAACTTGTGATAATACAGATCTGCGTGGGGCATCCGATGGGAGCTCCCGGGTGGATCTCGCCTCCTCTGTGAAGTGTGCTCCACGGGACGTGGTCCCTCAGCCACGCCACCGCCCACGCTCCTAAAGCAGCCCAACGGTGGTTTCGTCAATACTTATGCAGCTCAGCATTTCAAGAATTCAATATTCCCTATTATCCAAGGTGTTTTTAAATTCTATCCAGGCTTTTGCATTTTTAATACCCAAGTTTAAATTTTAAAACAGAGAATATTTTAGCAGAGACTTAGCTCATTTTATCATTTGTAACAATTAGTACTGCAGCTTAAGTATCGTTGGAAAAAAGAACAGTGCCTCTAAAGCTAATCCCAGCTATGAGGTCTTGTCCACGAGCGTCTTCAGGAGCTCGTAGCCTGCAGACCTGGGCCCCAAGAGCAGGAGAGCACAGTCGCACACGCGCGGGCCTGCTGAGACGCTCTGACACACAGACACGTTCACACACACACTTGCTCTTGCACACTCAGTGAAGCACCCTTGCACCCTCTGCTCACCGGGGGGAGAAACAGGACAGGCTGCAAGGATGGTTTCAAGCTGAGACCTGAGAGCAACTGGAGTGATGTGATTTTAACCGAGCACATGTGGCTAAGGCAGGTCGCTTCCCTCAAGAGCCGTGTCCATCCGGATCCACAGAGTGGACCTTTCCACAGAACGCACCTGAGGCTCCCTGCTCGGAGGCCCCCAGAACGTGCACGAGGCCCTCGAGAACATGGGCCATGTGGGGACCACGGGTTTTTCATTGGTTACCAACTCTGTGGCTTTCCCCACGAGTTGAATGAATTATGTCCAAGATTCTAAAATAAATTCAAAATGCTTAAATAATATTTGGGTTTTACTTTCCTAAAATTCTGATGCTATATTTTATTTATATTATATATATAAATATATAATATATATAATATAAATATAAAATATATATTATAAATAAATATATATATATTCCCCCCCCC
>NC_048220.1:144677411-144723264 GCF_002007445.2 Ailuropoda melanoleuca | reverse complement strand
AAAAAAAAAAAAAGACAAAGGAAAGCATGCTGCCCGGAGCAGGAGCAGCTGCTGCCAGCCAGTGGGGACAGCCCAGCCTGCCGGAGCATCCACCCCCCCACCCCGGACACCCTGCCATCCAGGGCCCCTGCTGGCCCTCCACCAGGATGCGCCACTCAGGGAGCAGAGGGAGTGCACCTGGGAATTCCAGAACACCTTGGGCATAAAACAACAAAGATGTTGCTAACTTGGCCTCCTGTTGCAATTCACGGAAACGAATGTCTATCGAAACAGTTGCTCAGAGAGTTTCATGCAAATGGCCAGTGAAGGATGATTAAAATGAAATGGAGAGTTCCTCAGTGGGTGCAATCCATCACCTGTGAAGGGCCTTTCAGAGCAAGTGGAACCCTTGAGGGGGAGCGAGCATGCTCTACTCACAGCTCTGGTCCCGCCCCTCCCCAGCACTTGCTGGTTAGTGACTGGTTGGACCGGGGCAGACTGTGCATTATTCTGTGATGGACAGCCCAGGCGAGGGGGTGACCTCAAGGACCCCAGCAGTTTGGCTGTGCTGAGACAAACACTATTTGTCCATATATAAATATGTATATATTAATTATTTGAGAATTAGGTCATATCTTCTTTAAAAAGAATATGTACATTATTCTCTGCATGACAGAAATAATTTTTAAGTTATTAACTCAAGAAAAATGAGTCATGTTCCATGATTTCATGCCACTGAGGTACTTAATTGTGATCATGTCCACTTAAGGAAAAACCCTCATCCAAATAATACAACCTTTTGAATTATTGTTTCATTAAATAGGGTCTTTAAACCATCCAGTTAACAGACTTTGCCCCATACTTAAAAGTGGGGCCCTTGACCTGTGCCCCTGCCATGTTCTTTTGAGCATGTTCTTGGGGCAGCACCACCAGACAGAGGGCCTGAGCTGGTGCTCCCATTCCCGGCCAGAGGAGGTTGGGAAGGGGCTTCTCAATAGGGTGATTCCTCCTACTCTGACGTCAGGGGGAATTTGGGAATGTCCAGAGACATTCAGTTGTCACTCCTGGGGTGGGAGAGAGCGTGTCCTGGCATCTGCCAGGTAGAATCCCGAGGGGCTGCCAAACATGGGGCGGCAACCAAGAGTTTTCTGGCCCCAAATGTGAAGAGTGCCGGTGAGACGGGAAGGGAGAGTGACCTAGTATTTGAGGGAGTGGCAGGTGACTTCAGACAGAATCTCGGGTGTTTGTGGATTGTCTTCCTTGGTAGTGAGGGAGCCGTGCACGACGGTGGGAAGAAGGCAGCTCCTCCGCCATCTTTTATTTTCCCTCCCAGCTCACAGTACATGTCTTTCTCTTCACAAGGTGCTTTCACAGATTTAGTGAAAAATTCCCATTTCCTTTGCTTCGTAGTAGATGTGTCAACTCATTATTTTTAGTGACTACAACAGCTTTGTCACTTTAACAACCAGGAAAACGCAGTGTAGTCGCAATCTGTGTGAAGCATTGGGATTTGCAACAGGTGGGGACTCCTGCGTGTGGACGGCCATGCGCATGCACTCTCCCACACCGCGCCGCTGCAGCTGACCCCAGCTTTTTCTCCGCTGTCCTCTGACTGATCTTCCTTGTGGAACAACTCAAAAAATTCCTTTTTACTCTGGGGTTTTGATGAAAATCTTTGTTTTGTTAAGTTCTGTGCATTTTCTTCCATATTCATTTGTGTTGTCATTATTTTCATGTTCATTCATGTGTATTTTCCACAACCAACTCCATTATTCATGTCAGCTTTGGGCAAAATGGGAAAGCGGATCCTTTTAAATAGCGGCAACCATTAGTATGCTAAACTGCAGAGGGGAATGATATGTATGTATATTTATATATATATATGTGCATACATTATACATATGCATGTCCACACGTGTGCATAAGCATACATACACAGGCAGGCACACACATATCCTTAAGAACCTAACATAAATTTAAAAATATTTTTTCCTTCTATTTAAAAGACGCCTTAGTAGAAGAAATAACTCAGCAGTCTAGCTGGAGTTCAAAGTATTTTAGGAAATGCTTTCAGGGATCTCAAATCAGTGGCAAGAATTTGAGATGAAACACTCCAGAGCCTCTGGGGTCAGCTACCAGGAGAACGACGAACAAATAATCTCTGTCAGGGTGAAAAACATAATTTATGTTTTATCAAGAATGCCAGAGGACAGTGATGGAGCCTGTCCTCCATGTGTACTTCGAGCCCCTTTGTCACCTCGGGACGCAGTGTGAGAATCCATTCAGGCTCCCCCTCGGGCCCGCGGGCAAATGTCTGGTCCCTTGATGGGACTGTGCCTGGGGACCCCGAGGCTGGCTGCTTGCTCCCCTGCAGCTGAGCTCCTCACTTTAAAAGAGTCCTCAGAAATATCAAATTTAAGAGCTGGGAGAGCTCACAGATGCCAGCTCCCTGGGCTTAAAGATGAGGAATTTGATGTACAGAGAAACGAAGTGAATTGCCCAAGGACCCACCACTGGTCAGCGGCAGAACCAAGTCTTAAGCCTAGAATGCCTGGACATGAGTTCAGTGTTCTTTTCACCACAACATCCAGGGAAGAAAAGACATTTTTCTCCAGTAATTTAAGATTCCAGTTGTACACACTTCCCTCCCACTTCCTGGTCTTCAAAAAGACGCATAAACCTCACCACATGCTTGAAGAACTTTCTAAATAATCTGGTGTACAGGGCACCACACGTCTCTGAATTCCTGTACAGCATTTCACTGCTGAGTTGACCATACACATCTATTTTATGCACTGTCTTCCCCAAAATACCCTTGTGAAAACTGAGCATTTCTTAGGCTTCTCTTATTTTCACTGTAATTTCTAGATGCACCAACAATTAAAAAGTAAATAAATATAACAATCAGTAGTGATACATGAATACAGGAGTATACAACTTTTACTTAAAATCCCAATTAATAGCATCTTGAATTATTTGATTATTTGCTGATTTAAAGAGGGAACTGACCATCTACATTTGTGACCATAATTTAGTGGATTTTGACTAAGAATTCTGATGATGGCTAATAAAACTTATAGGCTCTCTAGCTCATGGCACTAATATTTTACACCTACAGACCTTTCCCGAGAACAGCACTTTCTCTCTTAAGAAGATGTTCCTCTTCATGGAAATTCATTGTCTTTAAGTATGCTCCACACCCAGTGTGAGGCACAGCACGGGGCTTGAACTCAGGACCCTGCGATCAAGACCTGAGCTGAGATCAAGAGTTGGACGCGTAAGCAACTGAGCCACCCAGGAGCCCCTGGAAATTCAATTTCTTGTTGATAATTTGTGTCATTTTGTACGTGTGATGAAGTTTCTTATGTAACAGGGAGGTATCACTGTAGAAATTTAATACTTGCACGGCACCAGATTATCTTCTAAGTTTGCGACACACACACACACACACACACACACCTGATTTTTATGAGGTTGAAGTTGTTTGTGTATTTTGAGAAAATATCTCCTGGGTTGAAATCTAGTCTTAATAAACCCACCATTAAAGTAACTCCATGTACCCATGGGCACCCAATGGAACGTTGGATGAAGCTGGGTCTTATCACAATGCATTGACTCAGTTATAAGAATCTTACATAGAATGGAGGCCTGAATGGCAACATTGGAATGAATTTAGTTGAATAAGGATTTTAGAATGAAACACAGAGACTATTCTATACCATCACATTGTATGCTAAAAAGTAAGCAACTTTGTTACAGAGACATTTAGAAAATCAGTCCACAATATGATGAAATAACAACTGTGCCTTCCAATCAGCAAGGACACAGAGGTTAAAAGAAGGTCGGGGCCAGTGCTGATCTCGCCTCTCAGAAAAAATATTTACAAAATTCAAGATGCGTTATTAATAAAGCATTGAAATTAGAATTAGTACCATTCCCATCCTCACTTGACTCTACGATATCATTTCCTTATTCCATTCGTTGAATACCAGTACCTTGGGATGAANTAGGAAAGTGAGAACTTGTGTGCGTGCACAGCTGAGAAGCGGGGAAAGTGCTTCGGGGCAGAGCTTGGCCGTAACCAGCAACACGTAGCATGAGTTTGCCCTTCGGCTCAGAGGCCCTCCCTGGGGTCTACTGTCTCTCTATTGTCCACTGTCTATATGGTCTTGTGACATGTGCACAAAGACGTCACGACAACGGTAGCCATCGCTTGCATCACACATAAGAGCCAAAGAAGAAAAGAAAATCCTAACTGCTGATCAAAAAAGGAAATCAAGTCAGTTAGAACCCATTTTCACCCCAGACGACCTCTATAAGACCATCGGGAGAAAGAAATGCTCAGGCTGCTGAGGACAGGTGTCTAAAAGGACTAGGGCATCTTTAAAAACCCAAGTTGGAAGCAAATAGCATGATTTAAATTTGCTCATCTTACACATCTGACCTGCTCTCCGCGTGGCGCCCGTGTTGTGCGCGCGCAGGTTTTGGGTGGTAGGAATTACACGCTGTTGCCTGTACAAGGAAAACAACAGCCACAACAACACAGGAGAACGTCCGTTTGACGACTCTGCCCTTTAGCAATTGTGAAAATGTCTTCCTGACATTTTCCCTGTAACTATCAAATGCTTAGAAATCAGTGTGTGTAAAAAGCTTCTGGAACAAGAACACGCATCCCCCTCATTACAGCGCTGTTGCTGGTCCCCCCCCGCCCCCACCCCCGCAACCCCATTCCAAGACTCATCCTGTTAACCCTTTCGGTCTCTCAATTACTCACGTGTTCCACTTCATGTTTTGTAATAGGAATTGTCGGCGGTAATGAACACCACGATTATGCATGAAATTCAATTTTGGGGACCTTGTGCCTCACGTTAATTATGAATCCTCTCCTAGAACGCCTTTGAGACCCGGCTCCATGTTTTATTTAAATCTCACGGACGCGTCCTTGCGATTTCCTCCAGTGGGCCTCAGGGGGGAGCTTTCAACGTGAGTACCGACCACACGGCACACTCCGTTTGAGTAGGTTCTCTCCAAAGAAGGGGCATGACACGGGATCGCCGGTCTCACACACTGCACGAGGGCTGCCCTCAGCAGTCAACATAGAGTTTTCCATAACCATCGCAGATGTCAAACACGGTGACGTTCGAAAGAGCCCGATGGGGCTCAGATGAATTTCCCAGTTCGCGCACATGTCCTTGTTGGCTCGGCCACCCTGTCCACACTCGGCAATGGTCACTCTTACTTCCATGTTCTCAAGTAACGTGGGTTTCTTCTTTTCCTGTTTGGTTTCAACAAAGCCAAGGGCACGGACTGTCCTTTCTTCTCGTCCCGTTGGGCTGTGGAGGGGTTTTCTCCATCTGCAACCCTGTGCAGACACGTTCTTTGCCTCATCTCCTGTCACAGAAACTCAGTGCTCATGAGTGGACACCACTCTGTTCCAGATCCACAGGGTGTTGCCCACAGACACCTTCAAATTTACCAAAAGGAAAATACAATTCCGATCTGGGGCAGAACTTTTACCTTCAGGCCAGCCCAGCTGGGAGCAGGCAGGGACATTTCAGTGACATGGCAGTTTCCTCCTGGGGTCCTGCAAACATGCTGGCCCTTGGCCTTCGTCTCCGGGGCTTTCCTCCTGATGAGAGAGGACTCCAGGTTTTCTGCATCAGCTCCAAAGTCTTAATTTCCTTTCTTGGAGTACATCTTTTCTGCAAAATATTTGCTAAAATTGCACCTTCACCAGGAACGGTTTCTTTCTGTTATGTCAGTGTATTATCTGCGCTTTTTCTGTCTCTAGGAAGAGACTTCTTTGGTCAGCGACAAGCGATAAGATTTGTGTAACACACGATGGGACTCATGGTCGAGTGTACAAACCATAACTTTGTGTTCCATCTAACACATACTTAGGGGCTTCTTTGTTGAAGTTTCCCAGAGATAAAGCACATTGGGAAAAAGGAAGGGACAGTGCCCACGGGGGTCATGGGCAGAAACCACTGGGGGTAGAGCAATGGCCGAGCAAATCCATTCAATATTTCGGTTATCAGAAGACGTCAGTTCTACTAACTTCGCAATTCCTGACTTTTGAACTAGGTCTATGTGTGCAATTTGAACCTCTGTGGCTAATAGTTGTCAGGAATTGTGTGATGGGCTCCAGGACTCCTCACAACTAAGTACTAGGAGGGGATTCTTTGCAAAACGGCCTGATAACGATTTACCAACAGAGGCTCAAATAACCGTCATGGATTCCTGTGCCGATGGCACCATCCAGCTGATTCAGAGCAGGGCCGGGAGCTGAGAGGGGCAAAGCCAGCGTGAATGGTGAGCAGGGGAGACAGGACCCTTTGGAAGAGGGGAAATGGGTGTGGAACTGTCTACCCCTGGACGGGTGGTCCTGGTCGCTCAGCTTCTTCCTGCAGGAGCCAGTTTCTCCCTCTGTACTTATGGCTGGGACGAAGGAATATGTATTTGGCTAACAATCCTGCAGAAAAGAAAAATCAGGGCACCATGTCTGCAATTCCTGTGCCATAGCAAGAAAGGTAGGAAATAGTATCTTTAATCTCAGTGCTGTGTAGAGAAAGGGACCAAAACATAAAAACTTTCATCATCGCAAGGAGCAATGAGACTTTAGTTTGAGTCATTGCTCTGTTTATTGGCTTTATGGCTTTGGTCATTGCATGTTTTCCAAAACATATCTGGCTTATTGTTAGCCAGCAGCACAAGTGGAATGGCACAAACAGAAGACCTAGAACCAGCAGTTTTGCTCCAATTGTGGAAAATTAATCAAAGTAACATTTTATTTACTTAGTCTAAGTACACATGTGTGTTAAGACTCTAAGACATTTTGGATTCTTTTTTTGCGGGGGAGGGAAGAGGTGCAATCAATGTATAAAACTCATGACCTGGATTCCATCCTGTTAGATCCCACGTGTCTAATTTGTACAGCTGAACGTCCAATAAATAAAACATTCAAGAATATTTTGTAGAAAATTTGCCCTTCACTCTATTGATTTCTATCAAATCTATCTAAAACTTTTCAGGCTTGACCTTTTCTTCTTAGAAGACAAAATATTCTCCTAAAGTGACAACCTTAAAATGTTTTCATGTAGAAAACCCTTCGGTAAGGTACGTGTCATCAGGAAATAATGGATGATGGTCCCCTCTCGACAATGCAGGGTGCAGCCTGTTGTCTCGGGCGATGATCAATGATGGGGTGGCTGGGGAGGATGTAGTCTGTGCCCCCGAAGGGGAGTGCTGAGGCCCGTTCCCACCGTGACCATGGGGCCCACTCCCTAGTTCCTGGAGATCACACGTTCCCCGAGTCAAGATATGCCTCCGACTTTCACCGATTATCCCTGAAGTTCCTCTGGGACTTTATTTTGTCAGCAAGATCATTAGTTTTCAGTCTTAACCACTCATATACAGCATTACATGCTAAGCAGAAAGACAGAGTACAGGTTAGAAACTCTGGAATGGTTGTGGTCTGTGATTGTCTGTCAAGTCCTTTAAAGGAACAAAGAGAGGGAAACGTGTCACTCCATTTTCTATTTTTATTATGGATGATATCAGCATTAAACACATGCAGAATATTTACAGGGCCAGGAGTAAGAAGAGGCAAGACAGGAGCACAGCATTAAAGGGCGTGAAAAAATTTAGTAATTAAAATAAATATGTTAATAACAACTTTTAAAAATCAAAATTACTGCAAAGTTCCCACGATGAATGAAATAGGAGACTGTGAAGAAAGACAGGGTCGGTGTTGCTGAACCCTCCTTTTACGTCAGGCTCCAGTGTGGCTCAGCACAGTACGGCTGCACAGAATGCAAGTGCTGGTACATTCCCTGGGATGGAGTCTCCACAGCGGGGGTTATCGTCTGGGTTAGAGACAGTGTCCCCCTCCAGTTACAGCAGAGAAAAAAGAAAGACACGAAGAAAAGGTCTTAAATGCTTGATCTGTGACAGACATTATAAAGACCATATTTCTTTATTGATATCAGTATCAATATGGTTGTGCCTGTGTATTACCGTATCAGTCATGTATATTAGTTCTTTCAGTTTCTGATATAATTTTGCAAGGCAAATGTTAATTAATGCAAATATTTAAGCAGTGTCTTTCAAGTATTGGATTTGTTGTCCTGGGCTTCATAGCTTGGGGAAAGCCTCCTCGTTGCAACCCAACCACAGCCCTAGGAATCAGGAACGGCAACCCTCAGGCTCCAACACAGAGAAGAGCAAGGGTAGGTATGAGCAAGCACATGCCTACCCGTAAGGACCCACTGGCAGCTCAGCCCTGACGTCCTCCAGCCCAGGCAGGAGCACCTAGCAACGTGACGTTCAGAAAGACAACTAGGGCGAATCGAATCGTGTGACATAGATGGGAAGCTTCTCCTAAGAGGAGACCTGAATTTTCTGAGTGAGCGGCAGTAACACATTCTCCTCAGGACACCAGAGCGAGTGGCTGGAAGTGACTGTGCTGAGGATCAGCCCCTGCGGGTCACGTCACAGAAGCACGCATAACTGAGCCACGAGGAAAGACCGTCTGAGGTTTTAGCAAATGGACAGAACTTTGATTTATGAACTATCACTGGGACCCAGATGAACTATATGCAGGAAACCTGTAACGCACTTGCCAAGTAAAAAGAACAGATCTCCTAGAAATAGGACAGAATGAGCTGTTAAAATATGTTAACATATTTATGTTACAATATATATATGTATGTGTGTGTGTCTGTGTATATTTAGAGAGAGAGAGAGAGAGAGACTCAATTCCATTAAAATTCTCTAAAACCTGTGGTGGAACCCCAGTCTAGAGAACTTGACTAGAGATAAAAGGAGAGAGAGTAAAACACATCGTGGCTGAGGAATGTAACAGACCACACTTGCAAAACGGAAGCGAGACGTGCACATTTGTGGCACGGTTCTCAAGAGTGACATCGTGCGAGAGCACGGCTCTGATGCGCCGTTCCAGTCTGGAGGCATCTGCTGGAAATCTCCTTCAGCTAAAACCCTGTATCTGGTAAGTATCAAGCTTGCTCTGCTGACGATTTTATTTTCCAGGAAGTAAAGGGAGACTCAAAGATGACTGTTATTCCAGAATTAATGTGCAGCAGTGGGCACTGACCGTTGGCTCAAGTGTAAGAGCCCAAAATCCCAAGGGAAGCCACTACACCACCATAGGGTTTCCAAAAACCCAAGAGGAGGAAAAGGAGGTTTCAAGGCTTTCCAAAGTCCGATTCCACAGTGTGATGTGGCTATCTTCAAGAGGGAAAGGAGAGACAGCAAGGGTGGAAGGGTGAGTCACGTGTCCCCAGGTAGGAAGCATTTCTGTGCCCTGAACTGATAAACCTGGACTCCGAGCAGGTGTGAAGGTGGTACTGTGTCTCAGCAACATCACACTGAGACTTCGCTCACAGCCTGGGTTGACCAACGTGATCTTGAGAAGTGGAAAAAGCAGTGGACCAGACAGATTTGGTCTACGTGGAGTCCAAGACCCGAACCAAGTGTCCTTGTGTTTGCACATGTGACTGTCCCACCACCATCCAAGGATGGATGAGAATTAGTAAATGTGAAAAAAAATTTAAAAATCAAGGTCAGTAGATCTGCAGTAGATTTTTGCATATTTCTATACATTTTCTATAAAGCTCACATTTACTAGAACATTGAAAGTAAGAGTGAACCCCTTGGTTAGGAAATTTTTTAAAAAATTTTTTATAAAACTGTGACACCTTCATCTGTCAACGACTGGGAAGGAAGAAGCAATGCCCAGTGGTGGAAGGAGACAGATGCCTATTACTGGGTGTCCTGGACTTGAATTCTGGTAACTTCTAATTCTTCCTTATCTGCTTTTTTTTTTTTTTTAATGTAGCCAGGGACAGTGCCAAGCTCTGAAGTTCCCATAAAAATTAAGGGATGATGTAAGCAAGTGCTTAAACCAGCACATATCACAGTGCATACATACTGTTGGTCCTTAATGTTACTGCTGTGGATCTGAGTTTGTTTCNCCCCATACTTAAAAGTGGGGCCCTTGACCTGTGCCCCTGCCATGTTCTTTTGAGCATGTTCTTGGGGCAGCACCACCAGACAGAGGGCCTGAGCTGGTGCTCCCATTCCCGGCCAGAGGAGGTTGGGAAGGGGCTTCTCAATAGGGTGATTCCTCCTACTCTGACGTCAGGGGGAATTTGGGAATGTCCAGAGACATTCAGTTGTCACTCCTGGGGTGGGAGAGAGCGTGTCCTGGCATCTGCCAAGTAGAATCCCGAGGGGCTGCCAAACATGGGGCGGCAACCAAGAGTTTTCTGGCCCCAAATGTGAAGAGTGCCGGTGAGACGGGAAGGGAGAGTGACCTAGTATTTGAGGGAGTGGCAGGTGACTTCAGACAGAATCTCGGGTGTTTGTGGATTGTCTTCCTTGGTAGTGAGGGAGCCGTGCACGACGGTGGGAAGAAGGCAGCTCCTCCGCCATCTTTTATTTTCCCTCCCAGCTCACAGTACATGTCTTTCTCTTCACAAGGTGCTTTCACAGATTTAGTGAAAAATTCCCATTTCCTTTGCTTCGTAGTAGATGTGTCAACTCATTATTTTTAGTGACTACAACAGCTTTGTCACTTTAACAACCAGGAAAACGCAGTGTAGTCGCAATCTGTGTGAAGCATTGGGATTTGCAACAGGTGGGGACTCCTGCGTGTGGACGGCCATGCGCATGCACTCTCCCACACCGCGCCGCTGCAGCTGACCCCAGCTTTTTCTCCGCTGTCCTCTGACTGATCTTCCTTGTGGAACAACTCAAAAAATTCCTTTTTACTCTGGGGTTTTGATGAAAATCTTTGTTTTGTTAAGTTCTGTGCATTTTCTTCCATATTCATTTGTGTTGTCATTATTTTCATGTTCATTCATGTGTATTTTCCACAACCAACTCCATTATTCATGTCAGCTTTGGGCAAAATGGGAAAGCGGATCCTTTTAAATAGCGGCAACCATTAGTATGCTAAACTGCAGAGGGGAATGATATGTATGTATATTTATATATATATGTGCATACATTATACATATGCATGTCCACATGTGTGCGTAAGCATACATACACAGGCAGGCACACACATATCCTTAAGAACCTAACATAAATTTAAAAATATTTTTTCCTTCTATTTAAAAGATGCCTTAGTAGAAGAAATAACTCAGCAGTCTAGCTGGAGTTCAAAGTATTTTAGGAAATGCTTTCAGGGATCTCAAATCAGTGGCAAGAATTTGAGATGAAACACTCCAGAGCCTCTGGGGTCAGCTACCAGGAGAACGACGAACAAATAATCTCTGTCAGGGTGAAAAACATAATTTATGTTTTATCAAGAATGCCAGAGGACAGTGATGGAGCCTGTCCTCCATGTGTACTTCGAGCCCCTTTGTCACCTCGGGACGCAGTGTGAGAATCCATTCAGGCTCCCCCTCGGGCCCGCGGGCAAATGTCTGGTCCCTTGATGGGACTGTGCCTGGGGACCCCGAGGCTGGCTGCTTGCTCCCCTGCAGCTGAGCTCCTCACTTTAAAAGAGTCCTCAGAAATATCAAATTTAAGAGCTGGGAGAGCTCACAGATGCCAGCTCCCTGGGCTTAAAGATGAGGAATTTGATGTACAGAGAAACGAAGTGAATTGCCCAAGGACCCACCACTGGTCAGCGGCAGAACCAAGTCTTAAGCCTAGAATGCCTGGACATGAGTTCAGTGTTCTTTTCACCACAACATCCAGGGAAGAAAAGACATTTTTCTCCAGTAATTTAAGATTCCAGTTGTACACACTTCCCTCCCACTTCCTGGTCTTCAAAAAGACGCATAAACCTCACCACATGCTTGAAGAACTTTCTAAATAATCTGGTGTACAGGGCACCACACGTCTCTGAATTCCGGTACAGCATTTCACTGCTGAGTTGACCATACACATCTATTTTATGCACTGTCTTCCCCAAAATACCCTTGTGAAAACTGAGCATTTCTTAGGCTTCTCTTATTTTCACTGTAATTTCTAGATGCACCAACAATTAAAAAGTAAATAAATATAACAATCAGTAGTGATACATGAATACAGGAGTATACGACTTTTACTTAAAATCCCAATTAATAGCATCTTGAATTATTTGATTATTTGCTGATTTAAAGAGGGAACTGACCATCTACATTTGTGACCATAATTTAGTGGATTTTGACTAAGAATTCTGATGATGGCTAATAAAACTTATAGGCTCTCTAGCTCATGGCACTAATATTTTACACCTACAGACCTTTCCCGAGAACAGCACTTTCTCTCTTAAGAAGATGTTCCTCTTCATGGAAATTCATTGTCTTTAAGTATGCTCCACACCCAGTGTGAGGCACAGCACGGGGCTTGAACTCAGGACCCTGCGATCAAGACCTGAGCTGAGATCAAGAGTTGGACGCGTAAGCAACTGAGCCACCCAGGAGCCCCTGGAAATTCAATTTCTTGTTGATAATTTGTGTCATTTTGTACGTGTGATGAAGTTTCTTATGTAACAGGGAGGTATCACTGTAGAAATTTAATACTTGCACGGCACCAGATTATCTTCTAAGTTTGCGACACACACACACACACACACACACCTGATTTTTATGAGGTTGAAGTTGTTTGTGTATTTTGAGAAAATATCTCCTGGGTTGAAATCTAGTCTTAATAAACCCACCATTAAAGTAACTCCATGTACCCATGGGCACCCAATGGAACGTTGGATGAAGCTGGGTCTTATCACAATGCATTGACTCAGTTATAAGAATCTTACATAGAATGGAGGCCTGAATGGCAACATTGGAATGAATTTAGTTGAATAAGGATTTTAGAATGAAACACAGAGACTATTCTATACCATCACATTGTATGCTAAAAAGTAAGCAACTTTGTTACAGAGACATTTAGAAAATCAGTCCACAATATGATGAAATAACAACTGTGCCTTCCAATCAGCAAGGACACAGAGGTTAAAAGAAGGTCGGGGCCAGTGCTGATCTCGCCTCTCAGAAAAAATATTTACAAAATTCAAGATGCGTTATTAATAAAGCATTGAAATTAGAATTAGTACCATTCCCATCCTCACTTGACTCTACGATATCATTTCCTTATTCCATTCGTTGAATACCAGTACCTTGGGATGAATAAAAGTCACCACCATGTTACGTACATACATTGATAAGGCACAGCCTGAACTCAGAACCATCCAGACCTGTGAAGCACACCAAGAAACGAAGATTGGGAACGCCAGGTACTGAGGACACAGGAAGTCCTGCCACACATCTTCACGGGAGGCTTTTTACACGCCTGTGGCGTATGTGGGAACGTACGTGGGCTCTGTGCACAGAGAACGTGTGTGAGCCGGACGGAGGGTGAAGAAGCTGATGTCTGCATCATGAGAACAGCAAAGGCTGCTTTATAAAAAGCATCTCATTGAATTCTCCCAAGCCCTTTGAGGAACACGAGCACAGAAGTGCCCCGGACCGCAGGGTTAATAAAGAGTGAGCTGGGACTGGACGTGGCTTCTCATTCTGGAGAACCGTACTCTGATTGCATCCCCATGACGAGCTGCCAACTGAGAACTTCTGATGTTATTCTGAGGAGGTCTTTTTTTTCATTTATTTATTTATTTATTTATTTATTTATTTATTTATTTATTTTTGGCCAACTGATACAGACATCCATGAATTTGGTAAATACAGAATATGACCGTATTTGTCACTGTACCTTCGTAGTGGAACTTATTTTTCCACTGCTGATTTTATTCAATATGCAAACCCTTCATTTCCACGCAGGTGACATGCCCCATATATCCAGTTACTGAAGCTGGAAACCAGGTTCACATGGGCTATGCAGTTTACTAGGCCCTCACCTCCCTGACGGGAATGGGAGAGCTGGGTCCGCCGCTCACCGCTGCAGGACGACCGTGCCGTGTCAGGCCCCAGGTGCTCAAGCTGTGGTCACAGACATGCAGGCTGCAGGACGGTCCTCCACCACAGAGAAGCTTATCCATAAATACACATCCTGTAATGACCTTTGAGGATATATGAAATGCTACCTGTGTGATTTCATTGGTTGCACAGATGACAGCAGAACTCATAGACATCTTGAAAGTCTGAGTGGTCCTCCTGGAATATTTATATTGATTAAACAAACCAGGTAACTTAAAAATCCCTCTGTAGTTCATATTTTATATACAATCTAATTTCTTGAGATGCAAAAAGTTCTACATATTGTGACAATGATTTTATGAGTGAAAAAGTCTATTCAATGATAAAAAATGGTTTGCAATAGCTTAGTTGATAGTCTGCTAAAAGTTACAAGATTAACGGTATTTTTAAGGAAGAATTGGCTTGGTTTTAGAAGTACAGCCTTATCAAATAACAGCTATATGATTACCTGACAAGGTTGCGGGGGAATCGTGGGCCATTTTCTAAGGCAGAGCCCTCCCCCACAGGAGAGGAGACTCGTACTCTAATGAGGAAAGAAGAGCTTTGGCATGGAAGCCAATTTAAAAGAAAGGAAAGCTTTCAAGACTAAAAATGTTTAGTCTAGATACTAATGTTTAGGCTCTGCAGTGCCCAAGAAAATGTGACTCCTCCAAGTCAATAAATCTTGGTAACAGCCCTCCCCCTAGTCAACAGGGCACAGAAGGTGAGAATGCATTTAATTTATGGGGAGGAATGATTGTCGTTTCACATTTGCACACAGTGGCACCGTGAGGTGACAGCAGAGGATGAAGCCTAACGTGCACGGTGCTGAGGGGGTGGTGGGTGTGGAATCAGCACCCCCTTGCCCGTGGATCACAGGACACAGCCTGTTTGGGCAACTCAGTGCCACTGTCCTAACTCCTTCCTTCCATGTCCTGCTTCCCATGACCCTGGATTATGCGTCTTACTGGTTCAGAGGGAAGAGAAATCATTTCCTAGAGGGCCATGAACTGTCAGAGGTCAGAGACTCCTCCGGGCCGGCCGCTGGCTTGCCCTGTGCTCAGGGCTTCTAGAGCAGAATGCGTGTAAATAGCCTGGGGTGATACACTGAGGCAAAGCGGTTCCTTTTCTGAAATGAATGCTTGGGACATGGACTTCCCACGGCGGCTTGGGCTTTCTTGTCAACGAAGTAGATGAGAATCTGCTCTCCTCTTTAATCGGGCTGGTCTTTTCTGCTACATCGAGGTAAGGGTATCAATGTGGAATCCCACCAGCGGGCAGACACATCCTGGAGGCCCGAGTGAATTAATGATTCAGCAGATGCTCATGAAATGCCGAGTGTGCACCAGACCTGGGGCTGCTGCCCACGCCGACCCTGCTCTCCAGATGGCACGTCCCGGCCATTGAGGCACCGCAGGGAAGGGGTACACACACGGCCCTGGAGAGGCCTTACCGGGGCTGCGGAGTGACACCAAATCCAGGCTCTGCCACCTGCTGGCCGCGAGACTCCTGCCAGTGACGTGATCTCTCTTCTTCAGTCTCCTCATCTCTATGCTGAGAATAATAATAGAACATCTGTAGGATTTCGGGGGGTGCAAAGTGCATGTAGGTAGTGCCTCCCAGGACAGTGCCCTGATCGTGAAAACCAAGGCCATTTGTCAGCATCCTGATTTGGGAGAAGGAAGGGAGGAAGGCAAGAGTCAACTCCTACAAAGCCTGAGTCTGAGCGTGTCCTGAGAGGCCAGCAGGAGGCTGTGCGAGGCAGGCTGAGGGGAGGTGGAAGTGAAGGCTCGTTCTCACCACGCACGGGAGGGAAGGCGCTGGGGGCTCCATCACGGCGAGCACAAGGTGAGGAGTGTGCATGTCAGGTGAGGCTGGGAGGTGGGCAGGAGCCTCGTGGATGGAAGATCTGACCAGCCCCATGCACACCGACTCCCCCACGTCCACCTGGAGGTCCACCTGGGGACAGACAGCACACACCCCCTTTGTAACACCAATAACTTCAAGGGCTTTAGGGTGATCGTTTTACTTCTAGGGGCTGTCGAAAGAGAATAAATGGTAACAGTAAGTGACCACCATGGGCCCAATAATACCTCAAAATAAGTTGGTAATTTCATCCCCCCAGTTCATGTGTTGGAGGTCTAACCCTCAGCCCCTCGGGATGGGACCGTGTTTAGAGACAGGGTCTTTAGTGAACTCATCAAGGTACAATGTCACTGGGATGAGCCCCAATCCAATAGGGCCTGTGTCCTTGATAGGAAGAGACAAGGACACAGACAGGCACCCAGGGACGCACATGTGAGGACACGAGAATGTAGATGTCTTCNAGGGAGAAAATGCTTCTCCAAGCCCAGCCAAGGGACTCAGGAGAAGCCAGCCCTGCCCACACCTTCATCTGGGGTTTCCGGCCTCCAGCACTGTGAGAATGTAGATGTCTTCCTTTAAGCACACGGTCGCTGGTGCTTTGTCGTGGTGGCCCGAGCACACTCGTCCAGTCCCTGTTGCCAGACTGCTGCCTGTTACGCGGTAGACCCTGAGCAAGGACTGACGAGAATGTAGATGTCTTCCTTTAAGCACACGGTCGCTGGTGCTTTGTCGTGGTGCCCCGAGCACACTCGTCCAGTCCCTGTTGCCAGACTGCTGCCTGTTACGCGGTAGACCCTGAGCAAGGACTGAAGGAAGGAATCCAACAAGCTGTCACCTGTCCACACTCCTCTCTCTTAGCCGGCCTTGACCCCCGTCCATGCCTGAAGGACAAGCCCCTGCCTGCGCAGGTGTTCCTAGGAGGGACAGTGAGGGAACAGGGCAAGCAGGTGGGAAGGGAAGAAGCCAGCTGTGTGTGGATTCTGGTGGGGTCCCAGGCCCAGCTGGGCCCTGAGCACGGCTCTCAGCATGAATGGCACCTGGGGACCAGGCCTTGGGCCTCGTAGCAGCCACGTAAAGCACGAAGGCATCGGGGTGCCTTGGGGCCTGGAAAGTCCCAAAGGCTGGTCACTTTGATTTTTGGGGGCAGACAGGGCCACTCCAGGCTCTGGGGCCCCTCTGCAGAAGTTGGCAGGTGGCATTCATTGGCAGAAAAGCACACAGAAGCCAAAGATGAGTTGTACAGAGCTGTTAAAGGCGTCCCCGGATCCGGGCAGACCACCATCTGTGCCCACGGCAGCCCCGTCCGCCGCAGAGCCCTCCCCAATCGCCCAGAGGCGCTGGGCAGCCTGCTGTCTGCTCCCCAGGCCAGCAGCGCATGCCTCAGCTTACACAAACCTACCGAGATGGGATGCGTGTGTGCCTCCTTCGGGTCATTCCTCCAGGTGGGGCCGGCACCTGATTATTCTGCTGTTTCCGGCCTACACACGGTGCCTGGAGCAGGGCAGTCAAATGGCAAATATTTAACTAAACTGAATAAACACAGATTGTTGACTGAGATTTTCATCTTGCCTGTCTACTGCAGTCCCGGGGTCTCTCACAGACCCATGCATCAGTCAATTTCTTACAACTTCCTGATAGATTTTTAATTACAGAGGCAAGAGTCACCGTCTTCGGGACGGTCCTGGAACCCAATGAGACTCCACGCATATGCATAAGGAAACTACACAGAGAAAAAAAGCTGATGGAGGAAAAATAAGAGAATATGTTTGATATAAGTACAATAGTCGGCATGTTTGCTTCCGGAGCCTAACTGTAATTCTCTAACTGACTCCCACGGTGTCAAATTTTCAGCTTAACAGAGATATGAAATCTGTGACCATATCGTTTGAATGGTATCTAAAGTGGTCCACTGCCTGATCCCTATGAAAAGACACTGGTTTTTTTGGTTTTGATTTTGTTTTTGTCTTTGTTTTATGTCACACTGACTCCGTGGAGTAAAAATGGGAATGGGATAGACTCTAAATCTGGCATCTGCTCCGAGGAATTGGACCTCAAAAAAACAAAATCAACCAAACAAAAGAAACCTTCTAGGATTATAGCAGAGTTACTATACTTCCCATGAAAAGGGTAAATATTTGTCCATGTTCGAGTTGATTTTTCTGAATTAGAAAAAAGAAAACTTTTACATTGAGATTTTTTAAGAAGTTGAAAACCCAAACAAATTATAGGGAGGGGCTTCTGCTGTTTTATAAGAAGTGGCCAAATAAATAAAACAAATAAATAACTTTTTTTAAAAATAAAAATTAAAAAAAGAAAGTGGCACAGCCGTCAGATGTGTGTCCACACCCACATGTGCACCTAGAGATTTCCTCACTTTGTACTGATGCATTTTTTTTTGTTAAAGATTTTATTTATTTATTTGACAGAGATAGAGACAGCCAGCGAGAGAGGGAACACAAGCAGGGGGAGTGGGAGAGGAAGAAGCAGGCTCACAGCAGAGGAGCCTGACGTGGGGCTCGATCCCATAACGCCGGGATCACGACCTGAGCTGAAGGCAGACACTTAACCGCTGTGCCACCCAGGCGCCCCTGTACTAATGCATTTTAATTCATCTCATTCCTAGGGATCTCCAATGCATGTCTTTTTTCTACCACCTGCCCTACCACCATTACTTTTCTCCCTCAGAGGCAAAAATATCTGATAAAATCACTTCCGCTGGGATAGAGGAGGAGTGGGTAAAGTAGACCAGCACTACCCTGCATGTGGAAGGGGAAGAACAGCAGTGTCTTCAGCACCTTTGCACTGAAAACATAGGACGCATTGTTATTTTTTGTATTAATATTCAAGACTGCAAATAATCCACTCCGGATGAACAGTAGAAAGTAGACGGCAAATTCATGTCATTGCTAATCTCAAAGAAACGACCAGGTGTTAATAATATCAAAGTAACCAAACAGAAGACATTATTTTACATAATTCTATGTCACTAATTACGTATCGACATAGGAGTGTGTACATATACATGCATATAAACTATTGGTAACATTACAAATTCTGACACACCTACGGTTTGCTGGTGTGAACTGTGGCAACCCCCTGGTTGATATTTTATTTCCACGCCCCTGTTCCCAGCGGTCCCCGGTCCTTGGGAGAAATCGTGCCCTCTAATGCTGATCAGCTTGAGTGGCTTAATAAGGCTGCGCGCCTCTCCCCCTGTCGTGGGGGAAGGAGTGTGGTTCTCCTGCAGCTTTCTTTTTCCATCAACATGTGACCCAGGGTCTGTGCACGCACATGTCTGAGTGTGGGGCAGCGCGCCAGCCAGGGCTTCCTGCGAGACCACTACTGCCCATGGCAGAAGGACACTGTCTCTGATGAGCAGAAAGAGAATTAGAACAGGAAGACAGTGAGCCCTGAAGTCCCGCAATGATACATGAAGTAAATTATGGGACACAAAAGCTTTTCAAGACTAATATCGCAAATGTATGAAAAAGCACACAAGGGGGCAGCTAACACTGTGCTGTGGACTATAAGAAATTTATTTTCTTTTCCTTTTTAAATTTTACTTACGCATTGCAAAATAACATCCCCTTTCAAAAACAATCTAGTTCGTGTGTGACCGTTCACATCAGTGCGTCAGGGGCCTAATTCTCCTTGCTTGCTCTTTGTTCATGGTTTTCACCCAACGTCAGGAACATACCCGAAACGAGAGCAATACTGGAAAGAAACTTGTTTTGTCTTTTGTCTTTATTTCTGTTTTTTGATCATATGAAAATAAAGAATCCTAGGTTGTACTACAATCAATTTTTTTAATCCCGAGGATTTCAAGACACTCGAGAAAAAGTTATCTTTTCATTCAATAACACACTTTCCCCTGAAGAAAGAAAAAAATAAAGTGCTGTGTCCTGAGATGGCTTTGGTCTGTGAACTTATTCTTTCTGCCCCTCTGGGGACAAAGGATTTTCTCAACAGGGAATCGCTCTCATGTGATCCTTCGAGGCCCTCTGGCCCATCCGTGATCCTGTAAATGATGCTGTCCTTCTGGATGGGCTTGTCTGTACTGGCGACTGGCCCCAGGTCGATGACGAATCGTAGTTGGGGAGCGCGGTGGCCCGGCAGGAAGGGCTGCGGCACGGCCACCAAGCTGGCTGTGATTCTGAGACAGCGCAGACGCCACACCACCAGCTCCCGACGCAGGGCTAAAAGGTGTGACCTATCTGGCTTCCAATTTTGAAAAATGCCAGGACTCTGTGTACAAGCAGTGCCCTTCTCCTAACGCCGCAGCACTCAGTCGCTTAACAAGCCCTGCGGCAGTGAGGGGGGACCCAAGGGTGCCCCCCAAGGGCTGGCTTGGCAGCGGGGCGTCTGCAGAGGCCCAGTCCTTCCGTGCCACCTTTCTGCCGAGAGGGGCTAAGGTCAAGCTTTTCATTACCGTCTGACCCTCGGAAAGCAATTGTAGTTTCGGTGGTGGGTGTTGTTATTGAGCTGAAAAAAAGAAAAAAAAACCCACAAAAAAACCCTGGAGATTGTTTAAGGCCGTCACTTAATTGCAAGTGCTCTATGTCACGCTCCTCGGACGGTTCCTGCTGAAGCGTGTGTGGAGCGGCAAGCGGGGGCTCCCTCCTTGGGCGCCGCGGGTCTGCGGACACTTGGGGAAGAAGCATCCCCCGTCAGCGGCTGTATCTTCGCATGCTCTGGAAGGTCCGGCCCTCCCGACCCAACAGGCTTCAAGCATAGATATGGTCTCAGCTCCATGTGTTCCTAATAAGCTGAAAGAATGCACACTGCCCAAGTGTTTTTGCAAAACAAAGGCCATTTTCCTACCTGATTAATAAGCTCAGCCACAATGAAGCCTGCGGGCTGTGAGCAGAGTAAGTTCACTCAGTCCGCGGACTGTGGGGGTGACAGCTGGGCTGGGCTCGGCCTCCTGGATGGCCCGCTGCGCGTGCTCCTGTCCACACAGAGGGTTCGACTCCTGCACGGTCCCCAGGGCTGCCCAACCTGGTGCGTTTTAGAAATCCCACTTCTAGCATGTTTTGCTCTCGTTTGTACTGTAGAGATTCCCTCTCTAACTCCAAAGGCTTCGATACTGTAAATCAATATCTCAATTTTGTTTTCATTCAATTTCCAAGGTAAAGAGAAGCAGGAACAACGGCAGGGTGTTATTTCCTCCTTCTATCCAGGGGTTTGCTGTCTGCTCAATGCTCAGTGTTCTTTGGGAATTCTTTTCTGGTCACTACAGGCAAAAGAAAATTCCCACACTTGGTGTCTCTTGTGGCAAGAACTTGTGTATCTCTTGACCACACACTCTATCCTCTGCAGTGTAATTGTGTGTGTGTCTGTCTCCCTGAGAAGCTGCCAGACGAGAGGACTGGGTGTCTATGGTTCTATATAAAATTTCGCCTCACAGGCTTCCTAAAATATGGGTGGTCAGTATATATTTGTAGGATTTGGGGCCATTTTCTCATCCCACCAAATTAAGCAGATGCCTGATGATCACAATACATTCATATGTTATTTCTGAAAAAGTACACACCATTTTCTTCCTGTGAATGACTCATCTCGAAATGTGTTGCTCACCAATGTCTTCTCAAGGTTTCTGGATAAAAAAAATAAAAAGATAAAAAATTTCCAGCCACATGACCAGCTTGCCATCGGCGCTCCGGTGTCCCATGGCTGGTTTTGGTGGGGAGCAAGAGAGTTTGAACTTGAGGCATTTGAACCCATTCAACTGCTGTTTGTTTTTGGTGTTGAGAGTAAGAGGTCACGTCTCACAGTTACTGCAAGTGTGTTATGGTTTATTCAAGTCACCGGGCCAACAGCTGTCCAAGCAGCCAGGGAGGGTCTGGTGCTCACCGTCAGACGCCCTGCCCACGGCCCCCGTGCGTTCCTGCAGGAGTTCCATGCTCTGCGTCCATGGACCGAAGGCCTGGGCCATGCTGGGCGCACAAACTCATTTTTATTAGATGGCCTAAAGCCACTGCTGCCTTCAGCCTCTTCCTCCTCCTCCTTTTTTTCTTCTTCTGTAGCTGCTAAGGTCATCTTTTATGTACTGTTTTGTAAAGCAAATCTGTTTCCGATTTGTCACAATCACTGCCAGGCGTCAACCACATGGTCTGAAGGTTTGCTCTATGCCAGTGATGATGGCATTGAGTGGCTGAGAGTCAGTCACTCTCCCACTTGATACTTGTTACCCTCCCATCAGGTGGGTGCCATCATGGATATCCACTCCTCGGTAGAAGACTGAGAACAGAGAGGTTCAATACTGTGTTCAGGGACACACAGCAGGAAGTAGTCGAGCTTTGTATAGGACATTCCACCTGGACGATTTTGGAAGGGAGTTCTAAGCAAACGAATTTGTCCTTCCTGAATTATCCGTCCTGTTATTGAGCTCGTGTGGTGAGAGACCGGGAGATCGACCACACACACTGAAGATGGGAGCTTGTGACCAGGCAGAATTCAGGAAACAAACGAGGGAATGTCTTTCTTGAATTTTTGGACACATCAGATTCCAGAAGGGAGGGGTCACTGAGAGCTAACAGCTTCCTATGTTTGAGAAGAGGATGGAAGCAAACATGTTCCGTACAGTGATGCCCACTGTGAGCCTTCTTGCCGATATGGACCATCTCGTGCCTCCTTTCATGACAAAGCCTGGATGATCTTGGACCTGTGTGCCCATGTTAGAGGCTTTCGCACATTGCCAGGATCATAGAGGAAAGGTCCCCAGAAATCATGAATTTAGGTGACAACTGGAGGTAGTGCATGGAATAGGCTGGCCAGTGGCAATGCGCGAGGAGCAGGGCTGCGTCCCAAGGGGACAAGTGACAGGTAGCTCTGTGATCACAGGGTCAGGGGCGACTTTCATCTGACATGAGATGTGCCTTTTCTTACCCTGTCTAGGAAGCTGTCCGGGATATACAAAGCTTTCCACAATAAAATATTCAAATTTGAGTAATGACATGAATACAGCTGACTTGGAAAAGTTTAGCTAATGTCAACATTTTTCTAAATTTAGCACTGTTTAAAACATTTGCCAGCCTTCTCTGTGTTTCTCAGCTAAGTCTTCTGGTTGCATAGTTTATAGTATTTGCATGTGCATGTGTGTGTGTGATGTGAAGATTTAGAAATCCTTAATTGAGTCCAAATTGCATAAAATCATAATTATATCTCTTCCATGTAATTATTTTTCCCCTTGTGTCAAGCCTCTTGACCTAGAGATTCATACTTCTTAACTTTGGATTTGAGACCTGCTGAAAGAACTTTTTCATTGCTAAGTGGTGGATTTGGAAGATTCCTCTTTAGATCCTTTTAACAGACTTGGAATTGGACAAACGCTCCTTTTAAATCTCTTCTTATACCAAACGGTCCTCCCTCTGTAGACTGCTTTTAGTTTCTAAACCACTTTTGTGTGCATTACTTCATTCTCCTTTTTATCCAGAGAATATTCTTAAAGTACAGAAAAAAATCCAAAGAATGATATAACAAGCAGCCATGTTTTCACCACTCAGAATTAATGGCTCTGTGTCATATGTTTTTCTAAGTCTTCAAAAAAAAAAAAAAAAAGACGCATTAAAGACGGACCCCAGCAAGCAGGAGGCCCCCCGCCTTCAGGGGAGGGAGGGGCAGGGCCTGAAGGAACAAAGGAAGCAGGCTGACCTGTTGATAAACAGTAAGCATTTCCACTTCCCTTGTCTCCTTTGGCCCTAATGTGGGCATTGCCCTGCTTATTTCGTTTTTAAGCAGGGAAACTGGCAGCCTGGGCCATTGGGGGTCCCCAGGGCTGTGGTGGGGGTTTCCACCCTATCCCAGGACCTTCCAAGGTCTACAGGGATCCCAAGGTGAGTGATTCTGGAGAGAATTCCCCATCACACTGAACTCGATTTTCCCCCCCTTACCCTCTCCTTAGTCCTCCCCAGCCAGACTTCCCTTAGAGGCATTCTAATCCAGGAACGTGCCAGGGGGCCAGGTGGGACTCGTTTTCCCGGATGCTCTCGGATCAGCATCTGGGAAAGGACGGTCCAGGGCCCAGTGGGCATTACGCCCGAAAGTCTGGAAGGCAGGGGCCACGCTTACTAAGGCGGGAGGGCGTCAGGGCCTCGGAGCTGCCCGCAGACGAGCCCCGTGGTGGGTCTTCTCCCACACAGTGCTCCTTTACCCCTGAGTTGGAAGTGAGCGGGCCAGGAGAGAACAGTGCGGAATCTTCTTGGAAAGACAGCTCCTCCTGCTGAAAGAGCTGCAGGCCGGCGGGTCAGGGTGACCTAACGGAAGACAGGCTCTCTACCAGCAGCGGCAGGCTGAGGGCTCGTGAACGGGAGCCCGGTTAACGTGCCCCCCTCAGCCCAGGGCACGGACTGCGGCTCGGCCCCAGAGCGGAGGCCACGGTGGCTCCAACAAGGGCAAGAAAGCCAACAACAGCATGTCTGGGACCCCCCAGCTCTGCATCGTGGGCACTACGTACTAGGGCCCCCTCACCACGACCAGCCTGCAAACATCCACTCCCCACTTCCTCCGTGTGCACACTTCGGCGAGTAAAACAGCAGGGACAAAACCGGTACCTGTGCGGAGAGACAGGCCTCAGGCCCGCCACGCTGCGCTCCGCTGTGAGGAGGACACTCGAGGGCAAGGTGAGGCTTGCGGGATTCTGGGGGCCACACTCCCGCTTGCACAAAGTGTGCTGACTTTTTATCTCGGCTGATCGCTGACTTTTGTAGTTGATCTAAACCCCAAAAATGTTAGGACCGACATTTTTCTCCACTTCCTTAAAATCCAAGTGGGTAATTGAAATCGGCCCTACTGTTTTGAACTTTCTGTGGGGAGCGAAGCCCAGAGCCCATCTGTTGAGAAAATTTTTGAAAGACA
This sequence comes from Ailuropoda melanoleuca, assembly GCF_002007445.2. NCBI lineage: Eukaryota > Metazoa > Chordata > Mammalia > Carnivora > Ursidae > Ailuropoda > Ailuropoda melanoleuca. The sequence continues at coordinate 144,698,638 of NC_048220.1, read as the reverse complement.
CGGAAGGTACATTATCCTTAGCCAAAAGGATTTCTCTTGGTATTTGAAATTGTTCTCAGTCTTTCATCCTTTCTTCCCTTGGCCTCCCCAGTCCCCATGTTGTGACCATATGCCCAAGATACTCACACTGCATGCTTTCCCTTTGCCTTACGTCAGGGCCAACGCAGCTCTTCCGCAGCTCACCGAGTTCCTCCCTTGTCAGAGTTCATCCTAGTCTATAGGATAAAACACCATTGGAATTGGTAGATGCCCATTTCAATTATCCAACTATCAGTATACGGATGAAAATAGATGGAACGGTTACATAAATACTGGAGGCATAAACACCTCTCCTGTTGGGAGTGGAATCGGGCCAACCCTAGCCGGCCCAGGCCACCATCTCTGAAGGCTGGTGTTTATGGCCACTGGCCATGCGGTCACTCCTTCCACAGTTGGCCAGAGACTGCGTTTTTCTTCTCTTTTATCATCTTTATTGCCCACCTTCATTCACTTTTTAAATTTGATCCTAGACTTCAATCAGACCGTGTATGGGTTATGAGTTCATTTGATGACATACTTAATCTATTTGCAAATTATCATTGCCTATAATCAAAATATTTCAGAAAGTGATAGTATATGTAAAACAATACGAATTATGATTCCTTGCGAATTGATAAATTACATAATGGACACAAATTTTATAGATATTAATAAACATAATTAAAGATCTCTTCCCTGTTATTTTGAAGAAACTTTGGTGGAGTTATTTATAGGATGATAATAATTGAAGAGTATTCCATATATAAATATAACACTCATTCTTTAACCAGATTGTCTTTTAGACTACTTGAAAGGTTTTCCCTGTGAGTGATGAGAACTTTATATGCTGAAATTCTATTTTACCCACAATGACTTGTTGACTCATTGAGCTCACATGGTACTAATGATGCTTGTCACCGTGACTACAGGCCTACAGATAAAACTTGGAAACTTTAATGAGTGAAAGCCGTTCATGACTCGTCTACTGCTCCGGCATTGAACAGTGAAACCATCCCTAGCAACAAGGGGAGTCTGGAAAGTTCTGGGACATTTTACCCTTCTTCACATTTCAATTAGATATGCATGTATGGAATTCCGACCCGTTGTCAGGTACAACAGGAAATGCCAGTGACTCAGACACCACAGGCTCAGCTCCCCCACTTGGGCTCTGCTTCCAGTATGCGTCTGCCCCTTCTCCTCCCTTCCTCTTTCCACCTCCACCTTGAGGTCCATCTCCCTTTGTCTCTGCCTGCTTCTTGTTCTGCATGTCCAACTCCAGGAAACAGTGGGCACCTCTTAGCCTCAGCAGCTTCACTCAACCAGGATGGCACTAAGATGGCACTTGATGGTTAAAACCAACTTAAAATAGAGTTGAAAACATGCCTTACTAGGCTTCCTTAGTGTGAATGGTCCACAGATAAAATTATAACTGTCTGAACAGTGTGTATGTTACCAGGAGAAATAACAGGTACATCCAAAACCAAATCCATTTTTGCTCCTGAGTGACTGTTTCGACTTCCAAAGCACCAGCACTGACCAGATTTTTCTCCCGTCGTTGCTCCCATTTTCAGCTTAGTCAATTTGGGATCTGACTCTATTTACTGAGTTTAGTTTCCTTGGAGAAGTGATGACAACCACACCAACAACCATGTGTGACAAGGGCTCACACTGTGGGGAGCCTCCCACCTAAAGCTCACATCATTCCTGGCAAGTGGCCATCGTCACCATCCCCAGCCTAGAGGCCAGTGACAGGGACTCAGTGTCACCTTGACTCATGAGACATATCCAGCCTCTACAGAAGCTTGGGAACAGGGCTCAGAGAGAAAGTGTTGTTATTTGTCACCACTTTGGCTAATACATTTTACGTGGCTGATTCTCTGCGGTCCTTCTAGGTTTGCTGGTGACAGTGTGACCTTCAGTGGGGATGGCCCATCCATCATGCTCTGAACTTTTCACTTGGTTCCATGCTCATTTCATTTTTGCAAGAAAATCTTTGTCCACAGCCCTGTTTATGACTCACAAGGGAGCCTCGATCGGTATGCCTCTGTAGCTCATGGGAGGCCAGGTACAGAAGCACCTCCAAAATCAGGTACAGGTGGTCATCTAGAAAACTCATCATTTTTCACCATTCTATTGGGTCAATTAAATGATCTAATCTTACCATATTTATATAGACACCAATTACTATATTTGTAAAACTGACTTCCTAAGAGAATCTAAGAAATGTCCTTAGCATCATCTGTCCACATCAGTAGAGTAGAAAGAAATTTAACCTGGAAATTTTATTTGATATATTATAAAGTATGGCTTGTAAACATTGCCACCAGCTCTTGTAAGTTTCCAAACAGAGAAGATAATCCTCCAGGCTTTTGCTACTGAGTTAATTCTCGTAGCTTCATCATGTCTTCTAGGAACAGAAATTAAAAGCATTTAGTTATAGACAACTAAGTAAGCAAACAAAAATCTTTACCAAATGCCAGATTATAATGAATTTTCTAATCACTCATGATTCTTAAATAGAAATAATAATAATAATAATAATTACTGATTTAGAAATGCAGGTTTTTGGAGGTTTGACTATAAAGGTTTTGTATCCAAATATTCAACCCAAAGCTTGGCATTGGGGATGTTCCCTGAAAAGAAAGTGGCTCTCAGTTAATAATTTCATCTTGTCTCCTGCACTTTAGAAGTAGAACAAAATTGGTCTGAACAGCATTTCTTATTCTTCAACTATGTGCAAAAAATGTGCATAGAAAATATGCCTAGAAAGACATATACAATCTTGTTAAAAATGGTTATCACAGACCATGGAGAATGTGCAATTTCTAAATTTTTGTTAAATGTATCTATACATAAATGAAATCATGTGTAATAGATAAAAATTGCAGATATGATTGATATAGTAGTTAGATTACAGTGTTAACTGACCAACATTTAGTGCCAATTCCTGAGGGATTAGGTTTAGCTATTTCCCCAAAGTATTGTATTGTGCGAATGCACAAAATATCTTTGTATGGCTGTTTTCCAACTGACTCATGAATATCTCAGTTTCATGCATTAAGAAAGAAGCAGCAAAATATATTTACACAAAATCTAGAAATAATGGAAATGACAACCTCCCCCCCCAAAAAAAAAATCGAGTGTAATGCATTTGAGAAGGTTCTTCTGAGAATAGTATCTTCTCTGAATTTCAAGCGAGTGATTGCTTTGGCATTTTATACAGAGAGAATGCGTCACATCACACTCTAATTATGTATATAAGATCAGGAGTGTATCCTATCAGCCTGTTATTAAGTCTCTAAGATGAAGACTGTAATATGCTAGAGCACGTTGGTGGTGACCTCACCTGCCCTGGGTCTTGCAAAGTGACTGCAGGGCATTCCCAGAGGGCACAGCTGGGCTGGAGTCCTGAGATGGGGCCAGCTCCGCAAGAAGTGGCATCAATGCCCGATGTCGCCCAGAGTAACCATGAGGGTGGGTAGGGTGGAAGGACATGAGGTCAAGGAGGTGAGCAGGGCCGAAGCATCTGTGGCTTCATTTCCTACAAGAGGAGCTTTCATTTTATCCTAAAAAGAGACAGGAAGGAAAAGAGACAAACAGTCTTAGAGGCAAGGTCCCCGTAATTTGTATAGATACTCCACTCTCAGGTGGCACAGCACAAACCCCCACTCTGTAAACGCAAGCTGTCCTTCATGACTCCTTTCCCCAGAGCACACTATGGAAGGGGACAGAAGTCCCCCTTTGCAGAAACCTGACAGACAAGACCTCAGCCAGGCCATCCCAGCCAACACCAACAGTCCCACTGACAGCATGGCCTCCGGATGTGAGGTGACGAGGGACGTATATCAGCTCTGCAGTCAAGAGCCCATAACCCCAGCTTTGTCAGGAGAGAAACAGCAGAGGAATCCCAATGGAGAGACATTCTACAACCGCCCCCCCACCCCAGACTGTCTCCTCCAGACCGTCAAGGGCACCAAACACATGGAAAGTGGGAGAAATGATCACAGCGGAGAGCAGCCTGAGGAGACAGGGCGTCTAAATGTCCTGTGGTGTCTTGGATGGGATCCTGGGACAAAGCAATGACATCAGGGGAAAGCTGAGGAAACCTGAAGGATGTGTTTATCTGATAACAATGTGTCGCTGTGGTCCTACAGTCGTGACAAGTGCATCCTACTACCGTGACAGCTTAGAGACGAGGCTCTGAGGGGCAGGGGATATGGAAACTACTAACTGGGCAACTTTTCTTTGGATCTAAAATTATTATGTATTTTTTTATTTGTTAAAGTGATACAATACCAGTGAGGAATTCAAGCATTGGACGCGGGGCTCAGACTCACTGTGGAGGAGGGACAAGAGAAGACGAGAGTGCTGGGCTGGTTTCCAGGAGAGAAGGGACGGCCTGGGGCGCAGAGGAGAGTGGGTTTGTGGTGTGTTTGGGGGGTACAGGACCTAGTGGCCTTGCAGTTTGGAGGAGGGGAGGGGAGAGCAACAATCTTCGGCCAAGCTTCACTTTGCAGGGCCTGGGGGAGCCCCGAAGAGAAAGTCCATGAGGCACTAGACAAACATTCACGGTTAATAAATCCAGCCCACAGATGACTTTAAAATATGTGTTACATCTTTCAATCTTTCCAGACGCATCCTCACAAGGACCAGCACAGCCAAGCTTCAGTGCAGACTCAGACAGGGGCGGGGGTTTGGCGGGGGGGTCCCGCAGCCCGGCTAGCGGCACTTACCCTCCCACTATGGTGACAACAGGCCCGGGGAGGACCTCCTGCACGCACCCAGCCACGCGCCCACGCTCCGGCCTCCATTCCTCCCGGGCCTGCCTGGCGGGCACACACAGGCGCAGGGTCCACCCCTGACGCAGGTTAACTGTGAAGGTCAAGGGCGTGGCATTTGCACACACAGTGGAGGGGGTGAGGGGCGAGGGGAGAGAGATTCCTTTGTCCCTTTGACCTCTTTTGAACAGACACTTGTCCCGACGTTCAGTGCCTTCACACACAGCATTGCATTTAATGTTGGGGCTTCATTATCTGTCAGAGAAACAGTACCATCCTCGTTCCTCACCTTGTTAAACTGGGGAGTCGATCACTGGCACCTGTTGGCTGTCTGGGGAGAAAGCAGGTGCTTTTAGAGCGGGATGTGTGAGACAATCTCCTCCTGTCGTCCAAAGGCACACACTCATTGAGTACTAAGTCCGGGGACGTCGCGGGCACTGTGGTGACCCCAGCTCACACGGCCGGATGGCATATTTGAACGTTGCTGAGAGAGTTGACTGTAAGAGTTCTAATCGCAAAGGAAAGCAATACAAAACACTTCTTATATTTGTCTGTATCTGTGTGAGATGACGGGTGTTGGGGAAGCTCACAGTGGTCCTCCCTTCACAGGCCACGTCAGCCACGTCAGTACACAGACCCCCTGACACACACAGGGAGAGGAGTGTCGCTGACACCAGTAACACCACAAGGGGGAGGAGGAGATGACCTCCTTCCTTCAAAATACACCAGGAGGAGAGAGACGGGGGCTACGAAGTCCCTAATGTTCCTTGTTTTCTGGTGTTGGTTGTCCTACATACAGCAACATGAGCCAAACAAACAAAAACAGAGTAAATAGAATGTAAGGAAAACAGTTGAGTTTTGGGCTTTTTTAGGTGTAGTTAAAATTGTCACCTTATAATGTCATTGTGGAAAAGTGTTTTATGAGTTTTATGCTTTAATTCAAGTGGAGAGCAGTGCAAAGGCACGATGGGGCCTTTCCTCATGAAGAAAACCTCTAAGTCACTCAGGATGGTGGGACAGTGGCCACGAGGGGAGCCCGCCCGGCAGTGCACCTGCCCCTGGGCCGCACCTGCCCACCCGTGCCCACCAGGAGCATCCCATGGTCTGTGGCCCCGGTTCCTGGGGTGACCAGCCCACTGCCGCTATGGGGACACGGGGAACTGGCGTCGTCTCAACTCAGCCATCCCCCTGGGACTCTCCTTGTCCAGGGCAATGTGAGCTCCTGAGCAAAATCCAGGGGAATTTTGAGGGACTTGGAGGCTCTGTTGTGAAAACAAGTCCTGGAAGACGTGTTGTCTGGGTCCACCGACCTCCAGTGTGGGTCTTGCCGAACTCTTCTGATGCCTGAAGCCAGCACCCTGAAATTTCCAGTAGTTCACACTTAACACGTCTCGACAATCAGGCACATGGGCACCACAGTGCCCATTTCAAGGAGGAGACGGTAAGGGTCAGTTAGCAGTTTCAAGATTACACAGTTAATGAACTTCAGGATGGCATGAAAGCTTAAAATCCACAGTTTAAAAGCTACCCTGCCCTGCCCCCTCTTGCTGAAAAGGGATGCCTGGTTCTAAAATTCTGAGCTTCTGGCAATTTAAATTTGGCTTTGTTCTGGCTTCTAAAGCATTCAGACAGACCCTTGCCAGATGGGCAATATAAAAATAAAAGCATAACTAGCTAGAAAACAGTGATAGCTTCCTTTGTGGAATAAGGACTATAATCTTTTATTTATTAAGATGTTATGTCAAATATTTGAAGAGATCAACATTTAATTTAAAAAAAAAAAATCTGTTGAGTTTGAAATGAGCTCATGGATTACGGACATCCCCTGAAACAATATCAGAGCATCTACCGTACCTTTTGGATGGAATCACAACTTTACCTGCTTGTTGTTAAACTTTTTTCACAGACATGAAGGGTAGTAACCTAAGAATCAACCCCATTTCAGTTCTTCCCATAAAGACATGGAATCCGTCTTCTGGCGCCTTGGACCTAGTCCGGACATCTGACTTGGAGCGGATGTTCCCTTGATGGCTGACGTAGGTAGCAAGAGTTCTTGAAGCTTCTGGCTCTGGAAACCAACCTCCAGGAAAGACAGCCCAGGCTGTTCTCCAGACACACGTGTCCCACCAACGGCCAGCACCCGCCCTGACAGTGAGCGAGGCCACCAAGGAGCATCTGGTCTCAGGCGTGTGACCCAGGTGACACTAGCAGACACACTCTCCAGCAAATCACAACCCAAACTGCTAGCCCAGAAACTTCTAAGCAAATAAAATGGTCGTTTTCAACTAAAGATTATTTCTGTGGTGTGTTACACTGCAATGGAGAGTGGACACTTGAAGTAACTGTAATATTGTATACATAATGCATTTGTAAGTCGTGATCAGTGACTGACATTGCAGCAAGAGAAAAATACCAAAACTTGGAGTGATTTTGACTTATAATAGCAGGGTGATCTTACAAATCCCACCCCCCTACTTTTATGGCCTTGTTTTTCATCAGTGAGTGGGACTCATATGGACTGAACGACCTACTCTAGTTAAACATTTATTTTGTCCCTTCTCTAGTAAGAGAGATGCCAGGAAATCTTCATTCCATCTTTGAATTCTGCCATGTCAGAGGGGTAGGCATGGACCCCCCGAAATTATTTGAGGACTTTTCCCATCACCTGGGTTGATGATGGTAGTGGTCTTCTCAAGAAGGGTGAGGACCCCCAAAGTCACTGCATGTGGTGGGCAGGGTCCCATGATTTGAGGAAGAGGATATCATTAGAATTTGAAACTTTTCAGACTTTGGAAGAAACACTTCCCAAGGCATCACTGCCAGGAGGAAAAAAGGAGAACTGATTCTGGGCGAGCAAGGTGGCAGGTGTGAGAGCTGCTCCTGACTCGACATCCCTGGGCTGGGGGTCTCCACCGTGGGAGCCTGGGATGTAAGGCCTACAGTGAGAGACCAGCACTATGTGCTGCTTTGATCCCTGGTAAAACTGATGTGACAATTGCTAACCACAGATCCCGCCTTGCTCACTCTAGTGGAGAAGGTTCCCAGCACACACCCCTGCTTACAGGCTGGACCAGGCGTACTTCCCATGTATCCCTGAGGAGTGGGTTTCGGTTCTCTGCCCACGCATGAGCCAAGCATGGGGGCTTATCACGCCCCTGTAGCTGCCTCCATCTGCTCTTGCTGCTTGGCGGTTCCGTGGCCTGCATGTGGTGTCCTCCTGCCCAGACTGAGTGTGTAAACTAATAAAGTCTAATAATGCTCTAATCTAATGACTAACAATGGTTAATCTCATCTGTCCAGTGATGAGTGTCAGGTGTCCGTCCAGTCCCATGGCCCCAGGGCAGGAGCCCCTCCCCCAGCCAGTGTGGGAAGGGGATGTGATGAGCACACAGTCCCCGCTGAGGACTAACGGAAGGGTCGGCCCCTCGGGGTGCCTGGATGGCTTCAGCAGCACTTGGGGCAGCAGGACATCACTGAGGAGGGGACCTCCATGCCTCTGGGATGCACATCTAAGCCTTTCCCACGATGCAGTCTGCTCGCTTGAAGCAAAGGTGGCGGCCACCAGTCAGAGCGAGCGGGTGCAGCCCTTGCTTGAATGTAGATGTAAAAAGACCATCCTGTGGCCAGGGCAAGCTCTCTGGAACCCTGGGCAATTTCAGGTGAAGGACGTGACTTACGTGACTGGGCATGAGATCCATGAAAGTCTGTGCACCCTGACTCCATGCTGGTTATCGTAGTCATTGCTCTACTCACCTCACAGTCTCTGGGAGGTGATGTCCACGCCATTGAGAAACGTGGCTTTTGGCTGCTTTGTACCTACAGTCAGGCTTCGTGACTGTCCTCCCGGGGCTTCCAAGGACCCCGCGTGTCTCTGCCACTCTCTCAGCAATCCTGCTCTGCCCTCAGTTTCTCTTCCGATCCCATAACAAAGGCTTGTGGAGAAACGTTTCCAATCAAGCTCAAACAGCATTTCTGGGGACTCCAAGCTATTCCAAGCTAACATGATAGCCAGCGGTGGTTAGAAGATTGTTTTTTCACAATTATACCTAATTTCCTGGTATCCACATAAAATGGAGCCACCTCTTTCTCCCATGCTCTAGTAAAGGGCAGCAAGTGTCAACTGTCCGGGCTTCCTTTGAAGCACCTGTTTCTCTTTGGGATTTTGGGTCCTTGGTTGTCTTGCTACATCAGCTGTCTTACGGCCTACATAAAATTCACGACTGTGTAGATTGCCTGGCTTCCTCTCCTGATGAGGGTGAAGCAAAGCTCTCTACTCACTTATGCATTCCAGCTGCATGCCAGAGTCTGGCACTGGGTTTTTTTTTTTTTAATTTCATAATATTTTTAATTTCATAACATTTTCACAAACATTATTTTTTTTAATTGAAGTATAATTGACATACAATGTTACAACAAACATGGTTTCTTTTGATTCTGTCATCAATACTGGATTTTTTTTAATGATTTTTTATTATATTATGTTAGTCACCATACATTACATCCCTGGCTTCCGATGTAAAGCTCAATGATTCATTAGTTGCGTATAACACCCAGTGCACCATGCAATACGTGCCCTCCTTGCTACCCATCACCAGTCTATCCCATTCCCCCCCTTCCCCTCTGAGGCCCCCTTTGTTTCTCATAGTCCGTAGTCTCTCATGTTTCATTCCCCCTTCTGATTACCCCCCTTTCTTTATCCCTTTCTTCCCCTACCGATCATCCTAGGCACTGGGATTTTAAATGCCTGCTAAACTCCGAGCACTTAGAACAGTGCCTAACAGTAGCAAGGACTCCATAGATCATTATTTAATGATCCCAGAAAAAAATAAAATAAAGGGCATACCAATGTAAGCAAATTGCCACTTGCTTCAAAATTTATTTATTTACTTACTTACTTAGAAATTCATTATTAAGCATGCTCTGATAATTGTAAGAGTTAATGCCAGTATGATGTACACATGGACCTTCTGTCTTATATTCAACAAAGGAATCCATTCTCAACCTTAGCTCTGTACAAAAGATAAGGAAGATTCTAAATGAACTCCAAAGTCTCTGCTCGTTGATTCGGGACCTTTGCAGAGGGAAGCCCAGCAGAGCGCCTCGTTACCCCCAGAGGGATTGCCTACGAGGACTCCTGGCTGTCTCCAACCAGGAAGCTGTAAGCAGTTTAACGATGTCTAGACATTCCAAATGATGGTTCCCACAGAGTGTGCTGTGAGCGCGGTGTGGCAGGGACGCCCCAGATGCATGGTAGAAGGAGAAAAGTTACTAGCAAGCTGGGTGAAATTATCTTATCTTTTATAAGCAGATGAGGACATGCACAATTATCATCAATACTGGAAAGCTGGAATTCACCAAAATTCATTGTTCTGTTCACACTTTAAAATAATATCCTTGGCCTTATTCATTTGTTTTGCACATAGTGCAACAACATGAACCAAAATGGAAGTTACTTGTTGTTAACGTAGATGTCATGGGCGATACGGGATTGTCACTGTGAACTTTGCTCTGTGATTCAGCCTTAACTATGCTGTTCTCACCAACACACAGAGAAAATATACGTAATTTAAAAAGAGAGCTTCAAAATATTTCAGTTGTTGATAATTCTTAATACATATTCTTGTTAATGGACATACATTCAATGCTTATATAATAGGTATAAAAAATACTTTTGTTTTTAAAATATAACCTTTGAAGAGATAAGAATACAAGAATATTTATTTACCAATGGGTCATACAAAAAAGTCTTTACTCCTTCATTGACCTATTGTCTTCAATCTCAGAGCCTCTGCTGAAGAAACTTCCCATCTTAGGTATCTTCTTTAGTGCTTGTAAAATATTTATAACCTATATAACCTATATTTTATATCAGAAATACAGTGCACCAAGGTTAAATGTACAGATTTGACATAAAATATAGAGCCGACATGTTTTCTTCCTGCTTGGAGGGCCCAAAAATCTGGGATAAAGGGAAAATGCAGGTTTCAGCCAGGGGCACTGGCTTTAGAAGCAGATGCAGCTGCCTGCAGACCACAGGGCCACCTCACATTCCCCCACTCTGTGGGTTAAGAGGCATTTGTGAGCACAATATACGGACTGTTATGAAATTTGGAGCAAGTGTCATTCAAACATGTGATAGAATATCACTCGGCCATAAAAAAGAACGAAATTTGCAACAACGTGGCTGGAGCTAGAGAGTGTGATGCTAAGTCAGAGAAAGACAAATGCCATATGATCTCACTCACATGTGGAATTTAAGAAACACAACAAATGAGCAAAGGAGAAAAAAGAGAAAGAGAGAGAGAGGCAAACAAGAAACAGACTCTGAACTATAGAGAACATAGTGATGGTCACCAGAGGGGAGGGGGTGGGGGCTGGGGAAATAGGTGATGGGGATGAAGGAGTGCTCCTGTCATCATGAGCACCGGGTTATGTATGGAAGCATTGAATCACTATATTGCACACCTGACTAGTATCACACTGTATGTTAGCTAACTGGAATTTAAATAAAAACTTAAAAAAAGGAAAAATAAACATAGTATATGTCATAGAATGGACATTTCTTTCCAAAGAGCCCTTTATTATGTGGCAATTATTAAAACACACAAACAAACAAAAAGCTCTTTCCTTACCCATCCTTTGGTTTGAATTCAAGTTCATGCCAGTAGAGGCTTCCAGTTTACTTGAGCTCCAGATGGGAGAGAGAACATGGGAATTTCCCCTTGCAGTGAGCCATGGGGAGTGAATGTCTGAATGTTTTGCTAATCTATGCAGGCGTTGATACCTCCTTTACCTTCTCTTAGCTTCTTTATTTGTAAGAAACAAAACTTGGTTCTGATTTTTCCCACCCACCTTTACCTCTGACCTGTCACCCCACATCAATATCGTCTTTGATCCCATCCACTTTGTGATGGATGTGGTTGGTCTGTCTCCAGTGGACAATGTTTACCCAGCCAGTCATGCCTCCTCCACCCAATGCCATTATACCAGGCCCCCTGCTGTGGGCCACGGGGGTGGGGCACGGGAGGGGGCTCTCTGGTCTAGGATGCACAGCCTGACACTGATCCTGTTCTTGGCTGTAGTGCTTTTTCTCTAGTTCCCTCCCACTGAATATATTCTAGCTCCCTGGACGACAAGATCTCCTCTTCTTCATCCCATTTTAAATTTCTGAGCATCAAATCTCTATGAAAACAGCTTTCCAACTTTTTCTAACCTTGGTTGTTGATTTGTACCAAGATGTTCCCTGGTTCCACAATTCATTAAAAACATGTCCACTAACTCAAAGGTGATTTCTACCATTCTAGATTCTTAGTTTTCTGTTCATATTACATCTTCCCTCTCTTTGTTGTTGTCTTGTGCATGTTTACGGATGTTCTGGAAAGCCATAGATTACTGTGTCTCAACATCATAGACTCCAAAGTTCTTGCTTTTTAATTCACACCAAACCCACAAGGACACATCTGGCCCTGAACATTATCTTTAAGAGATGTTGCCTCACCCGCAAGATCTCAAGATCTTTTCTCCTTACAGCAATATTGAGTAATGAGTGCTTACTGAATGCTTACCTGTGTCCACATACATAGCCCAACAAAATGTTCTTTATTTCAAGTAACAGAACTTGTTTAAATTAAGACGGAAATCACATGAATTGGAAGACTTCGTCTGCAAGCAGAAGAATAGAAGTGGACAACGGCCTGTCCGTCTACAAAAGTAGGCCTTGACACAGTCCCTGCAGCTGCTGCGCGGGCGGCCTAGCCCCGCGGCGCTCGGGCCCAGAAAGTCAGGCCTCTGTCAGTGACTGTCACATTCTCCATTATTTGCCTCCACTTCCAACCCAGGACCAACCAGAGGAAGCCAAACATGAACCCAGCAATCACAGGATGCCTTGTTTCCAGCTTACCACCAACGATTCCCCATTCCATCAGCCTCCGGTGAAAGCACACCTGCAGCTTTAGTGGTTTGTCATTGCTGTTTTTCTTGTTAACCTATAAAGCCTTCTCGTTCCTCTGCCTGCCTTTGCGTCTCTGCCTGATACAAGCCATGGTGGCCAATTCCCTTACTATAGAGAGCTCTGAATAAATGGCTGTTGCTTATTCTCATTGGGGTAGTCTTTGTTATTTCCACAACTCCCATAGGGAAAAACCACAGATGATGGAATGTCTTTCCTTGCCTGGCTCCTTCAGCAGTGAAAGAAGCAGGTTTTGTCCTGTGGGGTAGGTCTGGGTGGGGAGTGGTCATGTGTTCTGTCCTGTGCCCAGGCCAGCCTTCCTGCCTCATGGGAGACAAGACACTTACTGCCTCACTAATTCTCCAGCAGGCAAGAGCACCTCCTGATTAGTCCCATGGACACCTGACTTGTCTCCATTGAGGGGATCTTCCCTGTAGTCAGTGTGATATTGGCAAAAAATACTGATCATGACCGGATTATGGTGAGGAGTCTTCGGTCCCTTCCTGAACTGGCAGCGTGGTGCTGGGTTCCTATGTGATCCAGGAAGGAAGGTAGCCCTCCCCACACAGCTTCAAACCACATCTGTCCTTGGACAAAGGAACAAAGCTTGTCCCAGCCCAGCATTCTCACACGTAAGGAGACCAGGGAGGGCAGCATTTCCTAGAGCAGGACGTCTGCATATGTTCTTCTGTCTGATTGGCTGGTGCTCACTCAGGAAAGCAGGGATCAATCAAGAGGCTGTGGAAAATGAACGGTTTGGGCAGGAATGGTATAAAGGCAAATTGCTACCTTTTCAGGATCCAGGGCTGGTGTTGAACACATTTCCACCATGGCTATCATTGTTGGAGCGAAAACATGTTTTCTAAAAATTTGCATGAGGTGGTGGTACAAATTACCTGGCCTCTGAAAGGCATTTGAAAAGCTGTGCCGTTTGGCTGCCACCACCATCACATGAAGCAGCAAGAAGAATCATGAAGTTTCAAGCAGCCACAGAAGGCAAAGGGAGCCTTCCTCTCACCATCCTCAGCATCCAGATCTTTTAGTCTTCCGTGCTATGGGAAGGGTTGTGAGCTCAAATCAGCTCCAGATGGAGCTGCCATTCCTGCAAAGCTTCCTGCCTGTGGCAAAGCAACACAGGAAATTCAAACTAGGGACCAATTTTAACACACAATGGTGTTATGTAAATCTCATCCATCACAAGATGTACTTAGAACTTACCGTTAGAAAAACAACAATTTAACTCTCTAAGCAAAGGGATGTCTGACCCCTCCTTATGGATAGGGGAGGGAGAAGTTACATGAGTTTAAAATGCGAGATTTTACTTAATACAGATAGCAACAAATATCTTCAGGGCCATGCTGTGTGAGAAACAAACTGAGGGCTTCAGAGGGGACGGGGGTGGGGGAATGGGATAGACTGGTGATGGGTGGTGGGGAGGGCAAGTATTGCATGGTGCACGGGGTGTTATACGCAACTAATGAATCATCAAACTTTACATCGGAAACCGGGGATGTACTCTATGGTGACTAACATAATATAATAAAAAAATATTAAGAAAAAAAAAAGAAAAAGGCAAGGGACCAGAGAGGCCAAAAGCTATTTCTGTGATCATTTTCATCTGATCGTATTTCTTCGTGTGTTGAATTTATGTACTTTCCCCTAAGAATGGGATTTACAAAAAGAAAAAGGAGGAGGAGGAGAGAAAGGAGAAACCATCCATGGGATTCATTCAGGGTGGAGGAGCTGCGTGGTGAAAACCACCCAAGAGGCAAGAGGAGCGTCACAGAAAGGGCACAGGGACAAGCTAGAGTGATGTTGGCTGTTGCCACAATTGACACAATTGTCCTGTTATCGTGTATTTGAAAGGACTGTTTTCTGTCTTCATTCCTCTTGACTCTTTGGCTGTGTCTGACTTCCCTCAGGATGACAAAGGGAACCCACCCCGTGGGACATTAATCCCCATGGGGCCGTGACATCTAACCCAAAATTGAGTCTGTTAGCAGCGGAGATTCAGGACAACATGGGCAAGAAAACAGGGAAGGCCATTTTTGTTGAAAAAAACAGTGACTTTTAATCTTGCTTAAAAAGGGAGGGAGTGTAGGAGACAATGAACTAAATGAAAAACCAGCATTCTGCCTAAGAGAACTCTGGTCTAAACAAAGTCTGTTTTCAAATCCTTTTTTCTGAGAAGGCCAGTGTCCACATTTGTTCTAGCTCATTCACACTTAGTTTGTTTCTGCGTGCTTTCTGAACTGTTCTTAATCAATTTATTATTCAAAGCTATAGCCATATTTCTTATCAACTTTTGGATCTGTTCTTATGGGACTGTGTAAATGTTTTGTTGTAAATTATCCCCGTGTGAGGAAGACCTTCCATCTGAGAATCTGACTAAACCCAAAGATAAGAGGAACAAACAAAGCTCATGACGAGCACAGTCATATTTTCAGGCTCCTTTGGGGTGCTCATCTGCAGCCTTGATCTCCAAGCGTATCTCAGGTGCCATTGCTTTTGCAGCATTAACGCAACGAAGAGAAAAGAGACCTCAGTTATGAGGCATACGTAGTTCTAGGAAAAATCACAATCCATTCAGCAAGTTGTTAACTAAGAAACAGTAGAATCTGCACACTTAATAGTACAACATTGTCATATGTGATCATCATGAACGACTTCATAAAATGCATTAACTGTTACATTGTTTCTAACTAATCGGGACAGCCCTTTCTATTCTAAAAAGGAGTCCAGTGTCTCCCCTCCAGTTGCCTGTCTTCCTTGAATTTCTAAGAGCTCTGAGAGTTTATGCAAAACCTATGAGAGTCAACTGCTCACACCCAAAGAAACACCGCTGAGATACCATTAAGTCTTTAATGAGTTTGACACTTTATGCCCCTGGTATCTGTCTTCGAAGCAGGCTCTGAGCAACATTATACACACCTACCTTGAGACCCCTGGGGTGCAGGCCCACATGTATTCTCATGATTATTGGTGAAAGAGGATCAATCCCTCTCCAGCTTGGTTAAACTGGAAGAGCACACAATTGACCAATGTTTGGGTCCCGATGGCCCCATTTCTTGGTGACTCATTTCCAGCTCGCAATCAGCCCAAGAGCCCCAGATATTATTCACTCTTGGATCTCGGGCTATTATTTCCCTTCCCATTATGGAGACCCCCACTCTGGAGTTCTCTAGCACTTCTAGATTTTAAGCCATGAAAACACAAAATATAAGCTTATACTCTTTTTTCCTGGACAATGGGCTACTGCCAATGTGCAAATGGGAAGTTGTCCTGGGAGATTCTACTGGACCCTGAGCTCTCCTCCTGAAGGAAACTGACACAGTGCAGGTGACTTAGCTTCCTGAACAGGCTTTCCCAAGTGATTCCCTCTACTGCAATCAATGATGTCAGGAAGAATTTATAGCATCATGTTCAAGAGAGAAAGAAAAACGTACATACATCTTAAAAGCACGGTTGGAGGTAGAGCTGTGTGGATTTAATATAAAGAGCTCAAGTGTATTTGGCAATCATCTTAGGTATCGTTATCAAGTATTGGGTAGAAATGACTAGTTGTAAGCTTTTGTGCAATGGAACATTCTACAAGATGGAAAGAAAAATTCCTGGAGTTATCCTTCTCACTCAAGAGCATGAACAAGGCAAGTCATTATAGTTTCTTTTTTTGTCTTTTTTCAAGAAAAAAAAAAAGAATCTGGTACCAATGAACTCTGGAGATCCTATTGTGTACCATCTTCCCATCTTTTCGCTCCATGTTGGCACATTGGTACCCTGAACCTGACTGTGGAAGGGGTACGTACAGCAGAGAAGTCAGCAAATACTAAGACTCGACATTTGTTTTTCTCGTTCCAGTGATCAGGTCATGAAACATGTCCCAGCTGGTTGTTCCCTACACAGTAAAATGGCTTAGAGCTATACCAGCTGGGCAAAAGCGTGTTCAGGAAGGAGTAAGAGGAAAGGTTTAAGGAGGAAGTCTTTTCCTCGGATGGAACACCACAGCAGTGTTGAGGGTTCTTATGCAAAGTCGTAGAAGGTCCTGTAAGTACTGTAAGTGGACAGAAAGAAAATCCAGATATACTGGAAAACTCTTCAACTAGTTCAATTAAAAGAGATCATATCACGATAATATTCCCAAAAGAACATTTTTTAAAGGACAGTTTCAGACATAGCAAACATTTATTTTAATGTGTAATTTCTCAGCTGTGATTACATAGCTAATATTCTAAGTAGAATTAATAAAGAGGAAATTGCCTTTGACAAGATTGTTAAAATATATAAATATTTGATAATGTTATTGAATTAAGTTATTCATATATTACTTCCAGTAAATTTTAAGAAAGTAAGAGTTAAATTATTAAAAACAAACACTAACACCCAGAGTGTCCAATTCATTAATTATAGAATATAAATGGCTGAAATTACTTCTGCAATAAGAGAAACACGCAATTTTTCTATGTTGCAATAATAATGCATGTAACGGATATTAAATTTGCCTGTCTACATTATCTCACAAACTTCACAAAATCCCAGTGGTAACTGATCATAGCTCTACAGGTAAAACTGAGTTCAACAGGGTTTAAATTTACCAAGGGCACCAGACAGCATAATTTGGTATAGAATCTATCTCTTGAGGGCTCCATTATTAAAGGAGCAAAATGATAGTGAACTGTTTGTAATGTAACTTGAGGTCAATTCAAAAATCTAGTTTATGCTTGTAGTGAATAAAATAATTTAATAGTGTTCTCTTTACTTATCTGGATAAAAAAATTAATAGGCAATGTTATAGTACAAATACTAACTGGACTATTTTCTCATGGAATATTTAATTTAGCTCAAATTCAATGTTTTAATCAAAATTTCCTTTAGATTTCAAATTGCAGGTATTACATGAGGAAAATACAGTGTTGGTGTTCAAATTTATAAACTCATACAGACAGGCCTTCTTGCACTAAAGAATGCTGCAATGCAAATACATATATATTTGCATTGAAATATGGAAATGTCTTAAAAATTAGACTGTAAATAAAACTAAGAATTATCTGGCATCAGTAAATAATCAGTGGATTGAAGTGAAGTAAGAGAAAGAAGAAAAAAGACTTATTTTGGGGGAGATATCAGTTGTAGGTCACAACTGTGAAGATTTTGGTTAATAGATAAATTGCTAGGAAATTTATTAACTTTCAAAATATAAAAATTATAATAGTTATTATGAACTTCAAAAAATTATAAACTGACTCAAGAAAAACAAGCATTCTTAAAAGGTAATGTAACTACCCAGTAAATTGAAATGAAGGCTAAAATTCTTCTCTAATAGGCAGAAAATTAGTAAGGACAGAGGTGAGCTTAACAACATCGTCAATCAACTGGATACAAACGACATCTATAAACTACTTTATCCAACAGCAGAATACCCATTCTCCTCAAGCTGATGTGGATGACTCCTTAAGATAGACCACATTTGGGGCCATAAGAGACACCTTAACAAATTTAAAAGAATGAAAGTTATACAATGTCTTCTCTCAGAACATAATTGAATTAAACTAGAAATCAATAACAGAGATAACTGGAAAATCTCAAGGTACATAGAGATTAAACAACACACCTCTAAATAACACATGGGTCAAAGAAGAAATAACCAAAAAAATTAAAAACATTTTCATCTAAATGAAAATGAAAATACAACTGAGCAACATTTGTGGGATGCAATGAAAGCAGTGACTACAGAGAAATTCATAACATGGAATGCACATACTAGAAAAGAAGAAAGATCTAAAATCAATAATCTACGTTTTGATTTTAGGAAACTAGGAAAAGAAGAGCAAATTAAATCCAAAGAGATAATAAGAATTAGAACATAAATCAATGAACTTGAAAATGGGAAATCAATTGAGATAATCAACTAAACCAAAAACTTAATATTTAAAGAACAATAAAATTAATAAGCCTTATAATCAGGCTAAGGAAAAAAGAGAGAGAGGAAGAGGTGGAGGACACAAATTATTAATATAAGAAATTAAAGAAAGGACATCAGTACAGATCCTATGAAAATTAAAAGGATAATAGAGGAATACTAAGAATAGCTCTGTGCACACAAATTTGATACCTTAGATGAAATGGACCAATTACCTGAAATATACAATTTGCCAAAACTTATACAAGAAGAGAGAATTTGAACAAGCCTACATTTATCCAAGAAATTGAATCAATAATTAATAACCTTCTGAAAGAGAAAACACCAAGCCCAGATGGGTTCTATAGGTGAATTTTATTGTACGTTTAAGGAAGAAATTGTATCAATTATTTATGATCTCTTTCAGAGGATAGAATCAGAGGGAATAATTCCTAACTTATTCTGAGTCCAGCAGTACCCTAACACTAAAACCAGACAAACACATTGCAAGAAAAATAAATACGTATTATCTTTCATGTAGATAGATGCAAAAATTCTCAATGAAATGTAAGAAAATTGAATTATCAATATATAAAAAGAATTATGCACATGACCAAGAGGGATTTATCCCCAGTATGGAGGATGGTTCAGCATTAGAAAATCAATTCCTATAATCCATTACAGGATTACAGACTAAAGAAGAAAAACAATATGATTATATTAATAGATGCAGAAAAAAAATATTGACATAATCAAAAACTCACGTATAATAAAAACTCTCAGTAAAACTAAGGTTAGAGGTTAATTTTCTCAAACTGATATAGAATATCTACCAAAAAAAAAAAACAAAACACTATAGCTAACAGCGTAATTAATGACGAGAAACTTGAATGTGTATTTTTTACTGTCTCTGTACTTCTCTTTTCCAGAATATTGTATACTTGGAATCATATAGTATGCAGCTTGTTTTTGTTTTTGTTTTTCTTTCTTTCCTTTTTTTTTTTTTACACTTTTTTTCCTTAGTAATATGTATTGAAAGTTCTTCCATGTCTTTTCATGACCTGAAAGCTCATTTCTTTTTAGCACTCCTCTTGTCTGGATGGATCACAGCTTACTCGCCCATTCATCTACGGAACCACATCTTGGTTGCTCCCACGTTTTGGCAATTACGAATAAAGCTGCTGTAAACAACGATGTGCAGGTTTGGGGGACATGAATTCCCAGCTCCTGTGGAGTGTGATTGTATGGGGAGTATGGATTGTATGATAACAGGGAGTGTGATTGCTGGATTGTATGGTAAGAGTATGTGTAGTGTTGTAAGAAGTCACAAACTGTCTGCAGAGCAGCTGCACCATGAGCATTTCCAGCAGCAAGGAATGAGCATTCTTGTTGCTCCATATCCTCGCCAGCATTCGATTGTCAGTGTTCCAGATTTGGACCATTTTACTAGGTGAGCAGTGGTATCTCACTGATGTTTTAATTTGCATTTGTCAGATGTCATAGGACGGGGAGCATCTTTTCATACGATTGTTTGACTTCTGTACGTCGTCTTTGGTGAGATGCTTGTAAAAGTCCTTGCCACATTTTTTAATTGCATTGCTTTCTTATTATTGAGTTTTAAGGGTTCTTTGTATATTTTGAAGAATGCTTCTTTACCAGATGTATAGTTTGCAAGTATTTTATCGTNATTGTATACTTGGAATCATATAGTATGCAGCTTGTTTTTGTTTTTGTTTTTCTTTCTTTCCTTTTTTTTTTTTTACACTTTTTTTCCTTAGTAATATGTATTGAAAGTTCTTCCATGTCTTTTCATGACCTGAAAGCTCATTTCTTTTTAGCACTCCTCTTGTCTGGATGGATCACAGCTTACTCGCCCATTCATCTATGGAACCACATCTTGGTTGCTCCCACGTTTTGGCAATTACGAATAAAGCTGCTGTAAACAACGATGTGCAGGTTTGGGGGACATGAATTCCCAGCTCCTGTGGAGTGTGATTGTATGGGGAGTATGGATTGTATGATAACAGGGAGTGTGATTGCTGGATTGTATGGTAAGAGTATGTGTAGTGTTGTAAGAAGTCACAAACTGTCTGCAAAGCAGCTGCACCATGAGCATTTCCAGCAGCAAGGAATGAGCATTCTTGTTGCTCCATATCCTCGCCAGCATTCGATTGTCAGTGTTCCAGATTTGGACCATTTTACTAGGTGAGCAGTGGTATCTCACTGATGTTTTAATTTGCATTTGTCAGATGTCATAGGACGGGGAGCATCTTTTCATACGATTGTTTGACTTCTGTACGTCGTCTTTGGTGAGATGCTTGTAAAAGTCCTTGCCACATTTTTTAATTGCATTGCTTTCTTATTATTGAGTTTTAAGGGTTCTTTGTATATTTTGAAGAATGCTTCTTTACCAGATGTATAGTTTGCAAGTATTTTATCGTAGTCTGTGGCTGCTTTTCTTCTCATTCTCTCAATATTGACTTTTGCAGAAAGAAGTTTTAAATGTTAATGAAATCCAGCTTAGCAAGTATTTCTTTTATAGGTGTGCCTTTGGTGTTTTATCCATAATGTTTTATGGGTCATCTAC
>NC_048220.1:144676723-144677043 GCF_002007445.2 Ailuropoda melanoleuca | reverse complement strand
GAACTGAAAAATTGATTTGTCATAAAGAAAAAAAAAGCATATTGGGATTCCTACATCATATCATACATAAAAAATAACTCCAGATAGATTCAGAACTTAGGTACTTTAAAAAGGAAATTTTAAAAATCTTGGTAAAATATGGGCCAATATCTTTTAGACCTTGATGTTGGAAAATATTAATATACAGAAAGTATTAACTATAAAAGAAAAAATTAGTCAATCTGACTATAAAGTAAAAACTCCTGTATCGTAAAACATACTTCAAACAAAGTGAAAAGAGGTTACAAAGTTTAAGAAGATTTTTGCAATATATATAATGA
>NC_048220.1:144675164-144676172 GCF_002007445.2 Ailuropoda melanoleuca | reverse complement strand
ACACACACACACACACACACACACACGTATACTCTAGTTAAGAAAAGCTTATCATACAGGCTGCTAACTTCCTCACTATCTATACCTAACACATCATATGAGTCTTACTGCTGTATTTATTTGTTTACTTCATCTCTATAGCAGAATTGAACCTTCTCCACTAATACAGCAAACACACAAGCACATATTTACCAATACAACAGAATGAAGGATCCAGAAACAGAACTGCACAGGTATGAAAACTTGATATATGATGGAGGGCCTGACAGATGAGTGGGAAAAAAGATTACTTAATAAGTAGAACTGAAAAATTGATTTGTCATAAAGAAAAAAAAAGCATATTGGGATTCCTACATCATATCATACATAAAAAATAACTCCAGATAGATTCAGAACTTAGGTACTTTAAAAAGGAAATTTTAAAAATCTTGGTAAAATATGGGCCAATATCTTTTAGACCTTGATGTTGGAAAATATTAATATACAGAAAGTATTAACTATAAAAGAAAAAATTAGTCAATCTGACTATAAAGTAAAAACTCCTGTATCGTAAAACATACTTCAAACAAAGTGAAAAGAGGTTACAAAGTTTAAGAAGATTTTTGCAATATATATAATGACTAAGACTTTGGGATCAAGAATATATAAAGAAGGTCTACAGGTGCATAAGAAAATACAAATCAGCTAAAACTGGGTAGATTATTGAATAAACATTTCACAGAAAAAGAAAGCAAATGGCCAATAAACACATAAAAAGAAGCTTAATATGATTAGTGGTAGGAAAATATAGAGACTTCGATAAAATAACATAGAAGCCGATTTTATTGCTGAAAATTAAGATGCATCCAAGAAGACGTAGGTCGAGAGAACTTCTCGTACCACATGACCAATAATCATGGTAATTGGGGCCACCTCGTGGCAGAAGCACTTGGCACCATTTCCTCTGGTTGGCCGTTCACGTATTTCGTGGCCAACAAACCCACCGTTAGGAACACGACCATGGGAAGC
>NC_048220.1:144582341-144675064 GCF_002007445.2 Ailuropoda melanoleuca | reverse complement strand
CCCCAACCAAGTAATCACAGGGTGTGGATAAATAAGTAGGAGGTACACGCCAGCGGTGGACGTGGGGATTAGCTTCCGATGGCCCACAGGCCCTGCGTTCCCATACTGTTCTGGTCCCAGAACATCCAGGAACGTGTTAGATGCTTGTGCTATTCTCAGTACCTGCAGGTAAGAGGTGCTTTAATGACTTGCTTTCCAGGAAAGTGTATTCAAGTAAGTAGCTGTTTGCAGCAGAGCTAATTGCTGAAGTGTTGAACACACTTGATGGTGTAGGCACTCCTGTCACATGTTCAGTGATCGGGACTTGACTCTCGTCGTTATTCTCTCAAATTCATTTTCTCCTGCAGAGACGATACTACCCACCTCATAATGTGGCTGTGGGAATTACACAAGTAAGTGTGAGTAAGTGGAGAGTGATCAATGTCTTTTGTTGTCACGTACAATTAGGATGATGAATACTTCTGGGCTGTCAACTACATACACATTCTACTGGAGCTGCGGGATCCGTTTGACTTCATCACACTGTAAGATCTCTTCAGGATCGTGGGAAATGGAGGGAAACCGACTCTTCCGAGTTCAGACCGAAAGGGCTGAGCTGGGGTCTTCACGGAATTCCTGCTTGCCACAGTGACACGCTCTTCCCATTTTACAGATCCATAAACTGAGTTTCAAGAATGGAAACTGTCTTCCCAAGGTTGTGGATACGGGCCAAAACTGCTCTCTGGCGACTGCACTCAAGCTGCGAATTTTCCTGTGTCCCTGTGACCACTTCTCTGCCTGTGACCCTGAGCCAGTTGTGTTATGTCTGACCTGGACCTCACAGTACCTCCATCAGAGCTCAGGGTCGTTGTGGACATGTGAGGGCAGCGAGTGCTGAGTTGGTGTCAGGGGCTGCTGGGTGTCAGTGGGGTGAAGTTTCGAATCTAACCCCAAAGTTCAAGCCTTCCACGTGATCTGGAAGGTGTTTCCATTCATTTGTGATTCACTGATTTTCACCAAAAGCCTTAAGGGTAGAGATGCATTTTATTGGCTTCCTATCCAGGGTGCCTAATTTAATGTCACACCTGCTGGCTACTCAGTGAATGCATCTGCAGAAGTGATTCCAAAGGCACCACGGGGAGTCGCCCACACTGTGCCGCCGGCCTTGGCACATCTGCAGGAAAGTCTCCGATGTCCTTCCTTTAGCCTCCCCCAAACCCCTCATAATGAAAAGTTAAGAACATATTCCCACCCTGGTATAACTTCAATATTCACTTTTGTTCTTTGGTTATGAAAGTAACTTCCTCATTTTGTATGCTGACTATATTTTTACATTTAATACCCATTTATCAGTGATAATAAAATAGGCAAACCACAGATCTTGTCTATGTACCTGGATATGGTCTAGTCCATCATAAGGTAACCTTCTGAAATGTGCACATTTTTTGAACGAACAGATTCACAGTTTTGCCTCAGCCTGCCAGACCACCTAATGCCACTCTCGAGGTCCAGCTCTGATCAAGACCCCACCTGCACAATTGCTACAGGATGGCTGGATTTGTCCCTTTTGGATTCAGTAACAATTTCAAGTTTAATTCACCTTCTGTTTTGACAATCAAAAATACTAATACCATTTGTTAATTCCTGAATGTCTCTTGGGACATAAGGAGGGTATGGTTTTATTCACTTGAATTCTAAGTATAGGATGCAGACCAGGTTTCAGGGGTAGGTAGGGGTGCGGCATTTCCGGGGTCATCACTTGGAAGAACCCACTAGGAATTTGGAACCGTGAGCCTGGAGCTTGGGCGAACAGTCTGAGCAGACGTGGTGACTTGCCATCGGCTATACGTAGAAAGGCCCCAGCTCAGGGCATGGGGTCGGAGGAGGTCTGGTGGGTGACAAGGAGGACAGGACATGGGGAGAACCTAGAGAATGTGAGGGAGACTAGGCCTTGGAAAGAAACCTCAGCAGGGAAAAGCAGGCTGTGGCAATCACAGACATGAGGAAGGAAAGAGGTCTGCCCTGTGCTCAGGGCTCAGGATCTCGGGCGATGAGCGGGAATCAGGGACATGAGGACTAAGCACAGCCTTCCAACCCTCCACTGGAAATCCGGATGGCGGGCCTGCACAGAGCCGCCTCAGGGAGGGGCACACTCTGGGAGGCCCGTGGCGGTGAGGGACAGTGCTGGTCTTGCACACACTCTGTCTTCTCCAGGGGCCACTTCAGCTCCCTGCAATGTCCCGCTGGCTCTGGGACCGAGCCTCAGTCACTCTCTCCTGTGTAAACACCTCCTTCCACTGCCCTTACATGAATCCAAAAATCCAGTCTAAGAATGTAAAATTTAAGGACGTTTTTCCCAAAAGACTATCGTGTCTACGTAACTTACAAATTTCATTAATCATTCTATTCTTTATAGATCTTATATGAGTTTGTTACTATTAAGTGATTTCCTGCCATCTTCCAAGTGCCTTTTACAGGTTCTGTGACCTCATAGTAAGTATTCAATCCAAGCTCCAGCTTCCTCGTCGGTACGGTTTGTAAGTTTATCATAAGGGTTACGTGGGGCAATGCAGGTAGAGTGTTTAGCATGCGGCCAACAGGTGGCAAATTCAATAAAGGACAGCAATGACCCCACATCTCCACTGCCCATGAGCACGGACTGTGGGAGAGAGGTGGGCACTCACGGTCCAGCCTGGGGACACCGTGTGAGCAGAAGCTTGGAGCAGATGCAGAGACCCCACTGCCCTCCATCAGAGGGCCCTGCAGGTGGGTGGGGTGGTGAAGACTGGCTCTGGCTGGGAGGCCAGGTGGAGCAGTAGAACCCTAATTTATTAGGGAACAAAAGCCGCTGATGGTGGTTCTGAGTGGGTATAACCCCTCATATGTACATCTTAAGAAACTTTTCAAAATTCATTGCCTGGATCTGTGCAGGACAGAGTAGGGCGGGGAGAAGCGGTCCCCGTGGCCCGAGGGCTTTACTGAGATGAGGCCGAAGTGATGCAGAGTGACAGGCGGGGTTTGGGGGAGAAGGAGGAAGGGGAGTCGGGATGGCTGCAGAGGTTTGAGCATTTGTATGGACAGACAGTGGGTCATATCAGTAGGAAACAGGAAATCCAGAAAGGGAAGACAGTGGAGAGAGGGGATTATGAACTCAGCTGGGCTTTGACTGTACACATGGATCGAGACACCCAGAGTGCCCTGGGGAGTGTAGGTCTGGCCCTAGAAGACACATGGGGTTCAGGGGATTTGCTGCACAGAGACACTGGCTATGATTACATTGGAGACACAAGCAGTTGGGTAGGAGATCACTGACGGAGGTAGAACTTAGGGGCATCTGAGGGGAACAAGGAGGAGCGTTGAGGAAACACGTGCTGGAGACAGAGGCTCTGAGCTCACCCCATTCCCAGCGAGGGGAGGTCCTGCTGCCATGGACTGTGACCTCGGAACAGGCTGCAGCCCAGCTGTGGGGCTGGCAGGAGGCAGTGCTCCCTTGGCAGCCCCGGTGTCTGATTCTAGCCAGTTCCAAATGTGGTCCGATGTGTTGATGGCCATGTTACTCCAAGCTCTAAAACCGATCATACTTTACGGTGCAGCCATTGTCTGCCTTGTATTGTGACATCATCTGGGAACCAGCTTCCCCGTAAGTGCTTGACAGAGGCATTGACGCCTTGTCGAGAACCCCTTGTGTGCCAGTGCTGCTGGGAGAGCAGAGAGAAGGCGAGCAGGGCCCGCCTCTGCTGGGGGCCACTGGGGCTGCAGTGGGGAGAGGGGCAAACTATCAGAAAGTGGGGACAGTGGGCCAGGTGGGCTCCAGGGTGGCGAGGGGACACAAAGTGAGAAGCCCCCTCAGGGGAGCTGTGTTTACGGACACTACCAGGCCACATGGCCCAAGAGGAGCCAGTCTCAGGACCGAGCCATGTGCCAGGAGCTGCAGAAAGCACATCCTTTCATTCCTGACATGCACCACACAGCCCTGTGCACAGACTCTCCCAGCGAGTGTGGGCCCTGGAGTGGGCTGTGTGCTCTCTGCCCTGCACAGCCAGCCGTCCGAGGTGGGTGTGCACACGGGTGGGGCACCCCTGGATCCAGAGCCATCGCGGCTGGAGCGTCCTCCCCGCTCTTCACCTCCCCAGCTGCAGCATGATCAGCCACCCCTCTGTGGGCTCCTTCTCTTCATTCTGCTAGGAGAAAGCAAGTGGCCGCCCCAGGTCACCCCGGAGCTTCCTCTAGACCCTGCCAGGGTCACCTGCCCTTCAGCAGTGCTGACACAGTGATCCCAGCATCTTTTCGTCTGGGCTGTTTTAGACACACCATAAGAAGGGGAATCTGTGTTTTGCTTTGTTTGTTTGTGTTGTTTGCCTAAGGAGACCAGTACCCCCCTCCCCTGCCCCACACACGCACCCCGAAAAGGCTACTCGATAAATGTGAAAGTAGAACGCCTTTTATTTTGGAGCTTTGTAACGAGTTTGAGTAAAGGTTTACTACCCCGTAGTCACAACAGCCCTTTTTTACAAGAGCATTCTCATTACCTGAATTTTATTGTCAAGAAATTTAAAAGAAGGAAATCGTAGATATGTAAGGAAAAAATCCATTTTTAATGTCAAGTGCTCTTTATAATCGTGATGTCAGAATTTGTAATCAAATTGTATAATCAGATAAAATTTCTGCACACCTAATTATTGCCGATGCTTATTTTAAACACTATGAGTATTCTCGGGAATCGTTTCTGCCCCCCTTGAAAGACTTTTGAGACATTAGCTCACCACAACATTCAACCACCTGCCAAGCATTTTATTAGTCTCTCTAACCGCCCAAAATAATCCTCAAGGTTCCTTTTGAATAAAATCCCAGGCATTGAATGATAGAAAATAGCCTTAAGTTGCCTGAGGAGACTCTTCAAGGCAGAACTACGGGAAAGCAGCCCAGCCAAGTGCTGGAGAAGACGGGACGGACAGGAGGCTCACTGCTGGCCGGACCCCCATGTGGGATTCTACGGCATTCAGTTTCACGCTCGGCACAGCCTGAGGGGCAGCGACCTCCGAACTTGTCGCTTGTGAAGGCGCTGGGACTCCGGAGAGTTGACGAATGGTACTAAGCCATAGAGAAATGCTTACGAGGACCCGGCTTCCAGGGACACGTCCCAGTCATCTTTCCTTGGAGGAGCAAACACTAGGGGTGAGCGTGCGCATGGTTCCAGGAGCTGCCACTGAAAAGGCTCTGGGCGTGGCGACTCTGACCTCCCCTTTCCCCAAAGACAGTCTTCTCTTGAAGAATTGGAGACCCTGAAAATGGGGCTGCCTCTGCAGGAATACAGCACATATTGTTGTCTGACTCGCAGGAAAGAACTTCGTGCAATCCTGTGGGTCCGGGTATTGCTGATGAAGATAGTAAACATATGGCATCTTGTCCTGGAGTCTGTATTTTTCTTCTTCATCTAACTGTCCAACGCCTGAGCCCACAGTTCCACTTAAAAGTGGTTTCAGATTTAGTTCCGAAGTGTGAGGTTGTAACGTTTTTAATTTGGACTTATAAAACCTTGATTAAATAGCCAACATGACTACAGCGTACATAGCACCGAGGAAGTCCTTGCTCTTGAATCAAGGAATTGTCTCCATCTGGTCTTCCCCAGAGGACTTTCACCTTCACTCCCGTGCTGGACCAGAGGGTCACCAATTCTGTCAAAATCTAACAGATGATTTGGCTTTCGTTGGAAAAGTTTGCATTTAGGTTAGACATTGGTTTGAATTTTTTAAAATAAAGGCTGATATCCCACATACTTGACTTTTCCAAGATTGTCAGAAGAGAGTGAAAACTAAAATGGAAAGCCATTTATTTGGGGCTTCTAAGGTGCAATTCTACTTAAAAGAAGGTTGTATGATTTCCGTGTTTTATCAGTTATTTTGTTTCTCAATACATCAAGTATAAATGAAGATAGACAAGAACTAAATACTACTAAGAAGCCGCTGCTTGCTTGCACCCACCCTGCCTCTGTGAAACGTACTTCTATGTATTTTATTAAATAACAGAGTCCCAGCGAAGTGCCTAGAATGGAATAAGTATAGCAAGGAGAAACGTGTAATAAGTGCTGTTGAATAAATGAATGCATGCATGGGTGGGACACCTTGGAAGTGGGTGTTATTCCCACTTCTTCCCCATTTTAGAGGGGAGAGTGAGACACAAGAAGTGAGCAGACTAGTAAGGGATTTGAGGCCAGATTGCATCTTTAACTTTAACTTTCTACCTACTTCAAGAACATACGGATGGCAACATCTGTCTTTGTTGATGTTAGCAGGTTTTAATGATAAATTTAATCATAAATTTATTTAATCATAGTCATATTGGGTTTCAAATTCATGGAGCTATGTATTCAAGAGCTGTTGAAATAAAATCTCAGTTAACCACACGTATCTGATTGTCCTCACTGCTGAAGCGAGTCATTCCTGATCCAAGCAGGGCTAAGGCATCTACTCCAATCCCACGCCACTAGCGGAATTCCTCTTTCCTTTATTCCTTCTGAGGAACTAAATACGCTGCAATTTACTTGGGAATTCTAGCTGTCTCTGATGCATCATTTATTCAATAAGTTTAATCCAGGAGAGACACACCTGAGAAGGTATCATCACACACGATTCTGGGTTCCAGGGACTAGTGGTTAGGGAAGGTCCTAGATGAAAGTGGGATCCTAGCAATATGTTCCTCCATTTTGGGGTCCTCTTCCTCAAAGCTTGAATTCCCAAAAGCAGTGATGATCCTGGGAGACTTTTCAGACCCCAAACTACTCCTTTAAGCCGTCTTTTATGCCTCGGAGGAAACCGGCAACCCAGACGGTCAACTTTAGGTTCAACGCAGCTCGAGATCTCATTTGGGTTGTTGTACCTGGTCCCCTATGTTCAAAGGGAATCAGATTAATCTCTAGCTTTGCAATGGTCCTAGTTTTTCCTAAAGCTCTTTAGGACAGTGGTTTTAAAGGTATTTATTGGTTTGTATGTTGAAACTTTGTTGAGATTTACAGTACAAAAACAAACAAATAGCATTGTAGATTATCAAAGAAGGAGAAAGAAGGTAAGAAGAAGGAAAAATTAAAGGGAAGGTGGAGGAGGAGAGGAAGGGAAGGAAGAGGAAGAAGGGGAGGGGAAGGGTAGGAGGCAGAGGGGACAAAGAGAAGGAGGAAGAGGGAAGGAGGGACAGGGAGAGGAAAAAGGGGGTGGAAGGGGGAAGGAGCGGAGGGGCATTAAGAGAAGAGGAGAAAGAGGAGGAGGGGAGAGGGAGGAAGAGGAGGGGGAGGCAAAGATGAGAAGGATGAGGAGGGGGAAAAGGAGGGAGGGAAGGGGCAGAAAGAGGGAAAGAGGGGGAGAGAGAGGAGGAGGGGGCAAGGGAAGGTCTTTTGCCTTTTGCTACAGTGGTGGATGGGGTCCAGAGCCAGTGCCCAGGAATCCTGCCCTTTTAGCACCCCGCCCCCACTGAAGTCATAGCTTCCCCCCAAGAGGTCCGTTGAAGGCCTGTGTTTCAGTTCAGTTTAAAAAGCCTCCTCTGGGTCCTGAAGTTCAGAAAAGGGACCTTCTTTGTACTCTGCAGTGGTCTTGATCCCATCAAACAAATACCATCTAATGACAAAATGTAGCAAGGAGTGCATTCTCTTCCTGCTCCCACTCTCCCAAACTCAGCAGTCTATCAACTATAAAACAAAAAACAAAACAAAACCCATCTGGGGACAGGTGTGCAGATGAAGTCCGGACTACAGGCATACATTTGTTTAGAAATCTAAGATTTTAGAAAATTCATTTCACTCTATAGTAATAATAGTGGCACAACGTTGCTAATAGTTCTAATTCAATTGGACCTGCCTTTTCATTTTCTTAATGTGCACTATTTTTTTAGTTAAAATACTTTTTACTTTATCAACTTTAACCTCTTTTTGTGTTTATAAAGACTGCTTAAAAATAACTTTCATAACCTGTTGCCAACATCCCAAAGGCACAGACTAGTTTCAAAATAACTTCACATGCATCTGACACTTTTGTTTATTTGTTTGTTTTAGATTTGATTTTTTTGAGAGAGAGAGAGAGAGAGAGAATGTGTGCAGGAGTGGGGGGGAGGAGCAGAGGGAGAGAATCTCAAGCAGACTCCCCACTGAGCATGGAGCCAGACTTGGGGCTCCAACCCAGGACCCCAAGATCAAGACCTGAGCTGAAATCAAGGGTCAGGTGCTCAAAGGACTGAGCCACCCAGGCACCCCCACATCTGATACTTTGTTAAAAGATGTGTTACCTAAAGGCAAGCAATCAAGCAGGAATTATAAACCTCTTCTTTGTTAAAACTATTTGCTTTAATATTAACTTGTGTTTGGATTAGTTAAGTTTAGAATAGTCTTTTGTTTTAGGGAATTTTTTTTTCTTTATTTGACAAAGATAGACAGCGAGAGAGGGAACACAAGCAGGGGGAAGTGGGAGAGGAAGAAGCAGGCTCATAGCAGAGGAGCCTGATGTGGGGCTCGATCCCATAACGCCGGGATCACGCCCTGAGCCGAAGGCAGACGCTTAACGACTGCGCTACCCAGGCGCCCCAAGTTTTAGGGAACTTTTTATTTGTTCAGGGTCTTAAGCTCCTTACGTGGCCCTTCAGAAGACAGCATCGACCTTTGCCGCTGTACGATGTGTCTGCCTGACACTCATTTTCTCCGAACACCATTATGCGCCGCCCTGCTCTGGACACGGTATACATGAGGAGGGCATGTCCTGTCTAGTCTGTTTTTAATTCAATAGTGGTTGAACTTGGGAAGACCAATTACTGAGTGTCTGATCTGAGCAGCTCTGTGCCTGAAGTAGGACAGAAGAGTCCTTGACGTGTGTCTCATCCATACCCTGTTCTGAACTATTAAATACCATACTTAGGTTTTCTTCCCTATCAGAGTGGAAACTCCAAATTTTCAGGAAATTATTGAAGCTTTAGTTTAGACTTAATTTTTTTTTATAGTAGTAGTAACAATATGGAGAGTGGAGAATGTTGAGAACATGGTGTGTTTCTCTTGTTGCCGTTCACTTCCTTCCTTAGCAATGCGGAATCTCTTGTACTGGAAGAGGGAGTGGGTTTCACGTGTCTTTGATTAAATGTCCAACAACACCTAAAGTGAAGGGGTCTTGCAGGGTTTTACTGTAAGGAACTTATGGTACAATTTCAGACCGTAATAGCATTTCTGGCACTGTTCGTGATGCACTAGGGATAAGGGATTTAAGCCTACTGTACCGACGTTTTAAACACTGTCCTCCTGCCGGTGTGTACCTACCTACAACACACACGTCTCACACACATAGCCGGGTAGCTGCGTCTGCAGCTCTGTGCAAAGCCACGGCTCTAGCTATGGTTTCAGTCTCACCTTTATGCCAAAGGGTCCATTTGGTCACAGGAACAAGCAGAAATTAAAACTAATAAAGTTTCCCATGTTTCTGAGT
The DNA here is from genome assembly GCF_002007445.2 of Ailuropoda melanoleuca. Classification (NCBI taxonomy): domain Eukaryota; kingdom Metazoa; phylum Chordata; class Mammalia; order Carnivora; family Ursidae; genus Ailuropoda; species Ailuropoda melanoleuca. The sequence goes on along the minus strand of NC_048220.1, from coordinate 144,665,636 downwards.
TGACAGAAAGGGCCAGCTGTGGGCTGGCCGGATGCAGACCTATGATGAGCTGAGAGCAGCAGGTCCTCCCCTGCAGCTGGGTGCAAACACAGAGACGAGAGCAACGTGTCTTTCAGCTTCTCTTCCGTCACAAGGACAGGGACAGTTTGGCAAATGAATAATCGTTACAATAAGGGCCTCACTTCACAGCCTCATTGTTTTCTGTGTGTGTGTGTGTGTGTGTGTGTATGTGTGTGTGTGTGCATGCTCCTGAGAGGAACAAGAAGGAATGCAAACACACAGTGATAAACTTTGGGTGAGGATCAGACTTCGATGGAATAAATTTGCTATCCGACCTGATTAGTGCTGAGGAAAATAGATTTAGCTCCCTGTGTCTTGCAGTCACCCGGAGAAAACACAGGCCAGAGAGCCCCAGAGGCTGCAGCCAGCAGGCAGGTGATGTGGGCTGAGCCCTGGGTCCCTCTCCCCCAGGACAGGCCGCCCTGGGGGGGCGCAGGAGGGTCCCCACCAGGGAATGAGACGGCGGGCCAGACGAAGTTGGAGAGGGAAGAAAGGAGGAGCGGCGAATCATGTTTTCTGCAGTATTTGTTTGAACTTTACGTCCCCACCCCAGCTCGTGGTGATGGTCTGCAGCTGTGGGCTGGCCGCCGGTCACAGGGTGTGACGCGTCGCCCTGGAAGAGGGCCTTGGCATTATGCTTTCCACTCGGAGTTCTTGAGCGAGAACGCGAGGCATCTGGCGGCTGGCCCCGGGCAGCAACCTGCCTCTACTGTCAGTCTCAGTCCCGTGCTTCTCAAAACAGATTCACGTCCAGCCCTGCACTCCTGGGTCTTCCCGCGATCGGAGCGCAGGCACCTGTCCCCGGCGCCCAGCGACGCTCGGAGTCCAGAACCAGGGGGGCCTGGAGGCGCCTTGTCTGGGCTCCTTCTGAAAACCGTGCCCGGCCACTAACAGGGGTGGCCGGCGCGCCCCCACTCCTGGCAGGGAAGAGGGGCAGGGGGGCGGGGAGGGAGGAAAGGGCAGAGAGGTTTGAGCTGCTTCATTTCCTTGAAACAATGGGCGCGCCCACATTGTCTATTCAGTGTGGAAGCCGGGCCGTCAAGTAAAGCAAGACAAATGTGATGTCCTGACTGATTATTCCCTACACACTAAGTCAATGAGCTTATTATCACTGCAATTACATTACTAATGTCAACAGATGCTACGTGCAGACAATGAGTTAACAATTAAGTGGGCTCTCTTCCCCAGAAAACCCTGTGCAAACTCCCTCCCTCAGAAAGCTCAGATGTTTGCCTGGACACAGTGGGGACCCAAGGACAAAGCCAGGGGGACTGGGCAGCGGGTGGCTGATTGACAGCATTGTGTGCTGCGGGACAAGGACGACACCCCTTGATGGCCAGAGTTCAGTGACATGGGTAAATGGGTCAGGCTCCAGCAATAACACAGTAAATGTGGCGACATGCATATGCTGATTATTTGTCCCTCCTGAAAACGTCACATTTAATGGCAACTTGCATCTCTGAATGCAGATGGGCTTTCTTACTTTTTTCACCCTGGAAAGAGAAGTTTTCTGACAACGGAAAATGAGTTTTCCTATCAGTTTTTGATTTGTGTTTTTGGTAAAATGGAATACTTGGCCCAAATTGCTTTGTCATCCCATCCCCAGAAGTCCTTCTGAGGACAGGTCCTCCCAACCCTCATGGCCGGCAGTTCTATCCCCCTCGCGATCAAAGACCCAGACACACTCCCGCTTGCTTCTCCCCGCTCTGAGCTCTGCACCCACAGGTCCTGCTCCAACAGGCTTGTATTTGGATCAGGACATAAAGAAAATGAGCACCCGCCGACTATCCCACAGGCAGGAGAGGTGGGAGGGCACAGTCAGACAGACTTANACACTCATTTTCTCCGAACACCATTATGCGCCGCCCTGCTCTGGACACGGTATACATGAGGAGGGCATGTCCTGTCTAGTCTGTTTTTAATTCAATAGTGGTTGAACTTGGGAAGACCAATTACTGAGTGTCTGATCTGAGCAGCTCTGTGCCTGAAGTAGGACAGAAGAGTCCTTGACGTGTGTCTCATCCATACCCTGTTCTGAACTATTAAATACCATACTTAGGTTTTCTTCCCTATCAGAGTGGAAACTCCAAATTTTCAGGAAATTATTGAAGCTTTAGTTTAGACTTAATTTTTTTTTATAGTAGTAGTAACAATATGGAGAGTGGAGAATGTTGAGAACATGGTGTGTTTCTCTTGTTGCCGTTCACTTCCTTCCTTAGCAATGCGGAATCTCTTGTACTGGAAGAGGGAGTGGGTTTCACGTGTCTTTGATTAAATGTCCAACAACACCTAAAGTGAAGGGGTCTTGCAGGGTTTTACTGTAAGGAACTTATGGTACAATTTCAGACCGTAATAGCATTTCTGGCACTGTTCGTGATGCACTAGGGATAAGGGATTTAAGCCTACTGTACCGACGTTTTAAACACTGTCCTCCTGCCGGTGTGTACCTACCTACAACACACACGTCACACACACACAGCCGGGTAGCTGCGTCTGCAGCTCTGTGCAAAGCCACGGCTCTAGCTATGGTTTCAGTCTCACCTTTATGCCAAAGGGTCCATTTGGTCACAGGAACAAGCAGAAATTAAAACTAATAAAGTTTCCCATGTTTCTGAGTTGACAGAAAGGGCCAGCTGTGGGCTGGCCGGATGCAGACCTATGATGAGCTGAGAGCAGCAGGTCCTCCCCTGCAGCTGGGTGCAAACACAGAGACGCGAGCAACGTGTCTTTCAGCTTCTCTTCCGTCACAAGGACAGGGACAGTTTGGCAAATGAATAATCGTTACAATAAGGGCCTCACTTCACAGCCTCATTGTTTTCTGTGTGTGTGTGTGTGTGTGTGTGTANGTTTGTGTTTTTGGTAAAATGGAATACTTGGCCCAAATTGCTTTGTCATTCCATCCCCAGAAGTCCTTCTGAGGACAGGTCCTCCCAACCCTCATGGCCGGCAGTTCTATCCCCCTCGCGATCAAAGACCCAGACACACTCCCGCTTGCTTCTCCCCGCTCTGAGCTCTGCACCCACAGGTCCTGCTCCAACAGGCTTGTATTTGGATCAGGACATAAAGAAAATGAGCACCCGCCGACTATCCCACAGGCAGGAGAGGTGGGAGGGCACAGTCAGACAGACTTATGGTCCTAGAATTCATTTCAAAATTTAAGAAGTGAAATATAAAGCTCAATGCAGCCTTTCCGAGAAGCACCCGGGCACAGGCCGTTCTCACATTCGCGAAGTACAGACAAATGGAATCCTGCACGCTGGCTGCTCTGGACACTGGCTCTCGGGGTCTCTTTGGCTGCTAATCAGAGGGCTTTGCTGTTGACAACAATACGGGCACAGCGATTGCTTTGATAAATATCCATTAGAGCCTCTGCGGCCAATTCTAAACGGAGGAATCGTAGTTCCAAAGTAGCCTGACAACTGCTGATAATGATTTGGGAAGCTGAGCCAAATGACAGGGTAGACGCCTGTCATCTTGTTAATGCGCAGCACAGCCTCCCCTCTGCACCCTCCCCTGCCGTGCGCGGATGTCCCCTCCTAACCCCCCGTGGACGGCGGTCCTTGGAGTCATCGGGTCCAGCAACACAGGGCCAGTTTGGAAGAATGACTTTCCTTCCAGAAAGCAGCAGCTCAACCACACAGATGAGAATCTCTCTCTATATCTATCCTTCTCCAANCCGTGGACGGCGGTCCTTGGAGTCATCGGGGCCAGCAACACAGGGCCAGTTTGGAAGAATGACTTTCCTTCCAGAAAGCAGCAGCTCAACCACACAGATGAGAATCTCTCTCTATATCTATCCTTCTCCAAATACGTGCGGGTCAGAGAAAATTCTCTCTAATGAATATTTTACGATGCTTATTTTGGGAGATCTCGACAATGAGTCCAGAAAGTAGAAGAGGAAAAGGAATCATAATAATGAAAAGCCCGGGATTAGAAAGGAGGTTTTTTTTTCTATAGACACGTCTGTAAATTCATATGGATAATTTAAAATCACCATTAATTTCAGTGTACTATATTAGACATTGAGTGTCTGCTGGTTCCAAAGTAAAGCAGCCTGGCTTGAATTAATATTTCTAGACTTCCTGTTATGATCCACTTATAAAAACAAACAAATGTACAAACAAGCCAGAGATCACTTCTCATCTCTCCTTTTAATTAAATGCACATCAGAGAATCTAATGAAAGTAAATACACCGCGGGTTATCAGCTGAAGCATCCTAACTATTCCGGCCCCACAGACACACACAGTTTCTGAATTCTAATGCCAGCCTTGCATAATTTTAAATTAGATTTATTTTAATGCTAATACAGAATTCAAAAGCTAGCTTATCAATATTTTCTGAACCTTATTTTAAAACCACTCTACACTCAAAATCACTCTAAAAATCACTTTAAATTGCACGAGCAGTACGTCTGAAAAAATTTGAGGTTCAAGTACTTATTCTGAAAGGAAAATAGTGTCTCTGGAAAGATGGATACGAGATAGGTTGAGCTACAGACATAGAGGAAGAGGCAGATTAGAATGGATACAAGCAATTATGTAAATAAATCGAAGGATATGTAAATACCAGCTCACCCAGGCAGGGATTTGGGAGTTCCTCTCAGCTTTCATTGGCTCCACAATTAAATATTCCTACAAGAAATGCAGACCAACACTCCGCTGCTCTTGCTTGCTTCCTCAGCAGGGATTCCATGGCTACCTGTGAAAGAAGAGTAACAGGACCGGTGTCCAGGGCCCGTGGCTCCCCCAGGGGCACAGCCTGGCCCACCTGGCCCTCACCGTGGGGTGGGGAGAACGGTCTTCACCTGTGCGCCCACCAGCATCTTCACCTTCCCACCAGTGAGGCCATGGCAAGAGGAGAGCGTGGCTCCCTCCACTGTGTAAGCACCGAATGCTGGTTGCTGAGGCTGGGTGTCCCCCGTCCCCTCCCTAAGTGGTCTGGATGGCTGCTTGTGGTGAGGGAGGGGCAGGAGTGAGACTTTCAGTGGAGCCTCAGCCACCCCCAGCTGTGGGGAAAGGAAGGCTGCGGGAAACCCTATACCCTTGTATGAGAATCCACGGAGAGGGGCAAGAAGAGTGGCTTTTCCCAAATTCTTAGCTGGGTGACAGCTCCAGGACATTGCTGGCCCAGCCCAGACAGGCTCATGAGAGCCAATCACTCATGTCAGGAATCTGCAAGCCCATTGTGAAACCATTGCCCTGGGAGCTTGAAATCAGCCAGGAAGGAAGCATTTACACCTGAGAGCTACATCAACGGGCACAAGAGCTAGCTGGTTGAGAAGCTCCCCAGCACATATCGTCCACACGCTGAAGGGGAAGTTGAGAAAGTGGGTGCCTGAGAGATACTCGCCATTCATAAAATCATCTGGGTTTGGTTCCTGGGTTTCCTGAGATGAAAACCCCATCCAGGTCATGCTGGGGCCAGAAGCTTATACAGCACGGGGCAGGGGTCTACGTAGGCATGCAGGTAAAAGCATTTTCTAACTTAACGAAAGCATATGGCCCTTTCTGAAATCCCTCGCCAGACTTGGAAGGGGTTGTGCAAGGGAAGGGCACAGAAGGTGAAGCTTCCTGTAGGGTCTCCCTCAGTGGAGACCCCCAGATTTCAAAGGGCCAGGGGCCAGGGGCCTTGGGAGCTGTCAGTTGGCTCCATCTGTGGCCCACCTCTGCCCCTCTGAAAATCCCATATCCCTGGGGACACTGGGGACCCGGAAGGGGGTGAGACAGAGCATGTGCTGAGCTGCCTCTCCCCCCAGAAAAGGGACGAGGCACATTTCCCCAGGTAAAAAGCTTGCAGTACACCCTGAAGGAGTTCACAGTCTGGGCAGGCGTGAGGGAAGCCACTGTGCTCTTTGAGTTGGACAAGACTCAGAGGCAAGTTTGCACAAGACAGAGTTCTGGAGGCTCAGAAAGTTCTAGAATTGCTCCACCTTCCAAGCAGCCAGCACTCAGCCCAGCCACATTCTGCACCTGCCTGATCCTATACCGATGTGGACCTGGGGCAGGAGGGGCTTACGTCAGATCTGCGCAGGCTGCATCATGACGGCCCGAGTGAAGAGTGCTGACCAAGACAACCCCGGTCTCCTGCCCTCCCAGGCTGCCTGGGCTCCCCATTCTACCCTCAGAGTCCTTCATGGATGGAAAGCTACTGGGCCTGAGCACACCAGCGAGATGGCCATGATGAGAGTGAGGTGGGGGACACAGCAAGGGGACACAGAGGCCTTGAATCTAATGCCTCCCAGAGCACAGGACCGCCTGATGGCAGGTGCAGCACTGGGAGGCTGTTCCACACCTGGCCCACGAAAGTGACTGCCAGGCCTGTGGATTTTCAGGGGCGGCTTTACTTACATAGTACATGCCCTCCTGCCATGGCAAACGCTTGAACATTGGGCATTGCCACGTTAAAATAACATTAGATTTTTTAAAGATCATTCCTACTGACTAGCAAAGATTAGGTTGGATTTGACATGTTTGGTAAGGGATGCTAGGACGAGGGGTGGATAAGCACCTTTCTCTTGCTACCCATGTCAATACAGTCCTTTCTTTCTTGTTCTAGAGTGAACATGTTCAGTGCATTTCTCCCAAATAGCCCATCAAGTTGGACCTGAAAAAATATGTATTTCAAGCCTGAATTTTGCCTTGCAATTGATGGAGATTGGCATTCAAAGAATTTAAAAAATAAGTAAATAAAAATTCATTGTTAGACCACATTTGCTTACTTATCCTCACAAAAGGCATCACTTTATCTTGGCATAACTAACCTCATTTAAAGCAATAAAGTTATTGATTTAAAAAGAGACTACATTGGGTGTCTAAATTGTATTTAACTACTAAGATACCTATTAGTATGCACATCAGTAGCAAAGGAGTATTTGATTTTGGGTTTTCAACCATAAATTATTCCTAATTTTAAAGTACCCCATTTCTATTCTGCACCTGTCTTTTAATAACATGGAGAGGTTGAGTCAACATTCAAGCTTCTTGTCCTTGTGTTTCTTTAACACGTCCATAAAGCCACCACGACCTCCTGGGACGTCACAAATCAAAGCCCGTTGCTGCTGATCAATGGCCACTGAGCCTCCAAGTGTCCTACTGTGTGTGCACGCTCTTCACTCACCCTCAGGGTGCTGAAAACGTGCACTGCAGAGCCGGAGCACCTGCCGGGGAGCCAGAGCCCACGAGACACTGAACAAGTTCATGTTTGTTCTTCGTACCCACACCTGGCCACTACTTGATGATTCCCATGTTTCTCAGGGTGTTTCTTGAGACAGAGGGAGACTTAGCCTCTTGTTCATTTGCTCGTTGGTTTTGCAATGTTCCAAGCAAGAGAACACAGACATACTGGCATAGACACCGAAAAATGGAGCTCAGTGCAGTCCCATTCCTCTTGGATTGTACTCCTACTGTGGACCTCAGGTCCCCACGGGCTGCTGGTGTCCGCAGCCCCGCTCTGCTTTCTGAGATATGTGAGAGCACACAGCGTCCCCAGCCAGGGCCGGTGGCTCCCTCCTGGGCATAGCAGGTCCATCTGTCTCCTTCAGGCTGATACCGGGCTGGGGCTGGTCAACTGCTCTCAGACGGCAATGGGTTTCATAAGGTTTTTGCCTTCAATCTCCTTTCAAACAGGTAGGTAGCTAGGAAACGGGTTTAGAAACCTATGCCACTGCTAACTCTGTAGAATGAAAGCCTGTCTCTCCGATACCACCGGAGGCACAGTGTGATTTTATTTTTTTATATTGAGAACAACTCAATCCACTTNCCCCAAAAAAAAAAAAAAAAAAAAAAAAAAGCAGTGTCCTAAATAGCACGTGGAGGCCACTTCCCTTACAAGTCTTCATCCAGCCAGCTACCCACAGTGTTCCTACATGAGGAAACATGGAACTTCTGGAAAAACCGGGAAAACAACTGCGGAGTCTTTAACGGCATCATTTTTGGCAGCTGCCCTAAACAGAGACCTGTGGGTTTGCCGCCAATCCTTCTCCGTGTTTTCACGGGTGAGCATGAAATCACATAATTTTCTGACAGTTTTGCAAAAGAGTTGGGGAGATGATAAATATTCAGAATTCCTTCGGAGAATTCATACTATCTGCTTTCCGCCCCACTTTCTGTGTTATTTGGTTTTCTGAGCGACACCATGTGAACCTCGGCTTCCGATGTACAATAACCGAAAACGAGAACTGCACATTTCAAACAGACTTCATAAACAAACTGTTCTGACTTCATGTCAGGCAGGACGACACGGAATTTGGTTTTCTCCACCAAATTTGGCTCCCAGCTGTGATGTGTCAAGTCAAACAGGAACAAATAATTGTATTCAACCCTAAAATCAAGCTCCCAGCTGACATTTTGTATTAACAGTATCAGAAAGCAGGTCTGTTTGTCTTTTAAAAATAGTCACTCCTTGGTAGCTTTCAATTCCAACCCTGTACAAAGGCGTTCTACTCACAGGCACGTTCATGTGCTCAAGTGTGCAGAAGGGGGCCCAACGGACTCCAGGACCCCACGGACCCCTGCGAAGGGGGAGCCCCAGCCTCAAACCCTCCACCTCTGAAACGGTACAGCAGGAGAAAGCGGAGTAGGCTTCATCTTTTATTTCTCTATTGTAAAAGATTCAAAATTAATCCAGGACAGATCATTAAGAATGGATGTAAAGGCTGGATTCAAAACATTATCTCTGAAATCCGAAGGTCCCCAAGGAATTCCCCTTGTTTTCCTGTCCATGGCTATGTTCAGGGTTTCAGAGGATCTCCTTCACAATCGTGTGAGCGGGGGGAAGCAGTGGCTAAGCTTGTCCACAAACATTTCGGAGGCTTTGGTGAGCTGGGCCCTGAGCAGGAGATGTCTGTCTCTAGGTCTCCGATGGCCAGGAGGGAAGGGGGCACAGGTGTGGAAACAAGCGAAGGGATAAAGTGGCCCAGGAATCTGTGATCCAGGTACACACGGGTCCCCCGCCGGAGACAGCACAGGGGAGGTGCCAGGTGGGGACGCTCTCTTGGACGGCGCTGCCCAAGCCTGGCATGAGCGGGAACCTGGCATGGGAAAGTAGGAGAATGTATCTGAAGTCCAGGAAAGAATGGGCAGAAGGCCTCTTTAAAGAGTTGTTCAAAGCTGCCGTCGCTCGGAAACTGGCCTGAGATACCACGGAAGCACGGGCCACACAACAATAGCTATGGGCCTTCCGTGACCCCTCACTCCGTAAGGGCAGCGGGTCGAGAGTGCTTCCACTTTGGTAAGACTAAATCCACGTTAACATCGCACTTCAGTACTGTAAATGCAAATATAAGCGAACCTGACCAGTGTGTGGCTCCGGGGCCCAATCAGTTTGAACCATCTCTGAAGGCATTTCATTTCAAATGAAAATCATGAAGTCACATCACTCCGTGATTTAATGGCTTTAAAAAAAAAAAAAGAAATATAGTTGATCACTTCTAAAATCTAAAAATGCCAACTTAAAAACAGCAACACTGGGATAACAAGATTATGTAGATTACACTGTTAACAAAATTTACACATAAATGAGAACGTTTTCCCATCATGGTTCTTATTATCAGGAAAGCTTGGGAAGTAAATTATCTGTGGAAGAATACAGTATAAAAATGTATTAAAAGCTGTAAGAACTAAATTGAAATGTCAAACGTAGTTATTTATATTAAAACCCAACACAACGAAGCCAAACAGGGGGCGGGCCCTTCCGGAGCCCCCCGGGGCAGGTGGAGGTTCCTGGGGCGCCCTGGGCAGCCCATCCACTGCCTGTGGGCTCCTCCCCGACCTGCTGCAGGTCCCTGGCAGCTCGTAATTCTTGCCGGTGGCTTGTTTTCATAGGGCACTTCTGGAGGTCTAAATTCCTTGGCCCGGGTTTCAAACGCCTTGAATAGAGTTCGTATCCGACTCTTTTCATCTTAAAGATGTGGACCTGATACCCAACACCATAGGGTCTTCTAAAAAACCCCAAAAACGGTGAACCTAAAGCCAAAAGTCAGCTCTGTGTGGAGATGCCTGACCGTCCTCCACCCAGCACCTCTCTGCCCTGCCTGCTCCCCCTCCTGCTTCCTGCCCCCTTTCCTGTCCGAGTTGGGCTCCGGCCACGCCCCCGGGGCTGCGACATCTGCCCCCAGACAATGGAGCCCCGGAGCATAAAGCGTGTCCTGTGACAGGGGCCCCACCCGCCGGAGCTTTTCAAGTTGATGGGAAGCAGTGACACTTGAGCAGGACATGGCTGGCTTGCTGGATCCTGACAACGACGCTGCCCTCCTCGGTGAGCCCGGCAGCCGGGAGCCTTTGTGCAGCCCGCCGTCCTCCCAGGCCCGCCGGGGCGGCCACAGCTGGACAGCTGCATTGGGAAAGCTAACTGAGCAGAAAAGGCTGCCCAGCCCGGCCTCTGACTTCTCACATTTAATTACCTGATTTCCCTTTCCTGCGGTCATGGAGAAAATGGAATTACATCACGCACCATGTAGCTCGGGAAAGGCATTGAACGCATCTAATAGAGCCCTGTTGACTGGCGCGATAGGCGTGCCCCTTGTTTCACATCGGATATTAGCCCCCCAAACAAGTGTGGGCATTCCTCTCCGAGGGTCTTCAATAGGACACAAAGGGGAGCAGTTTTCTCCGTGTCACTCCAAGCACCTCACAGAAAGAAAAACTTTATTTAGCTTCCCTGGTCTGGCCAGGCCCCCGGTCTCCGGGGACAGGGAGAACTTTAAGAGGCATTGCCTTTCAGCTATAAATACAGATTTCCTTTAAATCTGAGACCCCCTCCCCACCATATGTTCACTTAATCCCTTTAGATACATTTTCATCTTAAAGCTTACTCAGCTGTACTCTTGCTTTTAAGCTAATTCATGGTATCTCATGGAACTCGAGGACGGAAATGTCCTCCTGAAGGCTAACGGAGGCCCAAAAGGACACAGCAATTTCTGCACATTCAGACAGAAGGGATGGCACTGTGGCCGAATCTGCAGATGATTCCATCTGGTAGCACCCGATTCAGGGGGTTCATGGATGGTGACGTGGTTCTCAGCTTGAATTTCACTGCAGTCCTATGGGCACTCATTTCAGCCTTTGCGGCATGAAGACAATTTCAACAGCAAATATAATAACCTATTATGACTCTTTCACAATCCCTCTTGTTTCAAAGATGCAGACCGTCTTCAATTCCTGAAAATTCACAAGGTAAAAGAAAATAGCAAATCCTCCATCACCCGCTCATCTGCTGAAATATTTTCGAAGAGGCAGCCTATTCTTGCTACAGTGGAGCGAGACCACCAACACACACGACACACACACGCACACACGCGCACACATACACACACACACACACACACGAAAGAACACAAGTCAGGATCCGTAAGTCCGTTCCTCCACCAGCCATCCGGTATCAAGGGGGAGTAGTTCCCTGAGGGTGATTTGATCCATTTAGCTTGTGAGTTGAACTCCTGCCCAAAGGCCCTCATGGGACAGAGAAGATGGGGAGTATGCCCCCTGATTTCAAGACCACCGCATTCCAGTAGAAAAGATCAGACACAAAGAAGCAAATGGTCTACGGAAGGTGACTTAATGGCCATGAGAAAGGCTCACAGTTTATAGTTGGGCTCCTAAGGGCTGAAGGATCACACTGGCCTGGAGACAGGAGGTGCCTGTCTGACACCAGGCCCAGAGGCTGCTTAGGAAAAGTGTCCAGGGACCCCCTAGTGGTGAGTGAGGGTCTCTGCCAGGACCTGGGCCTGGAGACAGGTGGTTAAGAGTCTAAAGGATGGATCAGAGGGGAGGGGGGTGGGGGAATAGGATAGACCGGTGATGGGTAGTAAGGAGGGCACGTATTGCACGGTGCACTGGGTGTTATACGCAACTAATGAAGCATCGAACTTTACAAGAAACCAGGGATGTACTGTATGGTGACTAACATAATATAATAAAAAATCATTAAAAAAAAAAACAGTCTAAAGGATGGAAAGGTGGATGTGTGTGCTTGTAAGGAGCATATAAAGAAGAAAGGTATTAAGAGCCAGAAGGACAAGAGCAAGTCATTGTGGGCCAGGCTTGATGAGGGCTGGGGTTTTGAATGTAAGAACAGCAGGAAGCCAGTAGAATGTGTTATGAGGGAGAGATGTGATCTCTTTACCTGTGTAAAATATCTCAACTGTGGAGGGAAGTCTCAGCCTTGGTGGTGCTTGGGGAAAGGGGCCAGTGTGGAACCTGCGAAGCCAGTCGGGACTCTGGGTGGGAAATGGTATGGCTCAGAGGTGTATAGTAACTCTATTTTGGTAATAATACACCAGAGATGGTGATTGGATGTCAGAGAAGAGAATGAAACAGCAAAAGAAATTGAGAAGAGTAGAGGGAAGGCAGAGGAAACCAAGAGAACATGGCCTCTGAGAAGTCAGAGGAGACCCGAGTGACCAGTGCTCAGGAAAGGATGCGTGGGACGAGGACAGAGGTGTGTCCCCATTAGCCCTGGCAGCATGGTCTTGACAAGGTCGGTGCGGATGGTGCCTGCCTGCTGTAGGTTAAAGAATGGACAGGGGAACGACTTGTAGGAGCTGTGATTTGAGGAGGTGCTAAGAAACCAGCTGGTGGCTGCGAGAAGGTGACACACACGTGCATCCTTCAGTGACAATGTTGGGGCACATGCACAGGTGAATTGGAATTGTCTAGTAAAACCAGAGGGCTAATGGTGCCCGTGAAGGGATGGGATCCAAATACAACTAGAGTGGCCAGTCTTCCATGTGAGAGATTTATTTTGTCCTGAGTAAAGTTTATTTCATAGAGTTTGATTCTTTTAATTTAGAATACATTTAGTTTCATCGGAAAGTTGCAAGAATACAATTCCCATAGACCCCAAACCCTGTCTTCTCTACGGTTGGCAGACCATGGTGCATCTGTCACCATTGACGAGCCGGCATGCCTATTTGTCCATCTTGGAAGTTCTGTTTGAACTTCCTTAGTTTTTCCTGCTGTGCTGCTTCTAGTCCAGGATCTCCTCCAGAATATTCTACCACATCAGAAAGTCAGGTTTCCTCAGGCTCCTGTTGGCTGGGCTGGTTTCCGCAGCTCTATTTGGTTTTGATGACCTTGACAGTTTTTGAGGACTTCTGTTCCACTATTTTGTAGCCTGTCCCTCAACTGAGGCCATCTGCTGTTTCTCCTGTGACTATCCATGACCAGGGTCATGGGTTCTTGGGAGGAAGACCACAGAAATAACATTTTCATTGCATTTTGTCAACACGACTGATCACTGTTGGTGGTGACTTTGGCCATCCGGCTGCAGTCACGTTGGTCAAGTTTCTCCCCTGGAACGCCACCCCTCCTCCTGCCTCTCTGCGTACTTCACTTCTGGGAAACCAGTCACTGGGCAGTGTCCACAGTTAGAAAGAGGGGAGGGTGCTTCAGCCCCCCAGGGGGAAGCAACTGCGCAAAATATTTAGAATTCTACATGGGACATTTTTCAATTCTTGATGGAAGAACATTTAAGGGGAAAAGAAAGCAATTTGAGGTGCATCTCAGCAGTCTGCCTTTGAGTTCAGGGCGAGCTCAGCAGGAGGACCAAGAGTGGCTGTGGACCCACGGACAGGTTTGGAGGCTGGAGGGCGTGTGAACAGCAGTTACTCAATCATGCGCTGGACTTGGAGTTAAGTTTTCTAAGTTTTGTTAAGTGATATCAAAAATTTACCTATGTCCCAGTAAGTATATAAACAAATAACTTTTTCCTAAGATGAGATCTTCCTTTGGTGTTTGAAATACAAAGACTACTTAGTCAAATATCTCAGATCCTGTGTTTTACAGACAACATATTTATATGTGTGCCGTGAATAGGACTATGTGATCATTAAATTTTATTTCAACTGTATTTGTATTATTGATAATAACTGGTCTTTTGGAAAATGGAAAGATCATTCTGTTTTTCTGTTTGTTTGTTTTTTTTTCAGATTGGTTTGAGCCAAGATTTTTTTCCTTGGGACTTGATGATTTCTTTTCCATGCTCCCCTGGGTGCAGGAATTTATGAAATTTTTAAAGACATATGAATATTCTCAGTCTACCCTTCCCTGTGGGATCCTATAAGGAATGGCTGGGTTCAGGGTGGAATAGCTCTCTTGGCCAGTAAATGGACACATAGTGTTGTTCCTTGAGTCACTGAAGTGTCTGCCCAACAGGTCTTGGGATGCAGATGGAGAGCTAGGTCTCCTCCTCGCGTGTAGACGTGATTCTCTAATGTGAATGACTGTTCCTTTGAATATTGCTCTTTGCATTTATAGACCACTGCCAGCCTTTCCAGGACTTAGTGTCTTCCTGGATTTTCCTCTCCTAAGCCTGAGGTCCCAGGGACCTGTTTCTCATCACAGTTGGAAAGGCAACCAGTGGGGACAGTATGGCCCCAGGGGGCTCCCTCCACTCCACACTGGGACTCTTGGGACAACTCTGTGACTTGGAAACAGTGAATGTTCCTCTTCAGGAATGATCTTTTGAAATGCAAGGCCTGGGAATAGTGGTACAGAAGCTGGCCATAAGGCAATTCTTATATAATGTGGGAAGCTTGGGACACTGTCTCAAGTGAGTGAGAAATGCCTTGAGTCTCTGGGAGAGCGAGTACCCGAGTACCTGAGTACCTGTCAGCACTCACTGGGGTAATAAAAGGAGATTAGGTCCATGTGGTGCCCCCTTCCTCTGTTCCATGGCCAGGAACAAAGCCCCAGCCCAGCTTCCTCTCTCAAGAAGCCCTCCCCCTCTAAGGTGGTCAGAATGGAGGGCATCAGGAACAATCCAGCACCTTGTTGAGGGACACCCCTTGGATCCAGGTCTGTTCTGGAGAGCAGCCAGGAGATACAGGCACAAGGGGACTACAAGGTGCGTGCTCTTGTCCCCCAGACATTCATGGGGTTATGCCTCCTTTTAAGGCTCCGTTTGCTATTGCTCTCTGGAGAACCCCCCCCTCCCACCCCCACCAAGACCTCACAGGAGATCACAAGGATTGTGAAAACCAAGACTGCAGGATGGACTTGCACACTGGGATTCCCTCCACCCCAATTCCGTGTGCACACCCCCCTGTGTAGGTGCAGCGGGGAGAGATGGGGGGGCCTGGGGTTAGTCCAGGACACTTTTCATACTTAGAATCTTAAATTGCTCAGCGAAGAAATTATTCATTTGTTGCTTCTCAGCCCTTGTCCTTCACAATCTGGCTTTTTCTAACACGTGTGGACAGAGGTTTACTTGCAGGGGGGAGAAGGAAAGCAATTATAAAATCTTTAAAAATAAAAGCAAACTACCAAAGAAATAAAACAGAATGCAGCAGAAGGGACACTTGAGAAGCCTGAGGCCCTGAAGGCAGGTTTGTTGACGCCACACCCCCTCTGAGCCTAAAGTTTCAAAGAGAGGATTTACAGTAAGTCACTTAGCATTTCCTACTGAATGGGCTTATTTTGGTTTTTCTATCCCAGTGCTTTATCTTCAGGATCTTAAAGTCCAAGGGCTGCTCTTCTCCCTGGAATCCTCCCTTAATCACTTGAGGATAGTGGAAGGGGAGGCCAGCCCAGTGTGCATTTACCATTGCCCTCTGCAAGGCAGCTAATGAGGTGATTAAGTCATTAAAGGGATATGCACATCTGAAAAAGCTGAAGCTCAGACCCTCCAAGGGGGATAAAGACCCAACTCCAACTTTCCCCACACCCCCTGGAAAGGTGGTTAATCCATTTAACTCAGCCAAGGCTTTTTTTTTTTTTTTTTTAGTAAAGAAAAGGAGAAACTAAAGCCTGGAAGCTATTCAGGGATCCTCTTTGAACAAGGTAGAATAACAAATGCCTCTTTCTTGGGGGCACCCTGTGAACAGCAGGATTTCAATAGCCAAAGGCCAAAAGGACTTCAGTAAGTGGTCCAGTGGGGGAGCACAATGAGGACCTTGGATTTCGGATTTCGGATTTAGGGGATTTGCCCATCAGGTCATTAGCCTGATTAGTAATCTGATGCCTTTTGATGTGGACCTTTTTAGCACACCTTTTGTCTTTGCTAAATGAAGAGAGAGCATTTTGTGTGGTGTTCTCTCCCAGGTGACTCCTCTGGGGCTCATAGGGGTAGCAAAGCCCTTGCAGAAAACAGACACTTCCTGGCGTTATCTCTCTGACACAGCAAATCCAATTTTCTGACTCTTCATCCTTCCAAGGAAGCCTCTGTCAGAGAAGGAGGAGGGAGAGCAAACAAGGAGGAGGAAATGATGGTGATTTATTATTTTTTTAAGAAGTAAGTCATATTATGGGAATGAAAACACTGAATATGTAAATAAGTCAAGCGACCTTGAAAGTTCATGGGTCTTCACATGATCACAATGACTAGCTTCAGTATTTATAAATGCACTAACACCCCAGCAAGTGAGGTGACTAATGCAAGCAGCTCCTGAAAAGAAGGCTCCCCAGCTCAAGCAGGGGCCTTTAGGGCTTGGACGCCGCCCTCCAACCTTCCCACACCCCTTCTCCGGTGGCGGACACACGCAGGCGCACCTCCCATTTGCTCCATAAGCAAGAGCCAAGATGAAAAAGTACTGGGGCTTCTCTCAAGGCCCACCTGGGTTCAGACTGATGTGCCGCATGCTGGCTGTACTTCGTTCCGTGTCTTAGCAACTATTGGTGGACAAGGTTCGAAGGCTGCTCGTGATGCCACACAGGAGCAAATGATGGGGCGGGGGAGCTGGGCTGCCGGACGCGGGTCCCTAGCAGCCCGTGTATGGCACTCGCTGCAGACCGCAGACGTCAATTCAGAAATAAAAGCACCTGTCTTGTGCGTAGAAGCTGTGTCAATGCTTAGGACTCTTCAGTGAGCAACTGTTTCTCATATGTTTAGAATTTAATACAGTTCATTGTTTGAGTGTGATTTCACTATGTTCTAATTGAAGTATGGTTGGCACACAAAGTTACGTGAGTGTCAGGTGTACGATCTAGTGAGCCCACAAGTCTATGCGACTGCGAGTGTAGCTCCCATCCGTCATGATACAACGCATTCACAACATGACTCTATTCCCTGTGCTGTGCCGTTTACTCCTGTGACTTATCCGTTCCAGAACCGGAAGCCTACACCTCCCACTCCCCTTCACCCGTCCTGCCCATCCCCTCCTCTCTGACAACCATCAGTTCATTCTCTGTGTTTATCAGTCTGTCTTTGCTTTTTGTTTATTTATTTGTTTTGCTTTTTAGATTCCATATCTAAGTGAAATTATACGGTATTTGTCTTTCTCAGGCTGACTTACTTCACTTAGCATTATACTGTCTAGGTCCATCCATGTTGGTGCAAATGGCAGATCTCATCTTCGTTTTTACAGCTGAGTAATATATTATATTGAATATAAACACCACATCTTCTTTATCCGTTCATCTACTGATAGACACTTAGGCTGCTTCCATAACTTGGCTATTGCAAATAATGCTACAATAAACATAGGGGTGCATCTATCTTTTTGAATTAATGTTCTGATTTTCTTTGGGTAAATACCCAGTAATGGAATTACTGGATCATATAATATTTTTTTTTAATTTTTGAGGACGCTCCATGCTGTTTTCCACAGCAGCTGCATTACATTACATCGTGCCCTGTATTTATAGATAGATCCCTCCCCAGCTGAACAGTGTCATACAATTCACATGTTCAATGTAGATACAGGATGCTGGAGCAACTTTTTAACAAGTGTGACATGTGGAACTGGAGGTCTGTACAAAGTAAATTCTTTCCCCCACATCCTCGACAAGCATCATGTACACATGCGTGGAAGTGCGCAACTCTTGGGCAATGTGTCCAAGTCCATGCAGTACTCTCCGGCCTTGAGGGGCAGGTTCCTGTAAACGCGTGCGTCCCTTCCACAGTCTGGCCTGATGTCTCCTGAGGACCCAGCACTACCGGATCCTGCTCAGTGGCAGCAGCAACTCACATCACCGCATCGCGACTGCATGACATTTGCCTCTTGAAAGGGGAAACTTTGAGAAGTCCATAGTAGCAGAAATAATCCCAATAAGCAGCAGGACAGGAAATGTGTTCAAAGAAGGGGCTCACCACTTCTGCGGCGCCTGGGTCACGCCGTCTGTTAAGCACCTGACTCTTGATTTCGGCTCAGGTAGGGATCTCAGGGTCCTGAGATCGAACCCTGCATTGGGCTTTCGGCTCAGCAGGGAGTCTGCTTGTGGCTCTCTCTCTCTTCCTCTCCTCTGTTCTCTCATTCTCTTTCTGTCTAAAATAAATAAGTAAGTAAATAGATAAATAAATACAATGTTGAAGAAGAGAGGAAGAAGCAGGAGCAGGAGCTCACTACTTCTGGAAGAAAGCTCCTCAAGAAACCAGAGTGGATCCCACTTCGATGAGATACCCCAAGGTCCACAGCCCCTGCACCCTTCCCCAATATGGTCCACGGATGGACACATGCTAAAAAGGCAGGGTGGTCAGAATGGCCACTGTCTTCTTTGTCAGCCTTCCTTTGTATTTTCCTGTTTTTGTTTTTTTTCTCCTTCCTTCTTCTCTTACTTTCCTTTATTTATTAATTTTATTTTATTAATGTATTATTGTCCCCACTTACATTTTTGCTTATCAGTCTGTGTTCAACCATACATCGTTATCTTCTGTTTCGCTTGACTTGACTAAGCTCAGCTCAGCTCAGCTCAGCTCAGCTGAGGTGCACCCTCGGCCTTGTGGGTGAGACGAACTGTCACACTCTCAGTGTGGATGGCCAGTCACTTACACGGAGTCCACCTGTTTCCTCCCTTCCTTTCACATGGAGTCCTCTCTCATCAGCTCCTTTGTCTGTGCTAGGTTGGAGCGCTGGTGCTGGCTGTCATGTGATAGTTGGAGTTGTTACAGGCTAGACGGAATTAATTGTCTTGATTAACTAATTAATTCTGTAAGAGATGTATCCTACAAACATGGCAGAGAACCTCTCGTGATCCAGTCAGGAAATATATCCCAGAGATGAAAAGCACCATCGCTACCCTCAGACCTCAGGGGCTGCTGCTAGGGGTGGGGAGGAAGGAGGGCACCGTGTGCGGAACGTAACCTGTGCCAGACCTGTTTTGTCAGGTAAAATTCAGGTATCACTGAGAGAAAGTTTGGTTTGAAAGGTAGAATGCTTTCAACCACGTGATTATGAGGATAGGTGTTGAAAACCAAGAAACATCAACCACAGGACACGTTTTGACTTAATGATCCCTTTCTTCAAAAGTAAGCTTTGTAAAATGATAACAATATCGGTTACATAATATTGTATTTAAAATTATTTGACAGAGCAATATTCAGAGAAACACAGACAGGGAGGTACATTTGGATGCCTGGACTCTGGATGCTGAATGCTTTCCGCACAGATCCTAAGCGCCAAGTTTGGAGTGAAGTACGCTGCAATAAAGCTGTTACGTATAAATAAAAACATGTTTGAGAAGCAGTGATGTTCCCATGTCCTTTCTCCTATGCCTCTCAGTAAGATGACTGCCTTCCCAGCAAAATATGGGGCAAATGGGTAGCAGGATTCTGACCTCCGAAGGTCATGGGTGGAGCCCAGCAGGTGCCACGGGGGCATCTTCACGGTGAGTACCTGCAACTTCAACTGGTCCAGGGAAGCATCAGTTGGGATTACACAAAAACCTGTTTATATAAGTACAGATTCTCCAGCACTAAGACCACAGTTGGCATACTATCGTAACTTGCTGTCAGAGTCTAAAGATAATTCTGAATCACTTCTGGCCACTGGAGTTCATCATATCTCACAATCAAGCTGGTTTTTCTACCTGGACTTGCCATCCTGACTGCCTGACCATATGATTTGGGGACAAGTTGAAGAATACCAGATTTTTGTCCATGTTTCATGTTTGCCTATTTTCCTCTTACTTGAATTACTTACCTAGGGAGGGATTTTTCTCTTGAAAGTCAGCTAAGAACTTTATGCAGAGGAATGATGGGTTTCTGACTGGCAGTCTTCCCTAGCACATCAGTAAGAACAGCATCCTGCAGCTGTAGAGATTCTAGGGTTGAGCCTACAAGACTGGCGATTTCCTGTGTGTTCCACTGCCTGACCTACCTTGGACAGGTCGTTTGCTGTGCACGACGTAATGATTAGTCTGTACGGTGTTTTATTACACTGTGACTTTTTTGAAGCCATTTGATGACAATGGCATCAACATTAAGCTAACCTTTATCTTGGTGTTGTACCTGGTAGAGATGCCATCCCAGAGGAGACAGGAACGGACAATCACATTCACTCTTCACCAGCCAGTGACCAAAGCCACTCCTATTCTTTTGCTCACCGCCTATGGCCTGGCAAGTGTTATTTTATTTCATTTTATTTTAAATTTTGGCCGTTTTCTTTGGACTTGGATCCTAAAATGAATCTTGGATTTTAAAATATTATATTGTGAAGAAGACCCCAAATGCTTGCAAAGTCAGCTTCCTTTGGTGTGGTCACGTGGCTTATTGAATGGTGGGTTGGTTGTTTGTTTTGATAAACTTCAACAGCCCTAGAGCAGAAAGGGGGGGAGTTGGTTTTGCCTGCCTTCTCCCCCCGTCAGGGTGTGCAGTAATGACATCCCATCTTTGACCACGCTCTGCTAAACATGTGAACGTCTGTTTGCAGCCATTCTTTTCTACCTCAGCTAAACCACCCTTCAGCCGTATTGGTGACAAGTAAGGCATTGTTCCTTTCATCCACTGTTGGGCAATGTTTATGGGTTGTTTTAGTGGAATATTGCATGTTGCAGACTTCACTTGGGAGCCAGTCCTGCTAAACAGCTGAAGGTATGTAGACAAGGCGAGAACTTCATGGCTCCTGAACACACGCTTATTTTCACCAAGTGAAATTTACCTTCAGAAAACGTGGACCGAGTGAGACTGGGTGCTATTGTCATTGGTGGAGGGCACATTCCATGACCCTGGGCTCGTCCATCACCAGACACAAGTCCTGCAGGCTCAGGGAACCTTTTCCAGGTGAGTTCAGACATCTCACACCTTCCCCAAACAGTGGGGGTAAAGAGGTTCACCGGCTCTTAAGAGCAGAGCATTTTCTGGACTTTTTTTTTTTCCAGTAAGAAATAAAGATAGGATGTTTTATTTTATTTGATTTATTTTCTTTTTATTTTTTTTAAAGACTTTATTTATTTATTTGAGAGAGAGAGCAAGAGAGAAATCACAAGGGAGAGGGAGAAGCAGACTTGCTACTGAGTGGAAAGCCCCAGCGGGGTTTGATCCCAGGATCCTGCAATCATGACTTGAGCCAAAGGCAGATGCTTAACTGACTGAACCATCCAGCTGCCTATGTATTTTATTTTCATTTGGATTTTTAATATATATATTAAAAAATTTATAATATATATTTATAAATATGCTATATATATATTTAAATATATGTATAATTTATCACAATTGCTCCAAAATATGAGTGTTTGAAGGTACTACTAACTATTTTAGAAATTTCACATTTATATTCAGGTGAAAAGAAGACATGTATTGTTTCACTGTGGCTCTGTGATCTGTTGACTTTGGGATGAGGACCTCAAGCCATAGCTATGGCTGGATTCAGCAGTAAAAGCATCACACAGCAGCCCGAGTGGCCCCCTGGCCCAGCCTACCGTCCTCGGCAATGTTGCCAGGAGCAGGGCCTGGAGACCTCCGCGCCAGGGAACTGGACTGACTTCTGACTCCAACCAAACCCTGAGCTGGAATGCCTTCAAGAGCGTTTGGAAAGTTTGATCCCTTTCACTCTCCTTCCTTTTATTTCTTCTAATAATGTGAAAAATAAAGTTGAAATATTGCCTTATTTCCATTTTAGCATAGATCTGGAAGTCCTAAAATAACAAAACTGTATTTTGAAACAGTTACAGTGTTTAGAATTATCAGACTTTGAGCAGGAGTGAGCAAACTCTGGCCCTTGGGGCCACGGCCCATCCACAGCCTGTTTTGTAAGTAGTCTTCCTGGGACACAGTCAGTCCCGGTCGCTGATGGAGCTTCTGAGGCTGCTTCCGTGCCGCACTGAAGGAAAGCTGAGCAGTTGTGACAGGGACTGCATGCCTGGCAAAGCCTACAATAATCGCACACTAGCCCTCCACAGAAAAGATCAAATCTAACCTACTTATTTCACAAGTTACACCATTCAGTTAGTGTTGTGAGCTAACCTCTTTCCCACCTTCTAGTAGCACAGGCGAATTTTTCTTACTGTGCGGCTTTACCTAAATAGAACATGCAATGTAGACCGTTGTATATGAGTTCTCTCAGGCAACCTTACCTGGGAGGTCTGCTTCTGACAGCGCACACGTGTGCTAGTGTGTGGAATCCCCTGAATGAATGCACACGGCCTATTTATTCACAGCCCTGTGTACAGATAGAGGGTCGTTACAAACAATGACGTCGTGAGCATTTCTGTGTGGGTCATGACATGCGCCAATGTACCGCTTTCTGTAAGGTATTGTATTAGTTAGCTCTTGCTGTGTAACAAAATACTCCAGAACTTTGCAACTCAAAATAACAAGCATTGATTTCCTCAGAGTTTCTGTGGGTCAGGACTCCGGAGTAGAGTTACCTCGATGATTCTGGCCCAAGGGCTCTCATGAGGCTTCAGTAAAGCTCTTGAGTGGTTGACTGAGGCTGTACTTTCATCAGAAGGACATACTAGGGGGAACTCCTTTTAAGCTCAGTCACATGGCTGTTCATAGGCCTCTGTGCTCATTGCACTGTTGAGGGGAAAAGAGAGATTCCTGAGTAATTAATTAAGGTAGGAGGATCTAGGGGGGTTTTTGTTCAACTCGAAACAAGTCTTGCAGTCTTCATTAAGCCTGTATTAATATCTGTCAAGCAGATTTTTTCTTTTCCCTGTACATCGAGTGCTTAGCCATGGGCCTGCCTCGACCAGCCCCCAGACTCAGGCCCCGCACACCCTCTCTCCTCCTGCCGGTGTTCTCTCCACACACACGTCCAGCTGTCCATGCCGTTCAGCCTCAACGTCTCTGACACTCAGATCGTCCCTCAGAATTTATTGGCCCCTTTATCTCTTTCAGAGAATCCCAGCAGTTTTAATGGTGGATCATTTTTCATGAAAGCAGAGAGGTTTTTTTTGAATGAGCTTCCATTTTATTAGTCTGTCTGGAAGGGTTTTTAAGGGTACTCATTTACACTGCTGGAAAATTTACCATAAATTTTCATGAGAGAAGACTTTGGGTTGCAAACAGGAGTGGCCTGTGTGAAGTTCGCCGTGAGCCCCGTTTCCGCGGTTCTGCTGCGGCTGAACTCAAGTCCCTCAGTGCGTCTCCAGAAGTCGGGCTTTGCTGTCATCCTCTATTCTGGTTTCATTTTCTTAGGAAACTGCTTCTAGGTGAACTTTCTACCAATACTGTTGCCTGCAAGGAGGTCAGAGACCCGGATATGGCCCTCGATTAGCCAGTCTGTGAGAGTAGATTCAGTTTGGGCCAATGCCCATGAACACAGCAGCCAGGGGACAGAGGGCAGCGTGCACACAGCACTCTACAGTGAGGGGCGTCTGACGGCTGCTCTCGCTGTCTGTCCCTTGGATCCTGCAAACATTTCGGGAAAATCTTAGCGCCACCAGGGACCGGAGCGCTGCTGCTCCCCTGCAGACACCCAGAGCTGGTGCTGGGGTTGACGGCACCCGCACACGAGATCTGTCCACCTGACACCCTGGGGAGGGGTTGAACGGTCTGGTGAGTGGGAATGGGTGAACAATAGCATCACTGCTGTGAAGCAACACCTTCCAGGAGAAGACGTGGTGAATCAGCCGTGAGAAAGGCCCGTGGGAGGCAGGCAGCCAGCTGGAGGCAGAGGTGAGGAGCCATGCCCAGCGAGCAGGCTGGTCAGGGCGCCCTCCCCCGCGTCCACCCCACAGGAGGGACCACCGCTCTCCCCTCCCCGGCCGGCTGGTTGCCAAAAGATGCTGTGTGGCTTGGGAATGACTATCCCCACTCTGCAGGATGGCTGGTGGTGGGTGTTTCTGCAGGGCCAATGCCTCAGCCCAGGGAGGAGAAATCTGAACTTCTCACCACGCATGGATCAGTCCCACTGGCCCCCACATCGTCCTCCAGGCCTGCATCAGAGAAGAGCATCAGGCCCATGGGCTGATGTTGGGGTCAGGGGGCCAGAAACTGCCTCTAGGAGACTGGCTGCCATTCAGCACCCCCCTGAGACACAGCTCCGGGGAACCCCTTTGGTTTCCCTAAAGCACAGTTTCACTGTCTCTGGTGTGAGCACCTTTGTGACAAGCCCCCCAAACTATTGGAGTCAATTTCTTCAGCTGCACGCACGCCTCTCAGGGACCAAGGCTTGTGGCTTAGACCACCCCCTTGGACATGCACGGTGTCCCCTTCTGTTTGTAGGGGGCTCCTGGGTCTCACCCTGCCAGGGACACTGTCTCTCAGTTCTGCAAACCAGAGGAGGGAGGCGGAGGCGGGCCACCTGCTGCTCTTGGACTCGCTCAGCATGTGAACACAAAGCCCTGGAATCCACTTGTTCCGAATGTATGAGGTCAGTCCTGCTTGTTACAGCTACTTTGATGAATCAAAAAATATGTGTAGCTATTTTTAAAAGTGAAAATGCCTTTATATACCAAACTCTTGCTTGGGTCATTCAAGACCATACTGTATTCTCACGTCTCATTCCTTGTGATGTCCGACTTAGAAGAAGGAGGTGCCAGATCAGTTTGGGGCACAACGGAGTTTCCACACAGAGGACACGGCTGGGCCAGATGGGCAAGGTCAGAGCACCACCCACAGCAGCAAACACTGCGGGCTCAGCCCCCCCACCCCACCCAGGCCTGAGGAAGTGCTTGGGGAAATGTGCGCCCCCTCACCTGGCCAGGTGCGGCCCCTACAGTCCCTGTGACTTCAGAAGCCCAGAAAGGAGGTGCTGACCAGGCCCAGAACCTGGTGGAGATTTTGCAAAACTACCGAAATAATCCCTCGGTGCCCATTTGAGATGGAAAAATCTGTGATTTTCCGTTTACCTCGAACAACTTATTAAGTAATAATCCCTCCACTGAGAATTTTAATGCACCTCTCAGAAGGATGTTTACACATGGAGACATTCAGTCCTGGGCGTGTTTGCATCTTTCTTTATGTGGGGGAAATTCTAGTCCCTTCTCTCCGAAGGTGGTGCAGTCCAGAACCAGTGTGGGGTGTAAAGAGGATGCGTCCCCGTAACCGTGGTCACCAGCGCAGCCTGGGCTGGGTTCCCAGTCACACTTTTCTTGTGCTCTGTGACTCCATGGCCAAGGACTGTTTTATTTTTCAAAGACTCCAAGCCCTTCACTTCCCACTAAAACTTATACGGTTTGCTAATTGCCTGCACGTCAGGAAGGGGGGCTGCAATTTCCTCTCGGCGCATGGGGAAGGCTTGCGGCCCGGGCTGTGCTGCCGTCCACCTTCCGCCCGGTGGGGGGGGTGCGAGGGCCCTGGCGAGCCCCAGGCGCAGCGACAGCCTCGGGGAAGCACAGAGTGCTGGCACAATGCTCCCTTTTCTACTCAAAGCAAGTTTTTGCTGGCTTTGGCGTTTTGATTTAATGAAAGACTAATAAGTCCAGAAATTCAAATTTCAGCACTGTTCTGATCTTTTTTAACCACCAGCCGTAACAATAAGCACTAGTTCTCCTTTAAAAATGTAGAATTCAGCTGCATTAAGTTCACAGACTTTTTCTTGGACTTATTTTAATTTGGCTTTAATGTTCTAAGTCTCAATCTTGAAACATTTCTATCTCTGGTTTCAGTTAAACTAATAAAATATTACTATATTAATAATTGCTGCCCACTTTATTAAGGGCTATAGACATCAAATCCTTTATATGCAAGAAAGAAGCCCTTGGGCTCTAAATACTTTTGGCAAATAAGTCCTTCAGATACAATTGAGTATAACATAAGGTCTGACTTAAAACGTGAATTAAAATTAAGGGCACCACTCCTATTTGCAAATCGTTAAAGGGCTAAGTTGGAAGATAATTCTTGTGCTGACATTGTGATAGGGCCCACCAAAATCCAAGGGCTCGTGTTGGAGGTGAGTGTCAAGATTCTTTGTGCAGATGGCAAGGACCTTCAATATCGACGAGCCGTTTCATATAAACCTGCAGTGTCCAAGGCGGCGAACGGGAGGCATGAAGGAAATGGCACACTCAGTTAAAGCGATTCACGAGCTGCCTCGAGAGAAAGAATACAGTTCGGGGAACACGCCCTAATCATAGGTGCTTTGGGAGCCCTGGGTGAGGGATTGCCTCCTCAACCAGTAGTATGCAGACTGAGATCAATTCTGCAAATGGACTTGATAAAGGGGGTGGGGAAGGGTAGGAGCCTGGGTCACCGCCAAGTCCCTCCCGCGAGCTAGCAGGACTGCATGGAGCCCCCTCATGGAATTGTGAGGGCTCGAGGCTAACTGTCAGATGATGCCAAGGTTATTCCAGTAGTCCAAGAAATTACCAAGAAGGAAAATTAGATCCATGCATAGACTGCTATAATGTTAGCAAGAGAGACTGTGGTCCTTGACAAAAGTAATACTTGAATAAAGCATCATGGATGTGAATTCTCTGCTTAGGGAGCACGCATTTAATAAATGCAAATACCAGTGGTGTACTTATTAGTGTACACGGTACTTTAATTTCATGCTTTCTTAGTCCATGATTACACTCAGACAGGTGATTAGGGGCATTTTTTTTTCAATTGCATTTTATATTTTCCCCTCTAAATGTTTATTTTATAAAATTATAGAATTGGAAAGAAAACCCTGTGTACTCTAGTCCATTCCCTCAAACAATGGCAGAAGTGGCCGCTCATGGTTGGAGATGTGGAGTGAGCTGCACAGAGCCCGCCAGCCTTGTAAACACAGACACACACACACGGGCACACATACACACACGTGCACAGACACAGAGACTCCCATGCACGTGCCCGTGCACATGCCCACAGGGTTGGTTCTCACCTAGGAAAGGAAACTGACTCAGGACTGGACCCAGGGCTGACATGGCACCTGTCTGAACTCCTCTTCTCCTCTTTCCATTCATTTCTCCACGTCTCACATAGGCATATTGTTCTTATCATTTTTCCTAATTGTCCCTAATTTTCCCATTTTTTGCTCATTGTCTTGTTCAGCATAGCCAGAAAGGAATATCCACACTGCTCATCAACCCTATGGAAAGGGAAGCTCCTTCCTCGAGCGCCCCTCTTCCAAACCCAGCGATGGCCGCAGATGGGCCTGTTGGGTCCCCTTGTGTCATTGCCAGACTGGTGGGGAGTGGTTGTGTCCCAGGCTGGGTCGCGCTGTCCCTCCTCCGCAAGAGCAAGTGGGCAGAGCGTCATGACCCACAGACTCGTTTGGCCACAGGGGAGAGAGAAGGGCAAATTCCCAAGGAGAGGCGTGTGAAGTCCACAAAATACCCGCGCTCCACTGTCCCATGCACTTTGGAGGAGGAGGCTGGTAGAGGAGCCGGAGGCCGGCTCTCTATGTCTGAACCCGCTGCTCTTTTGTCCAGAACACCTCACCT
Source organism: Ailuropoda melanoleuca (assembly GCF_002007445.2). Classification (NCBI taxonomy): domain Eukaryota; kingdom Metazoa; phylum Chordata; class Mammalia; order Carnivora; family Ursidae; genus Ailuropoda; species Ailuropoda melanoleuca. The sequence goes on along the minus strand of NC_048220.1, from coordinate 144,638,104 downwards.
TCCAGAGACGCGAGTCTAAGGCAGACAGAGGTAGCACTCTGCTGGCCAGAGCAAGATGATTGGAACTCTAGAGCAAAAAAGAACTTGAGACAGCAAACATGCCCACACAATGAGAACACTCCTGGTGCTCTGGGCCACGGTCTCCTATCCAATGCCAGCTTCCTAAGGAAACAATGTCTGGTCACGTGAGCACAGGGTGATGGCCAAATGTTCAGCCTTGCTCTGCCTGCGTCTGCCCTGCCTCTGAGACCTGGTTCCAATAACCTCCAAGTCTGAATCCTCCCCTTCCACATGGCCATCTCTTACCCCAGGCAGAGGTAGAAAATGTGGCAACTGGACTCCACCCCCCCCTCAAATTATAGGGTTTAAGAACCAGACGCTTATAAAATTTGAGCAGAAAATGCATTTCATCGTTTTTCCTGGCACAAGGACAGCCAGCCCTGGTCCCAGGCTATACAGATTTGAACGCGTAGACGGGGTCTCTGAGGTTAGGTCAGGACCTAATGGAACACATGGAAAAGTTTAAGAATATACTGTGTGTGTTTCTTAGACATCTGTGTCTGTCTGTCTTTCATGTTGCTGTCCCATTTGCCCCAAAATTCTCTCTCCTCTGTCCTCATTTGCTGCTCTAAAGACAGAAGCCTGTAGAAAAGCAAGCATCTCAGGAAACGATGAGCTACCGCTGGCATCCGTTTCTCTCTCCCTCACGCTCTCTCTCACACTCGATCCTGAAAAGTTTACAAGACATGAGCACCCGAGGAGCTGTGTGTGGCAGTGTCCACCCAGCTTCTCCGTGTGAGGCCACCGCAGAGACAAAGGCCAAGAGAACTTACCAGGAGCCGGCCCATACTTTTTAAAGCATACGGTACCACGTTCTACTCCTCGAAATTTTAAAACACACTGAAGTTCTTACAAAAGCTTGTAAGAACATCCCCTGTGGCTCAGTGCACACGTGGAGTGTGCAGCCTGGTGCAGGGTGTGAGGTGTCTGGATGGCTGAGTGTGCAGACACACGCGGAGAGATGAGGATGGAAGAGGCGAGGGCAGGAGGGCAGAAGTGGGGAGTGTGTTTCTGAGTGAGACAAGGACAGAAGGAAGGACAGCCACACCGTGTCCCCGTCAGGCCCTAGTCCCATGTAGCTGAGATTAGCGGGCAGGTTTGTATTTGGTCAAGAGGGGTCATAGTTTAGAAGGATCAGTTGTTTGTAGACCTGCTCCTGGGGCCTGCTCTGTTCTCTCCTTTGTGCCGGCAACTGGTATGGCCAACACCGCCAGCTTGACGTCACCCAAAGAACTGCAGGTGGAGAGACAAGGCAAGGAAGCAAAGTCACTTGTGAAGAACAGGCAGTTCACACTTGGAAGAAGACTTTTAGCTCCAGATCACCCCTTAACCCCAGATGACCCCAGCTTTGTAACCTCGGCAAGAATCCTCCAACACACAACTGACCCATGTGTCCCCAAAGGGCTCGATATTTGACTCAACAGTCTTTCCGCCATCGTCTCTGCCTCAGGACCTTGTGCCTTACAAGGAGATGAATGAATGAATGACCAGCTGGGAGCTATCCTGGAGATCTGGTTGAGTGTGACCCTGGGCTGCTTCTTGCCTTGCCTCCCCTCCAGTCTGCACAGTGGGGATGAGGACCGACTTGGGATCCCATGTCTGCCATAGGCTGGGGGTGTTTGCTGGAATGACCCCACAAACTGCAGTCCGCTGCCTCCTGTTAAGGGCACGATCTCAGGAAGGGGATGGGGCATGGGACAACAATGTTCAGGAAGCCAGATGACCAATAGCTACTTACATGCACTTGGAGCTCCCAACATCTGCAGTCTGACCTTCTGTGAGCCCAGCCTCAGAACTCACTCTACCTTCCAAACAGCCCGTGGGACATCGTCCGTCATGGTTTGGGGAAGATGAGCTCATAAGAGAAGGCACTTAACAGTGTCTGTCACAAGGCAAGAGCTTAGTAAATGTCAGGTGTTACTTCACACCATAAATCAGATCACAGTTACAAGTGCGTGCTGAACACCCTGTCTCCAGACACGGCACTAAGGAAAATCCGTTGAGAGAACACTCACATGGAGTACATTTTCAATATCTAAGTTATCGAGATGATATCTGTGTTACACTGAAACCACCAGTATGCAGAGTGTACCCGTGTAACTTGCAAATAAACAATTCTAAGTGTATCACCAACATTAGTAGAAGTCTGAACACTCCCGACACACACACACACACACACACACACACACACACACAGAGCAGTAGATGGATGAATCATGACTGAATTCACAGGCCTTGGAAGTGAGTTTCAGTGGAGCAATGTTTTGGTTAGAGCACAGAGCAAGTGATTGGCACCAAGCACATCTTCAAAGAGATGGGCTGTTACTCTGTTATCACATCGCCCCCAGGGGTTAGTCCTGGGACAGCCACCAGTGGGGGAATGGCTAGGTGCTGAGGCGGTTGCCCTGAGAGCAGGCAGCCCAGGAGAGCTAGAAACCCCGCTCCCGGACACGTGCCCTGACAGAGCCCACAGTGGGCTGGGAAAGGAAGCCACAGGGGCCGCAGTCAGCCAGACGTCGTCCGCCAGTGCCAGTTGTCTACAGCAGGGGATCCTGAGGCTTGAGTGGAGGAGACAGTGCAGGGGAAGAGGGGCCCCCACGCCGACCACCAGTGTCACCCAGAGGCTGCCTGTGCCCTTTGTCAAGGTACAATTGGGGCAGCTTACCTTGGTGCTGCCCTCGGGAATAAGAACCTGGGAGAAGCAGTGGAGGCCGAGGGAACACGCAGGAGCCAACAGGAAGAGCAGAAGGAAGCAGCCGCACCTGCTGGCTGGCGAGCCACCTGCACAGGTGGGGATATGGAGGGAGGGAGACAGAGGCAGCCCGGCTCGCACCTTCCGTTGGCTGTCCCTGGGGAAGTACGGTGACTCGTCTGTGCAGGGAGCCTGGCGTCCTCGGGACGAACTCATCCATGCTGTTGGAATCCCACTTGTCCACCTCAAGGCCAGCCTCCCCTGCATCACTCCCCACCTCCAACCCGTCCTTGCCTCCCAACTTTCTCTCTGCTCCTCCACTCCGTCTTTCTAGGATCCCTGCCCCTCCAGAGCCAGCAGTGCAGGACAGGTGGGCATGCACGGTCTCCTCTTGGCAATACCCTGCGAGACACGCAGGGCTGCCCAGAACCACTGAAGGGCCACCTCTCTCTCCGCACAGTTAGTCCCAGAAATAATAAATTCATAGCAACTCTGTGTCCCCAAGGAATGAAAAGGAAAAGGTCAACCCCTTTTGGACAGGGCAGGGGCAGTAGCTGTGGTCACAGCAACAACATCTGAAAAACATCACTAAAAAACCCAAAAAACAAAAAACGCAGCAGCCACATAGTCAGAAAAAGGTCTGCCTATGGTTTGCATCTTCTAGACCCCTCTCCTAACCAGGGCAAGCCCTATCTTGACATGGGGACGAGCCCAGGGGTCCCAGGCAGGCCTGACTGCCTGGCTGAGACACTCACTGGGGGCAGGCAGGGCTGAGCGGTGGAGGCAGAGACGCAGGGCTGGCTGTGGCCGGTGTCCTGGCAGCACACCTAGCCCCATGCTCGCCGCTGCCACAAACACCCAGAGGACACCCTCCCTGCCCTCCACACCCCTTTCTCTGCACACTGCCATCTGCCTTTGAAAATCTGACCTTCTGCTGGCTGCAATGATTGTAAGGGTGACTTTCATTTGCATTTTAAAAACTCCGAACTCGGGGCACCTGAGTGTCTCCGTTGGTTAAGCCTCCAACTCTTGGTTTCATCTCAGGTCACGATCTCAGGGTCGTGGGGTCAAGCCCCATGTGGGGCTCCTTGCTCGGCGGGGCGTCTGCTTGACATTCTCTCTCTCTCTCCGCCCTTCCCCCACCCTTTAAAATAAATAAGTCAGTCTTAAAATTGAAATAAAATAACATAAAAACATAAGGACTCCCATCTCACGTGTCTTTTGAAATGCCCTCTCGACAGTAAAAAGACACTCTTTCCTGGACCCGAGGCCATTTGGAAGGCGCACGAAGGTGTCAGTGGGGCAGGGACGGGCTCTGCGGCACCTGCGGGGCCCGGGGCCCACCCGGAGCCAATGCAGGTGGTGGCTCTGGGGATTCTGCTTACAAAGCCTTCATGAAGGGACTGGGGCTCTTTTCACCGGCTCACACTTCGCACCGCGGGAGGGACACGTTGGTAAAGGGGGACGCAGGAGCAGAGGGAAGCCACGGCAGCCTAATCACGGGGGCCACACAAACCCGGCCGCGGGCCCCCGTGGCGCGGGGACAGGAGGGCCCAGCAGCGGGCACTGGGAACCGCGTGGCCCAGTTGCTAGGCACATGCGGCTGGCCTTGGAAATGTCCCCGCGCTGCACCCGCGCTTTCTTCCTGCGCCATGAAAGGCCCTTTCAGAGCCGGGCGCTCAGAGCCGCGCAAGAAGTGGGAGTCACTGCGTTCTCTGAATGAAATCAGTGTCCCTTTTTCATTCCTATAAGGTTTGTGTAAATTCTCCTCAGTACAGCACCATTAGGATTCCGCTGGACGGGCGCATACATTAGGCGACACTGTGTCCTTTTTGTGCTCTAAACATCAGCTCTCTCCTGCCACGGACAGAGAGTTTAAAAGCTTAAACAAAGTGGGGGCTCCTGCTGGGGAAACAAGCTGCATCAGCCACTGAGGCCACCTTTGTGCTCGGGGCCTCATTTGAATAAGCAGCATGTTGTCCCTGGTGAGGGCAGATGGCCCCTGTGCTCCAACCCGGCAGAAAGAGAGCGAAACAGAACATGTTATTCAGCTGGGGCTTTGATGGCCCTAAAACATTTCTTGGACTCCCAAACTTCCCCACGACGCACAAATGCAACCCAGGGGAGAGGCGGGCGATTTGTGTCCCTGCAACGAGTCCCTGCGAGAAGACATTCAGACACTCAGTCCCCAGACGTGGCCTCTCATCTCACCCTAGCTCTGGGCTCCTCGTGGGGACCCCGCAGGAATGCACGTCTTCACAGATGCTGGGCAATGGCCAGGGCCCGGGGCAGCGTGGCCAGGGTGCGCACTGCGTCCTTGCAGTGTCTCCAGCTGCGACGGGCCGCCAGCACTACGCGGCGGGTTGAATGAGTGGTCAGGGAGATTTAGGACCGCCTGTAAATTGTCCGACTTGAAAGCCTTATTTCAAGTCGTATTATGTTCTCTCTTTGAGGCCGGCAGATACGTGTCTTCCTGATGGTAGGAAGATTTGCATCTTTCAAATATAACTGGAGCTCCCTTGATTCAGAGGGAAAGGAGAGAGAAGGGGACCCTGCCTCTGAATGTCAGCAGAATTCTTAATTTACAGGAAGCCGTCCACCTGGCTGGGGGTCTGTAGCCACGGTCTCTGTGCTTGGGTCCCACTGATGCCCGGTCTGCTTTTGTGACCAACCCACACCTCTGAAGCCTGAAAGAGAGAAACCCATGAATTGCCCAATAGTTTATGTTTTGGGGTGTACTCAAGCAGGTTACGATTAGGGCTTCTGGGAAGCAAGAGTAGTAAGTGAAACATTGTGGAATGAATGTACGTGCGAGAAAGTTTTCCTGGCAAATTCTTAGAGCCTCATTTACATTCCTTTTAACATAGAGAAGGGATTTCTCTGAGCTCCAATTTTTAAAGACTTTACTTTTGGGGTTTGGACAAGAAGGAGGGGTTCATTTGAGAAAATTCATTGATCATTCAGTCACATTCTCAGAACTGTCCTCATAAAGAAAGAATGAAAATTCAAGGAAGGAAAAAAACAGATAAAGGGCTCTTAAACTGCTTGATAATTATTCAGGCAATGCGTTATTTTTATACTTGGGAAGACATCGTTCTTCCCTAACGAGTTCAAATGTACTTTGCAAGTAAGAACCGTAAAAGTAACCTTAAAGTAAGATCTTTATACATCGAGTCTAGGAAATGAGGGAAAACATGCCACAAGCTAGCCTTCTGCATTCCACTTCTGTGGTCCCGTACACAGCGATACGGGCAGATCAAGCTGTACGTAAGTTAAACGCTGTGTGTGTGGAAATCCTTTTTCCAATGTGTCCGTTCTGGTCCGAACGCAAACCTATTCATCTCTATTTACTGTTAGCCTATGTTCATGTGCTGTGGATGAGATCCCGACTTACTGTTTCGGCCTCTCATTAAATGTAGCACCGGGAGAGGCTCCAGGACCTAAGCGAAAGATGTTCCTTCGGCATGTGTTTCGGAGAGGGAGTAAATCCCTTGTAATGTATTACTTGAATCAAACACTTGACATAATTTAACCCGGGCCACGTTGTCCCAGCATGTAAGTTAATACCTGGGTGTAAGGTCATGTCTGTGCACACTCTGTAAAACAGACCACAGAACAGCAAACACAGTCCATACTGTTCCCTGCTGTCAGTCTTGGCAATTAATACAGATGGCTCAGCCACGTCAGTCAGCCTGCGGCCTCATCAATCAGGCAGTGGAGGGAGCCCATCCAGGCATCTGCACGGGCTCTGAGCGGGGCAGGCTCTCCTCCCAAGGGTGTAGGAGGGCCTCGGGGCAAGGACAGAGAGGAGCAGTTCCCTCGGGTTTTGCTCGTCCTGGGTCAGATAATAAAGTCCAGAGGCATGGAAAATTTGCAGTTCCCCAAAGGTTTTGCTGATGGGTGGGTGGGTGGGTAAGTGGGTGGGATTTAGCCTCAGTAAACTACTCATCGATACAAAAGTCATAAATGCGGTCTCCATTGGAGCTTTATCTAGGATGAGATATGGATTGAAGATTTTAATTTAATGACCATGGCAGGCATGCTTTTTCTTGCTTCTTTCAACAAACAATTCCAAATACATCAAATGTATACTCACATGAATTAATACAAAATATAATAGGATGGTGCAGAAGCAAATTAATGGTCTAATTTTTTTTTTTTTTAAAACGGTACATTCAAGAAGATGAAGACAATTTGGAAACGTTACTAGGGATGGGAAGGGTTGGGTGAGTGGTGTCCCAGTCGCTATTGCTGCTGGCTGGTCACCCCACACTGGGACAGGACTCGGACAGGGAAGATTTGCCTCACCTCCATGATGCCCCAGGGCCTAAGCTGGGAAGATCCAACCTCAGGGTGACTTGAAGGCTGGGGGCCTGAGTCTGACTATATGGGACCTCCCCCTGTTGTCGGGGCTTCCTCCCAACACGGCAGCCTCAGGGCAATCAGACTTCTCCTTGGCAACTATGGCTCCATTGCTGCGTTATCTTCCTAACAGTGCTAACATTGCATCCTCTTTTTTGAACAAGGCTTAAAGATCATGCGGCATCATTTTCTTAGTTAGAAGTAATGCATGGGTTCAGATTTAAGGACACAGAATCAGGCCCCAACTAGTAATGTGGGGTGGCCAAGTTCTGGAAGAGCATGTGGAATGAGAGATATGGTCATGGTCATCTTTGAGAAATACCACCTGTCTCACATGCTAACAGTTGGAACCCAACAGCTTAGAGTGGGAAGGGGAAGCTGTAATGATGCTGATTGTTTCTGGCTTCAAAGCCTGGTGGGCACAAGCCGTAGAGGCATCAGGCCCTGCTAAATGCAGAGTGAAAAGGGTCTTGAAAAGTGGACCCACCTTTATAAGAAGCATCTGTGCCCCGAGATTCCTGCCTATGCATATATAGTCAGGGACCACCCTTCTCCACCAAGGCAGCATAAAGGAGGGAGCTCCCTGAGGTCATTGGCTGGGATGGTACTGGACATGGTTCTGTAGGCAATAGGAGGTCAGAGCTATACCAAATAGCTGATTAAGTGGGAGTTTGGACCCTAAACCATGGGGATCCAAGGACTCCTCTCCATCAGCTCTCTAAGGTCAGCTTTCCTTCCCCAAAAGACACTGACAATTTCTATCTGAGGAAATCAGTTGGGATAGGAGAAAAGACACACAGATGTTAATATCTGGATAATCCTGGTGAAGCAGACCCATCCATCCTCCACCACCTCAAAGTAGAACCACCAGGCAACAGATTCCCTCCATCCAGAGCCGGGAGAGACTTTTTGTCTCTCTTAAATATGAATGGAGAGCCAAGAAGCACCAGACATTTGAAGGAAGCCCAAGAACAGAACAGAGATGAAAGGAGCAGGAGGTGAGTGGTACCAGGGCAGGGAGGAGAAATGAGCTCCAGGGAGAGTCTCATCTACAGACCAAGAACCAGATGCCGGGAAAATAAACATTTAAGAAACAAGAAAATACTCCAGGAAATTAATATATGTAATGTATAAATATGTGTATATGTGAATTATATATAATCTACAAATATGTGTATATTTATTTATAATATATGAATTATACATATATATGCGGACATTTTTTTGAAAGGATGGGAAAACAAAATTGACAAACTCTTTCACATGTTAGAACAAAAGACAAAGAGATGGAACATGGGAGAAAAAAAGGAGGGGAAAGCCAGAGGATCACTCTGCTTGAGTTTCACTAACTGAAGAATCAAAGACAAAACAGAGAAATGGAGGGTAGGAAATAAGAACGTTAAAGAAAGTGCACAATTATGTCAGATTCCACATGAAGATTCCATTGACCAGTCAGGATAAAGAAAGACTGAAAAATAAATAAAAAATAAAAATAAAAACACCTTCAGACACACACATTGTTAGGAGATTTCAGAAATCTGAGAGCAAAGAGAAGCTTCTAGAATAGTCCAGGTGTGGAAATCATGATCAAGAATGATCCAGGGGGACCAAGAATAAGCATGAGCAACAGTCTGAGTGAAATCCTTGGTTATCCAGAATTCCAGCTTTAATTATCGAGTGTGAAGGGAAATTGAAGACACTTTCAGATATCTATGATCTCAACCCGTTTATTGAGATACTGTTCTACAAAAGGTCCAGAGTACTTGCTTTACAAGAACAAGTATGTGAATTAAGAAACTGGGAGACCAAGCTACAGGAAATGGGATCCAATGCAATGTGGGAGGGAAACAGAGATCACCCCAGAAGTCCAGGATGGTGCATGGAATGGGTCCAGAGAGCAAATATTCTAGATTGCAGCAAGGAGATGGAGGGTTCCACAGCTCGCAAAGGAGAAAAATAGGACTCTTTTCAATCTGTTTTGAGAGGAATTTGCCAAATCTGAACAAACTGGCACATATACGAAGACGTGCACGCACACATACACATTTCACCTCACTGAAGAGGATCCTTTCATTTCCTTCTTGAACCCAGAGTGAAAGGGAACCAATCCAGAGGAGCAAAACACTATTATTGCCTGAAATCAGCTCTGATCATTCCTCAGGGAAGTTCACTTCAACCATTCACAAACCTGGTTATATAAATCATTCAACATACCCTCCCCTCCCCACGACCCCCTTTCAGTAAGTTTTCCTAGAATTTTATTTTCAGAGAGTCTGGGTAACATTGAGAGAGCACATATCCTGCATCTACAATCTGGTTTCCCTCTCTTACAGAGCAGTATACTGAACCCAAGGAATTCAAGGATGGTGTGCCCACCTTGACATAATTCCTAAGCAGAAAGACTAGAATTTGAATAGAACCTGCTGGACCAAAGCCTGGATCAATCCTCTTCATTAGCTTTAAAGTGGCAGAAATGCACATATATGAGAAAGAGAGACCCACAGAGAGAAAAAGAGAAAGAGAGAGATCCTGTTGTAGAAACTGGTTTTCTCATTATTACTCTTTTCAAGATTTTTTTTTCCTTTGCATTTCACTTAAATGTTACTTTGACTGAGTTTAAGAAAAGGCAAGAACCCGATATTCATCAATACCATTCACTGAGGGGCTGTGGTTGTTAGAAGCAAATCTAACTCAGGGGTGAAAGTGTTTCCTGAGCTCTCCCTTGCCGCTGTGGTGGCCCTACTGCATTTTTGAGTTCTGTCAATCCAGGTTTTTCAAAAGACCCTGAATTTTGGTAGTTTTTGTGATGGTGGTTGTTTGCTTTTAGGAATTCTGAGTTTTCCTACTAAATATGGATACAATTTCAAACATCTCAATTTAGTTTAATAATAGTTTTTATTGTAGGTTCTGACAATTCCATGGGCCCCACAAGATCAGTGCATCCCTCCTGCCCACAGCCCTGTCCCATACTTCTGGGAATCCCCCCTCCCAGCTCTGAGCACTGTGGGTTGACAGGAAGGACACCAGGTGGGGGGCCCACCTATGACTCTGGGCTTCCCTCCCCCAGGAGACCCCACCAGCCTGTGCTAGGATTCTGAGAGCCAGTGGGGCCAACAGCCCTTCTGGGGCCTCCTGGGGACTGCAGTGGGGCCGTGCTCAAGGAGGCAGAGCTTGAAATGAAGACCTGGGTGACCCTAGCCTGTGTGGAACCAGGACCAGGCCTACAGTCACAGTTCAAGAGCTCCTGCATTCCCACCCCTTTCCCTCTCCAGCCAGACTGAGCTAGAGTTTTCTTATCGACTAAAACACTCGCAGAAATCCACAGACCCTTCTCCCTTCCATTCCCTTGAGCCTCTATGTCCCCGTAGCCCTTACCCCAATAAGAAAAAGGGTCACCTCTGTTCAGCAAATGCACAAAGAAAATGCTCAGGGGACAGAATCTGAAGTAGTGAAAGTTGAATTTAGGTCTTTGGTCCATTTGCACTCTTAGAGAGGAGCAGAGGCCTAAATCTTTTGGAGAATCTTCAAGAAAACTGAGCAGAGGTGAGTATGGCCTCCCTCTGCGGTGCTGCGGCACCTCGTCTTTAGACAAAAGGAAGCCCTTCCTGTCCCTCCTGTCTGGTTCTGATACAACTCAGCCTGCTTTTAAGAGCTTCCTTGTTTTTCTGTACAAAAGATGTCCCAGCCTCGTGTTGTATCTGAGTTTTCCCACACCTGGAATCAGCAGTGTTTGCAAGGATCCCTGCTGTCTGTCCCAGGGCAGGATCGCCAGGTCATAGTTCGGGGCTGGGTCTGCTCACTGCTTCCCACTTGGTGTCATGTCAGCACTTTCCATTCAGCCAGAAGACAGGTACGTCTTGCAGTAGGAGAAAAAACATTCGTAAGAATATTTCCAGTTCAAATGTTCTACCGCAGGACTTAACATTTAATCTCATACTTGTATTCCTTTTGTCTTTACTAAAAATGTAAATTCTATAGCATTAATATTATTACATATTTGATTTATTCCATAGCACACACAACACACACACACACACAAAACCGTATGGTTATAGAACCAACCAGTCAGGCAGTGAGGGTCATTAGTTTCCTTTGTATCTCATTACAAAATACTTGGAATGTTACATTTTATGAGGTGGGTATTGTCTAATTCTTGGTAGGATGCATTTGATTTCCTTTAATTTAATAATATTGTGTTAATGCTTCCTTTCAGGGTTGTAAATTTGAAAACTTCATAAATTAATTTCATTAAACTGTCCAGATTTATGTATTTATTAAAGCGTGTGGTTCACAATAACAACCATTTAAAGGGTCTTTCCAGACTAAATACTTGACCTTAGTGTTTTCAGCGAAATAAAATGACAATTATGAAAAAGAATAGAAGAAATAATGCTATATGAAATTTACAGTCCCAAGACACCATAATTAATCCTTGCCATTATACTTTGGAAAAGTGAATTATCCTCCCTCGATTTAAAGAAAGAGGCCAGTATAAAGCTGGGATTTTTAGATGACTCAGTACAATTTCCATTCTTTGCCTTAAGTATGTCCAATTGCCCATTTATCATTTTCCAGTACTCTGTGTGTATGTTCTGAACGCTTTCAATTAACCTGACCAAACTGTGATCAGTCTTCAAATCAAGCATGCCATTAGACTCACCTGCCCAGTCTGGGGTCACCAGCCAGCCAGTCCTGAGGTATCAACTCATCTCTCAAAACATCTGAACATGCTAAGTACTCTCATATGTCATTATACGAACTCACTCCTTAGGGATAAAAGTTTGTGTTTTGATTCTTTCTTGAGTGAGCAGAAAATATCTCTCCAATATTTAGAGATTTCAAAATCAATGGTTCTCCTCAAATAACAGGACATTGGGCTGTGCCTGTGTACTTAGGTAACGCATACTATCTGATTCTTGTTTGAATTCTACCAATATTTTCAATAAGCTTTATTCTGTGTGAACACTGTCATTCTCAGCATATTGCTCTAACATTTGGGACTTGGCAATTGCATCATGCATTTGGCCTGGAGCTTCCTAAATTAAAAATAAGGTGCAAAGCTTCAATAGAATGGCCTCCTTCTGATATGTTTGGCTTGCTGTAAAATTAAGGACCTAGCACTTTCTCCCTTCCACCCTCATTGCCCCAAACTCTATCAGTTGTTACTGAGTGCCCTGTAACTGTATTTCCAACAAAAATTACACAGATATTTCTGTCCAGCTACATGTCCTGCAGGGCTGTTCTGTGGTCTTCCGATCAGTAAAAATGTAATAACATTTTCACATAGTCAATATTTAATTCTGTAAATGCAACTGGTGGTTGTAATCTAGGTTATTAACCACACAGTGATTTATGGTAGAGGGCAGACAGTGCGGGGGGAGAGCAGTAGGAAGGTCCTCTGGTGACAATAAAAAGGTTATAAATTTCATAGCTCTGCCCAAGAAATGTATTTATATCCTATATTAAGAATAGCTTTTTATAAATTTTAATGATCCGTGTTATTAATGGGGCTGTCATCATCACTGCCTATATGAGACTACAGTCCTTGTTTTTTTTCTTTTACTTTTCCATCAGCTGAAGGTCTTGAAGAAAAGAGAAAAAAAAGAGAAAGAGAGAGGGAGCTCTTATTAGCAATTTGCCAAAAAAATCTTCAGGAGTCATAAGCCTATCATTGTTTCCCTGGACTGCAAAGCCTGTGAGCAGTAGTTTGCATAAAGTTTTATGACCAAGGAAAGGTTGGGCTAATTGGATGGAGCACAATTGGTACTCTATCATGTTTACAAAGGCCGAGTCAATACGCAGACATAAAACCAAGGCCATATCAAAAAGGAAAACTTAGGTATGGAAATTGTCCTTCACATGGCTCCCTGTTCCCTTGCTGAAAGCCTGATGGGTTTCCAGCTAAGCAGGCGAGCACATGCACGCACGCTCACTGTAGCTCAACACACCTGCGAGGACACGCTCTCCCCACATCATCCCCTCTGTTACTTCCTGGCACAGGCACGTGGGATGCGAGGGCTCCATCCTGTGGGGCGGGTACCGTCTCTGCGGGCAAGGTGCGCTCAGCCAGTTGGCAGTGCTTCCTATGTTCAGAGACCTTTGTCAAAACCAGCTGTTTACAAAGCCGTCCTCAACAGTCAAAGCAGGGTTTGAAAATCGATTCAAAGACTTTTAATACAGACAACACTATGCAGCTGGAGAAGGAGCCATTTGCAGGTGTACGTTTTAATATCGTCCACCCCACACTTTGCCACCCAAGGTGATGGGGGCACAAGGATGGCCGTCGGCAGAGAGGATTCCAAACAAACAAATGAGCAAGGGAAAACTGTCTTATGTGGAATTACTGGTCATTGTTCTTTATATAGGATACTAATTTGTTTCATCATAACTTCATTCCAGTGAAGTTTTCAGGGGACTAGTTTTTTTAATGATTAAATTTTAAGTTCGTCAATTAGGTATTTTTGTCATACAGACAACACAAAAAGTGTTTGAAATCTTGTAATTACTTTAAATGTTGAATGGATGGAAAAATTATGTCTAGGTGTTTTTACCAAGAAAGATCAGATTCGAAGTATTAGCGAAAAGTGTGTTTTTTGAAGTTTTTTTTAGAGCAATTTTAGGTTTAGATCGTGCTTTTTTCTGCCTAACATCTTTGTCACCTAAAAGAAAATCATCATATCATCAACCATGAAAGTGATTTATTAGAATTCGACCTATATTTTATATCCATATTTCTCTTTTCCTCACGATTAACGTTAAATTGAGCTAAGGCATGGGAGAATCAGGCTCATTGAAAACACAAGGGTTTCATCTCTTTTTTCTCCTTTTTCCTTATCTTTCCCCCCTTTTGCTCTCCTGACTCCCCGAACTGTGAGAAGCACAGCTGTGTGCTTCTGAGTGTGCCTGACTTGGGGGCATGTGTCTGCAGGGGACATTCAGGACAGGTAGGTACGCTGAGGTCCACACCAGCTCCCCACTTCCTCACTCCCACCCCACCAGCCTGCATTAGTTGCTCACAGCCTCTCACCTAACGAAGGAGAATGTTCATCAAACCTTCGCTCAGAGCCCACTGCTCCCCAGGCTTGCTGCTGGCAGCGGAGCTAAGCCCCGACCATCGAGGAGCCGGCCCTTCGTCTCGCCCAGGCCACAGGGACGTTGGCTACAGGTTACACATGCCAGCCAGCAGCTGTGGTATCTGTCTGTCCTCCTAGCCCATGCTCTCTTCTGTGGGTTTCCCCTAAGAATCCCCACATTTGAAAGGCAGGGAGGGTAATTAAGAATTCACTGGTGACTTAATGCATGTTGAGAGAAGGACTGGTCCACTGACACGCCCGGAGCAGTGGTGGACCTCTGCGAGCTCGTCCGCTGTACCGAGTCTTGGGTGTGGTCCTTATGGTTGACTTCCCTCCAAGTGGGATTCAAGCAGACTTGTCCTGATTTTCCTTCCTAACTCTTTGCCCCTACACCACCGTCACAACACTCTCATTCTGCGAAAGATCCTTCCTTTCCATTTAAATCTGAGTTCTGCGAGTAACCAGTCTTGCATGTTGAGCCTCCAGCCCAAATTCGTTTTTCAAGCCATCCCACCAAACGTACAAATCAGTCTGTAAGTGTGCCCTTGTAAGGCCTGCCTGGGCACACCCAGAGGGAATGGGATTCCCTTTGTGCCGCTCGCCATGACCTGTATGCCAGGCAGCCTTTGCTAGGAGCCTCCTGCCCAACGGCCTCCAGACTGATATTTCGATACCTTGCCCACCCCATGCCCTGAACTTGGAGTCAAGAAAATGAGTAGGGAAGTCAAGAGTGGCAAGTAGCTTAGAAATGCTGAAGGTGTGGCTCAGCTGGGAGTTGGCCTTAGGAGGAGTGTGAAGAGGACGTTCCCTGGTCGGTCCAGTCGGCTGCGAAATAAGGGAAATCCTCTTTTACTCATTAGTTATGAGAGTTGGGTTTCAAATTCTTTATTACGCTCCCCCAAATGATGAATAGGCTAAGTGATCTGAAAGATTTTAATATTTAAATAGTCGAATACGCTGAAAATGAAAGAATACTACAATCACCTCCGACAACTACCACACAGGTTCTGTATTTAATTATTAAAGCAAATATGGCAACATGGTAACCATGTCTGTACATAGAAACATGGCTGAGTAAAATACAGCCTGTCACAATGATTACTTTTTTTTTTTTTATTAGCTATTACGTTTGTTACACCTGGCTCAATTATTACCCTTGAGTGAATTAACAAGAACTGATTACTTGCTTTTGGGCAAAGATAAGACTTCTCTAACCATCACTCAAGTTTCCAACAATATATTTTTCCAACAATAATGCAATCAACACGCATGCCTCCTTGTGCCTTGTGATCTCATTTGGTCTAGAACTGTTCCCAATCTCCTCTCCCGACACTGATTTTCCAATGACACAAACCAGCTGTGGGACACCTGTGTCCTGTCTTGTGTTTCCACAACGTGCCACTTAACTTGTGACTCTATCCACCGTGTTCTCCAGTAGAAGCAGGAAGCCTTTTGCCAGCTGTATGCTCCACTTCGTGCCGCTCCGGGCACATAATGTCTGGGGCAGCCTATCCTTGTTGATCCCAATCTTGAAGGTTGTAACAGCCTGACCTCTCCACTGCAAATGCATTTTTTTCAGTAGGCACTCACAAGTGATGGTTTGGGTATCCGCTGGCCAGCTTTGTCTGCATCAATTTGCTTTTGAGAGGTTTACAGCATAGGGATTTTTAAATATTTCCATTTTTTTTTATTTCTTAGATAGCATTCTTGTATAAAGAATTTTCCTTCATCTACTGGGGTAGGGAAAGCAAGTGTGTCAGGATCTATGGTGAGTGCTTCACCTTTGATTATCAATTTTCACAGCAGGGTTTTGCAACGGTAAATGCCAGAGTGGGCAAATGAGTTCACCTCCTCTCTTTCCTTTTCTTTCCTCACATACTATGGTTCAAAAGATTTTTTTAAAACTATAATTTGCATTTATTATACATCTTGGTGCCAAAATCATTCTCATGTGGCCATTGGTCATCCCCTCAATCTTGCTTCGATGCGGCGGCTATGCTGACATTAGTCTTTCTGGCACAACAAGACATCCCAGCTCATTTTGTAAATTGCTTGCCTCAGACCTAGAATCATCCATTTCTGCAAGGAGCCCTGGTTCCATATATGGTGGGGTGAAAGTGGGGGAGGGGGCGGTATTCAGAGACCAAGTTGTAGAGGCAAGCTATGGCTGTGGCGCCTGGGTGCCGCTGTTTCGAGACCTCTCACTGCACAGAAAGTAGTGAAACTACAAGTAAAAGTATGAGCATATAGTAATATTTTCACCGATAATTTAAGTTGACAATATTTCTATTAGTGCCTTGGATTTTATATTGGTAACTTTTTTCCTTTAAGCTGAAAGTCATGGTTTCTAATACTAGTATATTTGCTTGTCTGTTTCATCCAAAATATGTGACATAGTTTGAAAAATCATATACCATTATTAATACGTTCAATAAAACTGGTGAGTGAGATTTAAAATATTTTTGATCCCTTCGTTGTCTTTAAAATCAGTTCCACAGGAGGTGAAGATTGTTGCATGGTGTTCAAATGGTTTTAGATCTCCTTTTTTCTCTGAATGTTTATGTTGTCAATAAGACATGCTATTGGGTTTATATATTTCAGTTTGTTTTAATTTGGAGATTACTTTTTTCCCTCTTTTTTGCTTTAATTGTGAACTGCCATACATTTTCATGGCTTAATTAGTAAGGCTGTCTAAAGAAGGGCACTCAGACACCTCATATAAAGCAATCTTCTCCAGCCAAGTCCCCTAGCTTTTGGTTCATCATCCGAATGCTTCTTCCTATCTTTCACAGATTCTAGCAATCTTTAAATTATTCTGTTCTTGGATTCTGATTTTTCATTTTGTAAATAACAAAGTGGAAAAGTTAGTGGTCCAGAGTTAAGACTTCAGAGTCAGACAACTTTGGGTTGAGCCCTATTTTACCATTTACCAGCTGGGATTCCCAAACTCCCTGAGCCTCAGTCCTTCTCTGTAAATTGAGAATGATGAGACTTACCCCTCTGGGTTGTTTTGATTATTAGGGAGTTAATTTTTGCAAGTATTTAGAACAGTCTTCGGGATACAGTGATTACTCAGTATTATAAGCTAGTATTACCCTAACACAGTGGTTCTCAACTGGGCACCGATGGGGGACAATTTTGCCCTTGAGCAGACACTTGGCAACATCTGAAGAGAGTCTCAGTTGTCACTCCTGGAGTGGGGGTGCTATTGTCACCTAGTGGATAGAGGTCAGGCACGCTGCTAAGCACTGTACAACACACAGGATGGAACCTCCCAACAAAGACTTATATGGCCCAAATCGTCAACAGTGCTGATATTTGAATGATTGCAAAGTAAATCATTCCTACAAAATATTAAAATAAATTAAAAACCCCAAAATTCCAATAAATAAATACAGACTTGTTTCTGTTTTTATAAAATTTTAACTTACTAAAAAATAATTACCTAATAAGCATATAATGATTCCCTTTTCTTGAGTTGTTTGTTTACCTATGTTACTGAAGATACTTTAACCACCCCCCACCTGAAAACAGTCACTAATGGTGCCCCTGTGTGTCTCTCAGACTGGACTTGACGTGACAATATTATTCTGAATATTTCTTTTATTAAAAATAGGACTCACTTAGGAAATACTTCCTCTTAGTAGAAAAGTAACTTTGAAAACAAGTTGGTTGCACAGAATTCTCTTCAACGTCAGAGGGAGGAGAAGTGTGTGTAGAATAAAGAACAGGGGATGCAAATTTTTCATTTGTTCACAAAGCTACAGTCATATTTTTATGAATCCAATTACTTAGCAAAAAGGCCAACAATTAAAGAATGAGGTTATGGTTCTATTCCATGGAAAGAAGCAGGAAAACACTAACCTCTCACATTACACACTTCAAACAGTTACTTCAACTCTTTGAGTTTTATTTTCTTAAATAATGTTTTTCTACATATTCTGAGGATTAGAAAATGATATATTTTTAAGAGAAACGATTGGCAGGACTATAAGAGACTTATTTCTTTAAAGTGTTTAGGATTAATATGATGGGCAGGAACAACTGGAATTTTGGGGTAAAAATACCAGAATTCAAATTTCAGGGTGAATGAAGACTCTTGAAGTTCCCAAACCACGACGTAATGTAGTTTTTACATCAGTTGGGGGAGAACTGTCGTGTTGATGGTGGTGTCCAGGAAGCTGTGTGTTTCAGTCGAAAGAGCTACAATTTTGGAACTAGGTTTGGGCTCAAGAGTCAGACTTTCTAGATTCCAGCTGTGTGGCCTTGAGCCAGGTATATAAACTGCTTTGAGCTTGGATTTCTTTATATGTAATGTGGAGAACACCCTACTAATTCCTTTTCCATATGAGTCAACAGCTTGAGGAAAACATCTAGTACAGAAATATGTATATAGTTGGTGCTCAAATAAATGTTAGTTTCTTTCCTACAGCAAAACATAAACATGCTAAAATATGGTTTATAATACAGAGATTCAGATATACTGCATTGTACTCACACAATATTGCATATTCACTATATTCCAGTATAGTATGCTCAGATATACTCAGGCATCCCCAGATCACCAGAAGGGTTAGCATTCAGTAAATGGGACATGACTCAAGCTATAAGAGGCAAGGTGTGCCGACTCCCATGACCACATCACCCTTCTCCATGATTCTTGAACTCTGAGGTTAGGTGTCATATCTGAGTGTGCATAGATAGTATAGAACTAGATAAGCTATTTTTTTTCAATTCCTATGGTGATGTTGTAAAAACTATATTGAGTGAACTTATTATATCTTTAAGAAATCTAATGCCCATGGGAATCAACAAACTTCCACTATGTCAAAAAGCAGAGATGATACAGTCCTAGGTCCTCACCCCGAACTCTCCCTGGAAGACCATTCTTTACAAGGAATGTGTCCACACATCAAAGGACAGGGACTGATGACCAAGCAGAGCCATGCGAATGATAGACCCAGGTGCAGAACCATAAGGACTCTACATAGGTCAAGAGGAAGGAAGGCAGACCTCAATGCCTGCTGAAGGGGTCACATGTCAAGGGGACACGAAGGCGTGGTACAGCGAGGTGAGGGAAGCTCTGGAACCAGGCACTGACTCTGACTCACACTGCCCCAGAATTCGAATAGGACAGAAAGGTACAAAGACATAGGAAATGAGATGTCCCTCATGATCTTTAGGGCTTTCCTATGCCAAACTGGACACCAGTGTCTTGTGGTTAAGAAAGTTGTAACAACAGTGGGAAGTGACCTTTTCTATCTTTCAACCAAGAAGTTATAAAACGTATTTTAATAGATTATACAGTGATTAAGGTCTCAGAATTGAAAATAAATTCAATGAGAACTTAATACAGCTGCCATGCATGTTTTTGTTTGTTTATAAATCCCTACCTTCTTTTATTTTGGAAACTCATATTTTCTTTACTTTGGAACACGAATTTAAGTATTTAAATATTTAGATAGAATGTATTCTAAAACATCCACAGATATTTCAATATGATTCGCATTCACTGCAGCAGCAGGCCACTGTTAACCACTGTTAACCCTCTGTTCACTATCACCTAGTTCTGGGATAGCCCATTAGGATGCTCTGAGGGCATCACAGCAAAGTCACAAGGGAAAGACTCCAAGTGATCATCAAAGGAAGGGATTACAAAGTTTCTTCAAAAATAATGAACAAAATGCTTTGAATACTCCTGTATTTTCTCGTGTGCGTGCTACCATATCATATACACCCCCAAAGAAAGAAGATGGCCCCTTTCCCGCTCTGGAGAACGGATGCTGTGTGTCTCAGGCTGCTACATCAGCGGGACAGGCAGAGTGATGTCTGTACTATTTTATCTCTGACTTTAGTTTTGTGAATTGCTTTGTGTTTGTATTTTCTCCTGTATTGTCCAATGGGGTTCTGAGCTCTTGAAGGGCAGTGAAATGTCTCTGCTCCCTCAACTCCCCCAGGGGGTGCTTGGTCAATAGTCTCCAAGACTTGCATGTTTAGTAAAATGTTTTATCTTACTAATTCAAAATGAATTCTTATTCAAGGTAGTTAATTCCACTTTCCAATTAAGGGAAACATTTTTGCTTTAGCCAGGTCAGCTGATGGGAATATTATCCAAGCCACATTTCTTTGCTTACCTGTAGGACCACTTGATGGGACAACCCTTGCCTCCCTACCACATGCAGCATGCTGCACTGTGCCTGCTGGGTGCCCTATAAATATTTGTTGATGTGATTGGAGCCCCTGGTAAATATACTTCCAAGACTGGAATAATTCATATGCACTAACGTGAACAGGCTTCAGTTTGTAAAACAAATGCAGAGAAAAACGAAAATAAACACGAAGTAGACAGATTTTAACCAGAGATTTCAAAGTGCACAGTAAGTAGTAATCTGTCGCCATCATCTTTGCTTTGACATTTCTTTGGAGGTCAAGAGGGACTCACATAAAGGAATAATATTTGCCTCCCATCCAGTTCAAGGTTCTGAACAAAATAGTCAAGACCTGAAATTGGGCAATGAGCCAACACTGCTGGTGAGTTTCAACTTTCTCATAAAATCTATTCACAGAGAAAGGTAGCAAATAACTCAATGCCAGTCTTAAAATGTGCTCTCAGCAGCTCCATCCAGAGTTTTAATTAATGCTTCATACTTGCTCACATTCAAGGGCGGAGCCGGCTGGCAGCTCATGAATGTGCTCTACGAGGCAAGGGAAGTTACTCATGGAACGTGCACGTGAGGGCCAGGAGCATTAGGACAAGAAGACCACACTCCTGAGGGGACCACTGCAAGGGCAGATGTGTCTTTTTCCCTCATTGACGTAAGGTGTTTTGCTGCTTCAAGTCCTTAATGTCAGAAATGGCTTGTCCTTTGGTGAAGTGAGGGTCACGGTAACCAGCATAATCAGTCCTGGTGATGAGCTCTCGTTGGTATTGGCTCCGTTGAAAACCCACCCCCAACCATGTCCCATGGTTTTGGCATTCCAAAGTGATGCTCACGTTGTTTCAGCTCTTCCCTGGGTAGCCTTCTCAACAGACTTTCAACAATCCGCATCACTCACTCCCTTCCTTCTACAAAATGAACTCCCTCCCTCTGCTCAGATTCTATTTCCTCTCTCTACCTTTCCTATAGGACGTAGCCTGCTCGGTACTCTGAAATACCTCGCTGAACTACTTTGCACAAATGCTATCATGGAACCGCACGGCACCTGGAGGAGTGTATCTGTCAAGTATACATTAACGAAACCAATGTTATTGAAGATGTGTGAATTGAAAAGATTTTGGCAAGGAGCTCTACTCTCACATGAACAGAGAGTGAGAATTCTGTAGCTTATACCCTTAGGGATTGTGCCTGAAGCTTGATCCCTAAAGAGATTTATGCCCAGCTATTGGACCAAATAATTTTGTATGGCTTTGCTCCAACCCTATAGATAATAGAAAATTGTTCCCAGAATGTAGTTACATCAACCATGAGGTTTAACAGGAGCAAACGTTTTGTGCAAATTGTCATCAGAGAACTTCAGAAAGTAAAGAGCTGGCTAGGACTTCATTACGCTCACGGAACATGTTGTGTGAACCATGTGGACCTTGTGTTCTTCATTACCCTATAGTGAGGTTGTATGGGATTACCAATATCAAGCATTTTGCAAAGTGTTGGGCTGGCCGAGAAAAGGGGCCAAGACACCCAAGATGGCCGACTCTCCCGCCAAGAGAACCCACTCTCCCACCAAGATTTAAACCAAAACCTAGGTGGGAAACCAAAACCTGTCCTACCGACTTTCCTCACGCCTAGCAGTACCCAATAAAACCCTGCCACGACTCTCCAAGACAGACTTTCCCCACCCCCAGCAGTGCCCAGTAAAAACCCTCGCTGCCCTGCCCTGGGCGCGACTTCCCTGACTCAACGCTCTTTCCTGAGTCGCGGAACCTCGCCCGAGGGTGCTTGCAATAAAGTTCATCCTCTGGACCACGTTTGCCTTTGTGGTCTTGATTTCATTAGCGATGAGAAAAAACCTAACAGAAAGTATTCAAATGAGAAATATCGATGAAAACCTAAGAGTTAGCAGAACAAACTGGTTTAGGTTGGTTCATTGCTCCATTGTGTCTGGAATGGGCAGGAAAATTTTATGGGGATAACACATTTTAGGACACACCTTGAAGGATGACTAGAGTTCAGCTAATCAGAAATGGGTAGTGAAGACATTCCAGATGGAGGAAAAGAACCATGAGGAGAGCAACGTAGCAGAGTCTGGGTGCATACAAGAAATGCTCCGATAGCAAGAGTGGCCACGTGCGTTCAGCCCAGATGCTGCCAGGGAGCCCTGACGCACGCCCACTGCCTAAAAGTGAGGTCTCAGTAAGTCTCCGTGAGCCTACACTGATCCCTGCCACCCACTCTGCCCCTGCCGTACACCTCGCAACTAACACTGTGCAATGTCCACACCAGCAAATCCATTGGAGGGTGCACCTGCTCTTGCTCCCAAGGCCCCAAGGTCCATCCCTCCCCACAGTGCTCTCCTCTCCCACCAGATCCTTCCCGGGGACACCCTGCTGTCCTTGCAGGGCTCATCACCTTCATGACCACAGCATTCTTGGGCTGTTGCTCACCTGGCCTTCACGGCCGTCTGGGACCACCCTCACTCACGTCTGTTGAGCCATTTCTGGTCTAAACTGCTCTGGGACTAGAGATGTTCTGTGTGGACTCATCTGAGTTCCATCGAACTCACAGCCATGCTGACCTGTGTTTGCCTGGAAGCCCTCAGGGCAACAGTCCCCTCCCTTGGTCACCGGCCGGCCACAAGTGTGGCATGGGAGGAAGGTCATGCAGTTCAGCCTGTGTCTTCAACAGCCTTCCTCCCTCCCAAACTGGCCCCTGATGGGGAAAGCCATCTACGTGGTCTCAGACCCCAACTGTCCCACCCTAGGCAGAGAAGGTCCACATATCCTGAGTGCTTTCACTCTCCTGAGCTCACTCAGGGCACGACCCCTTCTCACTCATCCCTTCACCCCTGAAGACAGCCAGTGCTTGCAGAACATTCCCTGGGGGCAGGAACACATGACCAGGTGAAGAATTCACCGAAGAAGACATGTCACATGCTCATAGTGGAAAAACAATAGCCATGGTAATAACAGAAGAACTCAGCATGCCGGTTGCTGTCCTTAGTGCTTTTAGTCTAAGCTGATCTAATCTTCACCATATTTCTGAGTCACAGACATTTCCTTCCCATTTTACCAGCGAGGAAATAGAGTAACACAGCTAGGGAGCGGCAGAGGGGCATTTGGACTCCAATTCTCCAACTCCAGAGAAGGTCAAAGTTGTTCCACTTATCAGTTTAAGAGAACCATCATGAAAAGGTATGCATAATCTTAGTTGGGATGTTAATTATTTTGAGTACATTCTACAGAATAGAACCTTATAACTTTTGGTTTGCTTCCATTCAAATTCAAATATTTAACCTGCCCAAATAGCATGAAATCAGCAGGCGGCTAATAAATTCTAGTATGCTGGGCCAATGGCTCACAAGTAGGGTTTGGTCTAATTCCGTCTCCATGGTTTACTTAGTTCATAATGAGAGAGATTGAAAAAAAAAAATGGGAATCTTTTTCCAAAAATGTATGTGCGAGTCATTATCAGCACACTCTTACACAGGCTAAATTTATCTCAGTCACAGAAGGACTTTCTAAAGAGATAAAAGGAATACAATAAGAAAAAAGGAAGGATTGCAGAGTCTTCCCAGCAGCAGACCCTGGATGGAAGTAGGCAATTTTAGGCAAAGTTCCGCTTCCTGCCTCTCTCTGGGTTTTTTCAAGGGTAAGTCGCAGGGCTACACACAGCTCCTGATCCCAGGCCTCTGACAGCCTCTTCCTCCTCCATTAACCCCTTTACAGAATCAAACTTAACGTTCGTCTTTGAAAGTAGCCACCTTTTTGCCATTTTTTAAAGGAGTTAGGCACGGCTACCTGGTCCGATTCACTTACATTTTGATGAAAATCAATGAAAGCCTAAAGCAGAAGGAGTTCCAAACATAGAGCAAAGGGTTTCCAGTAAGGAAAGCTGGCGATTCGGCTCCGACGTTGGAATGAAACAGGGAGGGCTTTCCCACGTAAAATCTCTGATTTCACTTTAACTCAGTCGCCCTAAGAAGACCAGCTCTAAAGGAGGTGCAAAGCAGGTGTTTTCCAGAAGAAACCGCTTTAAAATGAGGGCAGCCACTCTGCATTTCATCTTTCTATGACTTTTCAGAGAAGCTGCTGATGGAGTTTTGGAATATAAGTGAGGTTCAGTGGGGTGGAGTCTGGAGCCGACCACCAAGAAAGAATTCTTGAGACGTCTTTGGTGCAAAATGGTGGTTTATTAAAGCACCGGGACAGGACCCCTGGGCAGAAAGAGCTGCTGCACCGCGTTGTGAGGGTGGCTGATTATATACTATGGGGTTGGGGGAGGTAAGGAAAAGGGAGGTTTCAAAAGGATTTTCATATGTTAAAGAAGACTCACAGGATACCAGAGGCCTTGCCATTGTCAAGTGAAGGTTGTTTACCCCTCTAGCAAGGAATTAACATGAAGATAGTTGGGAATTTCCAGAAGGAACACTACACTCTGTCTGCTTCAAGTATCTTTAATGGGCTGCAGGTTATAAGGACACTTAATTGTATCTACATTTCCTTCCGGAAGCTAGGTTATTGATAGAAATACTTTGTTCTTGTAGATTGCTAGAACATTTGTAAACTGAGGGAGACTCACGTCCTGCAGGAATGTGATCTTTGTAAGTTAACTATTTGTTTTTCCTTTTCTTAGCTTTAGGGCAGCCAGGAGCCCCTTAGGAAGGTCACATATACCCCAAGGGGAGGGGGGGTCAGATTTGCTTTGTCTTCAGCCAGCCTTCTGTTTCCTCCTCACTACAAGTAAGCTGTAACACATCACACGTTTTGTTTTACTTCATTATTTTTTATGATTAGCAAAACCCTTTTGATTTCAGAGCTCTTCCTTGGCAGAATTAGCATCATGATTTTGATCAATTTTCAGTCCTGAAACTATTACCAGTGGCTCTTTCAAACTCAGATTGATAAACCGCGAAGTTCATGACCTACGTTGGAGAGGAGCAGGGAGGGATCCCTGCCGGGAATCCGGAGCCTGGGGGCAGGGCTCAGTGAGGCTCCACCCATCAAATGGCTCCTTTGCATTTCACCTTGTCTCCTAAGGCGGTTCTGAGGGCAGTGGTCAGAAATTCACCAGAGTCTTGCTAGGAGATGCCACCTTTAAACCCATTCATCACCTGTTTGAGTCCGAAGTCCCCGACCTGCGACCTGAGGGACTTCCTCCCAGTAATGACTACCAGGTTCTGGGGGAAATGCCCCAGCCTGAGCTGAGCTGCTACAAAGCAGCTGTTGTTTGAAAATGGAGTTTGGCCTGAGAAAAGAAGCTTCTCACCCTGAATAACAGGGCCCCTCTGTCAGCATCCCTTGAGCAGCCTCGGGACAGCAGGCTGGCCAAGGCAAGGGGCAGTGGGCAGAGGCCCCTCACCCCAGGGTCTAGGCTCCTGCTCCTTCAAACACCGCTCCTGTGACTGTCCCAAAGCCCATCAGCCCCAAGGGCCCGAAACACCTGGTGGTGTTGTGTTTAACTTTGCTTTTTGTGAATGTGGATTTGTTATCACAAATTGACAGTAAACTTAGTCCCTCTTAGATGTAAATCATTACTCCTGCTCATTAAACTAGAAGTGATTAATGGACTCAATAATATTCTGAAAGCAGCCTGCTTAATAATTATTGTATTGCCCTTGTTTTCAATTATTCCCAGCGTAACATTGAATGATGTCAGAAACTGAGATCTGCTATGATTTCTACAGCATAGCCCACTGAAAGCTCGCTCTGACAGCATCCTGGCTGACCAAAGGCCTGCATGCCTGCCCATTAAGAAATCCATATTATTGAGAACAGATAAATTAGACATCATTTTCTTTAATTGTTCAATGTCTACAAATGATTTTTAAAGCCAACACGCAGACACGATCTGTTAGAAATCGTATAGACAAATTTCAGAGCAGGAGTTGTCAGAGCAAGCGAGAAAAAGAAATGCTGTCAGAAAAATGATATTGTTTATACAGAGTTTAGAGCCATCCAGTCAACAAATAATCTCTTTGTACCTGAATATTGTGTGCATGACCTCCCCAAATATTCCATTTTTAACATCTTTGATTTCCTAGAAATCCCTTCCTATAATTTCTTCTATCGTTGCTTCCCTCTAAATCACTTGCCACACCCTCCTTATGTCCACTGGGCTGACAGGTACACGCAGCCCGCAGAATCCCTGTTTTAGGAATGAAGTACACAGATTTCTATAATTCTGGAACCCAGTAAGTCCTAGAGAATCCGTTTATCTCCACTGTTACCCAGGTCTGGAGAAAGGAAGATGTGGCTCCAGGAGCGGCCTAGAACCCACGAGTGTTGCTCAACAGGCCCAGAAATGTGACAGGCACAGGTCCTCCGGTGTGTATGTGAGTGTGTGCGCGTGCGTGCACCTCTCCCTTGCAGAGAGGGCTGAGTGGAGGACAATGGGAGGCAGTTCTCACAGAGAAAAAACTCTTCAGTGAGATTTCCGGCAAGAACGGTGAGACAGCAGTGGTCTGGGCTGAATTGTGCCCCCCCCCCCCGATTCCTATGTTGAATCCCTGGCCCCCAGTACATCCGACTGTGATGTCATTTGGAGATGGGGTCTTTACAGAGATAACTAAGTTCAAACGAGGTCATCAGGGTGGTCCTATTCCAGTAGGACTGGGGTCTTTCTAAGAAGTGGAAAGGTGCCACAGCCACAGCCACGCATGCAGGGACGAGCTCACCAGGAGACAGAAGGAGACCAGGGCCTCGACAAGCCCAGGAGACAGGCCTGAGGCTCCCTCTCCCTCACGGTGCTCGGAAAGATCCAGCCCTGCCCACACCTGGAGCTCAGACCTGGAGTGTCCAGAGCTGTGGGAAAGCACTTCTGGCTGCGTGAGCCTCCCAGGCCATGGCCCTCAGTCACAGCAGCCCCACCACACTCAGGCAGCTTGGGGGAGCAGGGGGGCAGGGCCCAGAAACAGGAGAGGGTGGTGAAGGCCATTTGTCTCTCACTGTGGCCCGCAGCACACCGGCCCCACACTGTCTGTGTTCAGGGGCCACGGAAGGGTAACGAGCAGGGGCAGAAATGCTCACATTTGCACCAAAAATAACTTCTCCTGCAGCAACACAGCACTGGCTTGAGGAGTGCACAACTCCAAGATCACAGGGCCAACGCCAGCAACCGGAAAGGGGGCGCTGGCCACAGAGGACCTGAGGGTCAGAGCAGCAGGAGGGGCTGGGTGGTGGGCAGGGGATTCTGCTGGGTGGCTGGGACAGAAGGTGATGGGATGGGGCGCCTGGGTGGCACAGTGGTTAAGCGTCTACCTTCAGCTCAGGGCGTGATCCCGGCATTGTGCGATCAAGCCCCACATCAGGCTCTTCTGCTATGAGCCTGCTTCTTCCTCTCCCACTCCCCCTGCTTGTGTTCCCTCTCTCGCTGGCGCTGGCTGTCTCTATCTCTGTCGAATAAATAAATAAAATCTTTAAAAAAAAAAAAAAGGTGATGGGTTGGTGGAGAGCCTGGGGAGGGCCCACATCTGCCGGGCCCCTGGCCAAGGAGAAGTAGATTCTGGAATTGCCCCACCAGGGTGGCCAAGAGACCCCGCACACGGCCTTCGTGGAAGCCAGCCGCAGGCGGACAGACATGCTGAGTGGACAGCCATGGAAGGACAGGCGAGGATCCCAAGCTAATGCTCCAACATTTCAGTCACTTCCTCCTTTGAGAGTTTCCCAGTGACACCGCGTCTGCGTCCTCCTAGTCCCACCAACTCCAGCAGCAAGCGTGGCAGCCGGCCTCCAGTGCAGAGCAAGCCCGTGCTGGGGGCTCTCTTCACCAACCATCTTCCTTTACCTCAGGCCAGATGGACGAGGGATTGTTCCCACTTCCAAAGGACTTGGAATCTGTCTCATTTGACAGAGCTCTGTGGATTTCTGCAAATACACTAACTGTCAGATGGGCTCAGGGGAGACATATTCGCAGATCCTCAAAGGGTTTGGGAATTCATCTGACACATAAATATTGATATACGGTAATGCTTAAATGGACCAGTGCTTTTTATTATTGTAATAAACACTTTTGAAGTAATTGTGTTTCCATAAAAAGGAAACACACCAATAACTATTGCAAAATAGTGATATTTGAATATGGCTCTGGATAAGCAAATTGTTAAAATGGTATTTAAATACTGTGCTAGCCACACAGGTCCTACAGAAGCTGTCTTATCATTGTTCCAGCAATTCTCTGATTTTTATTTTTATCCCTACTCAGGTGGTATTCTGGACTTTGGAGGGCTCAAATATATGTGCCTCTACCTACCTGCCCCACTGAATCAGGATCCTTGGGGCAGACGGCTTGGGCATCTCTCTTCTAAATTAGTTCTCTTAGATCATTTCCATTTATCCTGTTGCTTAAGACTATTGGCTTTGAGAGGATGGCCTGTGAGAATAATGATCTCAGAGCTTGTGTGTGACCTGCCACCCATTATAGAGGGATCTATGGACATCCCTGCATCCCGACTTTAAGCTGGGGTTGCCCCGTGAAGTTCTCACATCCCCAGGGACACTGCCCTGACTCCACGCCCCGGCTGGGGTCTCTGCAGGGTCTCTGCTTCCCTGGGGAGCGCCTCAGCCCTGGCCACCCTTCACTCGCAGCTCTCCCCCGCTGGCTTCTTCTGTCACGACAGAACCGTAGGGCAGACGCGGCTCTTCTCAAACCAACCCAGCCAGCTCTCAGCTGCTCCCTGAAAAAAACACTGTTTGCAGATGTTCTCCCTACCGGTGTGTGTCTATTAGGTATGTTATTTCCAGGCATATATCTCACTGCAGGTTATTCCCTCTTTAATTTTGCGTCACGTTATCACATATCTAGCAGGGGTAGGATAAGCAGAAACGTGAGAACTAAACATATCTCTTCCACTCCTACATTAACTTTGACAATGGTTAGGAAGGTAGGCACAGCCCTGGCAGGGTGCTCAGTGACACAAGGTTAGCCTTGATCCCATCACTGGCATTCACACGTTATGCACGTGCAAACGTCCTCTTTTCTGATCAATACAAAGTATATTTGGAAAGAGTTGTCTGGTGGCTTCCAAAGGCACCAGGGCGATAGATGCCCCTGCAGCCCCGGTGCGGAGCAAAGCACGTACCGCCTGCCGCAGAGCACCGAGGGAGGAGAGCAGGGAGCGCGCCTCCGCCGGCCGCTGACTGCATGTGCAACACCCCTGCGGCGGGCTGTCTACGCAGCCACGTTCTACCAGCGAGCTATACGGTGCCTCCCGCCACGAACGTCTTCATGTGTAACTAAAAATAATCTTGAGCATGAGGACAATGTAAACAAATGTTTTCCGTTCATAGAGGAAGAAATCTAAGTATTTCAAACATTAGAAAATGTTCCCCACAAATAACAGATGGGGACCCCCTGTTTGGAAATCCTAAGGGAAGACCCCAGTTTCCCAGTACGGCCTGGGGGTTTGTAATTGGCGCAGCCGAACTGGTGGGTCAGGAGTGGGACTCCTCCAGGTGGGAGACCCCTCGCCTAGCCACGGGTAGGAACTCCCAGGAGACAGCGCCACAGACAACCTTGAAAATACCCTTCAAGAGACCCTAAATGGTTGCGATGAAATCACAGTTCCCACAAACCACTGTTAGGTCATGAGAAGCTCGCAGTCGCTACCGGTTTCCTTCACCAACAAGAGCACCTGAAACCAGCTTAAACCTGAAGTTCTTTAAGTCCTCATCAGATTAATGTTACATGTTTGAAAGAAATTAGAATAAAAGGAGGACTTTTTCTTTTCCTTTCCCATAATGCTCTTACCTTGACAATGCAAATGACCTTTTGCTGGTGAGAAACCAGACCATCTTTCTTTTTCCCGGCCAGAATGAAGAAGAACAGGAATCTTGGAGAAGCTTTAGACACACATCCTGGGGAGCTCCTGAATGTGCTGGCACTAGGATTAGTAGTTCATATACAAGAAGGCATTCATCAAATCACTCCCTGGGGATGTAACTTAGACCCATTATACAGATGGAGATACTGAGTCTCAGGGCTTCTTGGTTAGCTTGCCTGGCAGACCACCTGGCACGGGACCTAGTGCTCAGCTACTGTGCACATAAATCCTTTTACCCTGGAGGCCCTGCTGGTTCTTTCCGCAGCTGTCCAGGAGTGTTTGCCTCTCGCTGCCCTAGCCGGCATCCATCCAGCAGCAGTGGGAGGGCCTGATTTATTTCAATAGAATATGTACCCATTTAATATAGTTCTGTGAGCTAATATAAAATCCTGTGACTCCATGAAAATCTTGTCAATACTATGTTAATCTGAAATAAAATGTAATCTTAAAATAATTAGAGCTACCTAGCTTGAACATTGGTTCAAGAGACAGAGGGGCTTATCCAAAATGTTGGGACACATGCTGGAGGAGAGGAGCAGCTGAACGAGCTGCTATGCGGTGTGATCGCTGGCCACTCTTACAGCCACTTGGTCAGCAAGCACTAACTAGTTCTGGAGATGCAAATGTGAAGTGTGCTCCAGCAGGGACTGCAGACAGAACTGTGTCCCCCAGAATGCCCGGGCCCAAGTCCGCCCCGGTGATGGTAGTGGGGAGGTCCTGAGGACGTGATCACCGTTAAGTATGGCCCTGAGGCTGTGGTCTTGGTCCCTAGGGACTGTGGCCCTTTGAGAAGAAGAGAGGGAGGCGGGGATGCAGGGAGGAAGCAGGCGCCTGCGAGCCGGGACCCCCCCATGCTGGCACCCTGATCCCACACTTCCCGCCTTCAGAAACCACAAACAGATCTGCGTTGGTGAAGACGCCCCAGCTGATGGAATCAGTATCTGGCTCTGAGTGTCTGAGTCTGTGCTCTAGAATTTTCTAGAATAGCAGAACTGCTCACTTACATTCCCTGTCCCTGCATTTCTCTCACCCTGTAGGTGGGACTGCCAGTGCCCCAGGGACCCAAGTGGGCTGCCCTTCTTCAGAGATTGTCGCATTTCCAGTCTGCCCCTCTGGGAAAACACTCCACCCCCAGCTTCTTAGCTTAAATCATTAGCTGATGTGTCCTATTTGTCAAATTTGGAAGGTAGCTTTGCTTCTGAAAAATAATATTAATGTCTTGTTTTTAATTAAGACCGTCTTAGAGATTGCCACAAATGGTTAACCTCACACTGCTTTGTGGCGCCCAGCAAATTAGTGTGAGTGTAAATGCCTCCGCACTAATATCCTCTTTCCCGTGAACCACACAGTGATTGCTGCATGTGTTGAGGATCTTAATGAGAAATGAATTTTTCTTGATCTTCGTGGAAAACCTTATTAGGTGTAATTGGATAAAACCTAGAATAAACAATCAATCATTCCTCATTTGGGTTCAGGTTTATATTTAGATCATTAGACGTTTAAGATGGCGTGGCTCCTACGTGCTGTATTTGAGCACGCGGTGGTGGGCGCCATGATGGCCAAAATGCGGCTATTTTCCTAGCAAGGATGCCATTGAGACAGCAGGATTTAAAATCACTCGCGGAGGATCCCATTTGGAAAACAAGTACTCTGTTGGACATTTGTGTTCTTTTCTAGTAAGACAGATGCAGTCACCAACACACCCCTGCTAATCTGTAAGAAGTAACACAGGGTGACCCAGTGTGTGTGACAGAGAGAAAGTGCACTTCCACTGGCAGAACCGTGAGGTGGTGAGCGGACACTCCCGCGTCCCCTGAAATCCCGCCATCTCTCTCCTGCACCCCTGGAGGACAGAAAAGCCAAACCCCCACATCTCATCGCCAGCATGTTTGGCAAGTGGATCAGAATGTCCCATATAAACAAGCTTGTGCTAAAACACAGGCGGGCGGGACTCCGTGCAGGGTGAGGGTCCCCCAGAGAACATGGCGGGGAAGGTCTCTCTGCCGCCAGGAGCCGTCCTCTGAAGGATATGCACCTGAAGTGACTTCCTTTTTAAGCAAACAGACAAACTTAAAAATCCAGAATGTGAGAGCGGGAAGGATACTAACAGACAACATTCACCTAATACCCACATTTCTGTTCAAATTCTGAGGCTGAGGTGACAACTGTTGGGTGTGTGGCCATGGAGGGCTTAATGGCAGAACCAATAGAAACATACCCTCAGATTCTGTGTGCACTGGAGTGGGCGGGTTTGCAAGCCATGTATACTTGAGCAGTGAGAGACAACTCTACTTTCTACAGCTCTGGGTATTGTCACAGCAAACCCCAGCATTCAGATGGAAATTTAACCTCTTCACTGCTGGGTAAGCCCAGGCTACCTATGGATGCTTTGGTCCGTCCATTTTCAAACCAATCAGTTTGGGAAGAAAGGGATCTGCGTCTCCCATTGTCTCTATTCCAGTGAGAGTTAATGGGTGTCCTCAAGTGAGGAGAGGGGCACAGGCCCTGCCCTCAGTCGCCCATCACCGCCCACTGGCCTGCACCCCGCTAGCCTCCAGCCCTGCTTCCGCCATTTCACTAGACAGCACATGAATCAAGGCTCAGGAGCCTCACGGATGTTGTTCAGCGGCCGTGTGCCTGCTCCCTTCTGCTGGCTGGGTGTGAAGAAGGGTACAGCCACGCCCCAAACCTGGGACAGGCTCCAGCACCACCCTCGCTGTGTGGGAGGGGCGAGTCTAACCGACTTCCCTAAAGTCACAGAGAACAAGGGGAGGATGGAGTGGAAATTCAGACTGTGCCCTTGGACTCCAGAAGCCACGGTGTAACCCTACAGTGATGTGCTTTCCTAACCCAGCCCCTGGCCATCCCTCTCAAGCTTGCCCACCCTCTAGAGAGCATGGGGAAGACTTAGGGTGGCCCCAACATTCCTCTGAGCTGCTGGGGAGGAGATGTGTGCTATGCCCTGCACCTGTCTATCCTGAATCACCTGCTTGTCTGTTTTTCTCTTTGCTCCCATTCTGCAGGGCACGTGGGACTTGTGTGCGAGGGTTACCCTACCCTGAGCTACAGGAATCAAGAGCAAGTCACCACTGCTCCTACACCCGTCCTATACCCCCGTAGACTTCTGATCCCCCAGACTTCTGATCATCCCTCTTCCGACCCTCTTCATAGTGAAAATACCTTCTCAAAGCCCTTCAGAGGGAACTAGCTCTATTTTTCTCCCTGCTCGACCCTTAAGAAGTATCTTATTCTCAGGAGGGAGAGAATTTGAATCCTCTCTCCCTGTTGCAGGATGAACTGGCACTAAAATCTTCATAAGGTTTGAAAAAGCTTCTCAACTCTATTCAGCTATATGTTACGGGCTACCCTATGGAGAGGCCCAAGGGCTGAGTAAGTCATGTTTTCAGCCAGTTACTATTGAGGACCTAACATCTTCCACCAGCTGCAACCTGAATAAGTTTGAAAACAAATTGTCCCCCAGTTCATCTTGGAGACTACTGCAGTCCTGGGCAGCACCACAAGGACAGCCCTGCTGGAGACTGAGTCAGAGGAAGCCAGCTAAGCCTTGCCTGGAATCCTGACCCTGAGAAATCTGAGATGCTAACAAATATTTCAGGTCACCACTTGTTGGGGTAATTTGTTACATGGAGCAGATAACTAATGTATAGAGGTTTTGAGCAATTTGATGAGGACGAGACTTGGTATCATTTATTCATGCTCCTTGTACTTGGGACTCATTTAACTTCTGTGGGTTCATAGTTTTTATCAAGTTATACTTCTGTGGCTTATAGTTTTATCAAATTTTGAAAATGTATGACCAGGTGTGCCTGGGTGGTTCAGTCATTTAAGCATCTGCCTTTGGCTCAGGTCATGATATCAGGGTCCTCAGATTGAGCCCTGTGTCAGGCTCCCTGCTCAGCGGGGAGCATGCTTCTCCCTCTCCCTCTGTCCATCCCCCACCATTCATGCTCTCTCTCCCTCTCTCTCTCAAATAAATAAATAAAATATATTTTTTAGAAAGAAACAAAACGTATGACCAATATTCTTCAAAGACTTTTTCCTGGCTGTCCCTCCTTTGGACACTCCAATTATACCTATATTAGTCTGTTTGAATTTGTCCCACAGCTGAAACATGTTTTGTTTGTTTTTTAATCTCTCTCTTTTTTTCTTTTGCCCTCAGTATGTCTTGTTTTAAATTGTTTCTATCACTCTATCTTCAAGTTCACTAGTATTGTCTTTTGCAATATCTGCTGTGTCACTATTTACACCCCGAGTACCCTCCATCTGAGACATTGTCGTTTTTCTCCTTAGACCAAGACTGCCTGCCCATCTCCGGAGTCATTCCTATGTGCAGCGGTGTCCCCTCCATCACTCCGCCCCACAAACTGCATCCACTGAGTTCTTCCTGGACTCCAAGATCTTGCTCTTAGAGGTGATTTTTCTGAAGGTTAAAAATCAGAATTTTACTCACCATAGAGTACTGTCTCCCTAATTCTGTACTCCAGTTAGCTAAAGCAAATGTTTTTTGGTCTGTTAAAGAGAAAAATTATCTTGGGGATTGAAAAGAGATTGTTCTTCCTGTATTACTTGAGGACTACACAGTGATCCCAGGCCTTCTATACGTCCTTGTGTAGTAGGAAGCGTGTCTTCTTATTTGACTTGTTATTTTCAGCAGCAAAGTAGGGCATCTTTAATTTTCTTTCCACCTTACAGAAAAGTGCACTACGTGCAAGTACACATTTGTGATACCTGGAAGTACTTTGTGACGTGACCAGATCCCCTAGGATTCCATGTAGAGCTTTACTCGTCACTTACTTCATGTGTGACAGCAAAAAGTCATTCCTGAGATATTTACTGAAATTTGGTGTTTGGGCTCTGGAGCGTATGGAAACAGATTCGTGCTGATAAAGGAATTACATAAATTTGGTTATTCATCAAAAATATATAAATTAATGTAAGTATTCCATTCATGGCATATTTACATATAAATATTAGTTACATTCTGTTTTACTAAGCTTCATGCTAAATTCTGCTGAATTTCGTTATTTGAGACTCCCCACTGGTAGATGGAGTCATTCACATTGCAGATTCTGCTCTTCTTACCTTCACTCCAAATATTTTTATGTTTGCTATTTTACGTAGCTTAAAAAATATTTTGGACTATATGTTACAAAAAAAATATTAAAGGTATACTCAAAGTCTTGATAAGATGTTGATCTTTATTATATTAACCTTTCCCAAACCTCAAGATTCAGCGGCCCCGTCTATCAGTATGTAGCTTAATAGATCCAATCACTGGCTCTAAGTTTATTTTAATTAGAACGGTATGTTGGGTTGTTGCATTAACACTTACATTTGTTCTTGGTTTAAATGTTCCCTAAATGATAAAACTCTCCAGGTATTTCTTGAGGGTATGGTACTAAATCACTTTCATGGATATTATATAACAGAGAAATAGTAAATCATAAATGAAACTTATGGGACAATTTGAACATGATTTTTTATAAACACTTGGGAAACTGATACGAAATATGATGTTATCTCATGGGTCTGACAATCATGTAGACTTCTTCTCTTCATTTATAGCCAAACTGGTCTAAATAAAACTTCAGGTGAATCTTAACAGGCTTGCTCCCAAGGGGGATAGACTCAGATTCCCTGAATTGTTTACATCAAGCTGTGTCGGTGGCACAGAGAGATCAAAAACTTTTAATCACCTGGATCATATGGATGGAGCCTTAAAAGCCTCATTTATGTTTGTCCCTCCAAAGCCATGCATTATAAATGATCCATGAGCCTGGATGCTATTCTCTGGACGAATGAGACAAGAGGCAGGTTCTCCACAGTGTGGACCAGGCATTTTCAGAATTCCAGTACATTTCATCGAGGAAATAACATTATCCATACTTTGAGGTTCAAATTTTGAAATAAATAATTAAACCGCTTTCTAATCCTGGGTTTGGGAAATGAATCCATGACTCGGTGTCCTTGATGGAAACGTTATACATTAAAGCATGGGTCTTCCATCACCTTCCAAATAACTTGAAGGAGGGACTGTCTCTGAGCACATCTTTATGCCCTGTGATGTTTCTAGCATGGGGCCTGCACTTGGCAGGAGCTCAATAAACACTTGGCTCAGCACTGCATAGGAAGCTTCTGCCTGTTGGCTTATTTAACTGATAGACCCCCATTCACAGCATATTCTAAGTCATGCACTGATGAAACAAATCACACGTAGCATTTCCTAGTCTGCCTGAGTAATGCCATCTTATCTTTGTCTCCCCTCCCTGTCCCTTCCCTTCCCCCCTCCATTCTCTGTATGCCTGTAGAATATCTTTTGGTCCTTGTCCCAGTTTTGAAAGTCTAAATAGGGGAAGACAGGGAAGAGAAAGCCGGCAGATTCATCAGGCTACGTCAATTTGTTGAGTCTTCTTGCAAGGGCTGAACAATGCTTTGGGTTTCCAAGATTTTTCACTTTGGCCACTAAGGCCAATTTTCCTAAACACTTCTAATTTGACTCTCCTTTGTCACGTGTGTTTTCTTGGTTGCAAGAATGAATGTTCTGTACTCTGGATCATGATGTTCATAAACAACTCAGCTGATTTTATAACCTTTCAAGCTTTTTTGGTACATGTGGATTTCTCTGAAGTGCATGCTTTCCATAATTGCTTTTGGAATTTGTTGCTCACTTATTAGAGGAAAAAAACAGTCTGGATTTAAGTCAGAAAAGTTACTCTTTCATTGTGTCATTGGGTCAGTTTGTTTTCCACTATATTCAAAGAATGGGAAGACTCTTGGGCAAAAATCTTCATGCATAAAGCACTTCAAAGTAGGTATCATGGGAGGAAGAAAGGACAGATAAGCCAGTCATTAAATCAATCAATCAATATTCTTAAATGCTTTTCATCTGTCACTCAGATATGTGTTCTAATACTGAAATATGCCCAGCCTGGTATTCAATAATGTATAATGTCACCATCACTGACAACAAAGACCTTGCTAAGAAAAGGTGGAAGCCACTTGCCTTCTGTGCCATGTTCTTCATGAGGGAACATCCTTCCAGTCCACCTAACTCGTAACCCTTCCACAGAACTTCACATCGTGACTCCAACGTCCCAGATCAAAATCAATAGGAAAATGAAATATTTAAGTATTTTCCGTATGACACAGCTTTCGGTTATTGGCACATCCGTAGAGGAAAGCAAGTGAACTTGCTGTTTTGAAAGTTTAATCAAGGGACGTGAAGCGATCTATACAGAAATGTGAAATTAATGCATCACAGATGTTAACATCGTTCTCCCCAATTATACCAGTCTGAGTGTTTTGTCATATGTGAGATGAAATCTAATCTAATATTTTTCTGATGCTGTCAAAAGTACCAAACTGGCTGCCTATATCAGTACATAAATAGACTTCTAAACTTTTTATCTATATCCAGTTGTCTCAGTCTTGGAACTATTGGTGTTGGGCCTGGATCATTATTTGGCCGGTTCTGTCCTGTGCACTGCAGGGAGTTTAGCAGTGTCTCTGGTCTCTGCCTGTCATGTGCTGGTAGATTCCCTCATTCCAGTCATTGCTGGATGTTCCCCAGGGAGGCAAAGTCACCCTTGACGGAGAGCTGTTGGGCTACTTAGTAGACTCAATCACCTCAAATATACACACAATTCCAGTATCAATTTTGGAGGTATACCGCTACAACTTTTTGTCTGGGCTTAAATGAACAACAGAAAATCATGCCATTGATTTTTTTCCCCATTCAAGAGGTTCTTTCAACTCAGAGCAGGCTTGATAACAGTTCATCCTGATGTATCCATTGATGTCCCTCAGTGGGTTCTCTCACAATGCCAGTGGAGCTCAGCACATGACTGTCTCCGCAGCACCCCTGAACATTTCAACCAGAGCAGACAGACACCACTCCTTCAGCATTCAAGACCAGAAAGTCAGGGATTGCCCAGAAAT
The DNA here is from genome assembly GCF_002007445.2 of Ailuropoda melanoleuca. Lineage (NCBI taxonomy): Eukaryota > Metazoa > Chordata > Mammalia > Carnivora > Ursidae > Ailuropoda > Ailuropoda melanoleuca. The sequence continues at coordinate 144,599,983 of NC_048220.1, read as the reverse complement.
GAGGGTGACGGGGCAAGGAACAACCACGAGGTCAGCACGACATGAGGCCACTCTATAGGCACAGGTCAATTCCTCAGGAGAGAAGTGTCTATGCCACAATGGGCAACCACCGGGGGCTTCAAGCTACAGCGAAAACATCTCATGAAGACTTCCTTTTCTTTAACACACCCACTCATGCTCATTCTAACAGTACATTTGAAAAGTCAAACTGAAAGACACTTAGGAATTTAAAAAGAAAAAGCGGGGGGAAGACATTAAGGAAAGAGTGACCCTAAAAAGTAAGGCAGAGTGGGCTCTGGAATGTGGGAAGGGAAGACAGATGCATCAGCACCTGGATGCTGTAGCCGAAACGCCTGGTTGTGAAGCCTTCCTGAATCTCACTCAGGTCATCCGGAGTAACGGGGTCAACCTTACTGAGCTTGGACTTCTGCAGCAGGACAATGACTGCCATTCAGTTTTGCTAGGAGAAGGGAACATGTGAGAACACAAACCCACAGTAAATTCACATTCCCACTGCCCTAAAATCCATCTCAGTCGAGTCGCTTTATGTACATAAATGCATCTATATGCATTTTACACATATGGCAGAGAACTGGGTCTGTTTGGCACAATAAGCGGGAGAGCTTCTCTGGGGAACAGCAGTTGCTTTTAGTTTCAAGGGTTGCGTCTCTGAGAGGCATTGCGTGTGCTCTCCAGGTCACTGGAACCAGATCGATGGATGGACTCTCCACACGCTGCATCGTAAAGGTGTGAACGTGTGGTCCAATCCAGTCCCAGGGGCTTCCTTCTCCACCTCGGGATTTCTGTGAGCTCGGAAATGACTCCCTGCCGTAGGCACCATAGATCACCGTGGCCCAACCAACCACAAAATCGGTTCCAGTTCTTAACTACCGCGGTTGATGGACTGTGAATGCAGAGAAGCAGAAAATGAGCTCCGCGCCAGGCTCTTGATCAAGCAAAGGCTCGCCAGTTTAATGAGTCTATAACTTTCTCCCTTCTGTAACAGGAAAGCAGGGTGGCAATTGTGTCTCAGCTTCGGGTTGATAAGTTATCTCGCAGATCACCCTGTCCATACATATCTCATGATGAAACCATGGCTTGACCTGAGTGGATCACCCCTTTCTTCTCTCCATGCTTCATAACCATGTGGCAATAGTTTATCTATCTGATCCCCTACATACACCCACAGACACACACTCACACACACATTCACACCCACGATGATGAAAACATACACCTTTATAATAGGTGTTAAGGTTCTTCCGTCAAGTTTAAGACTCTTCCTGCAAATTATCAAGAAATTCAGAACTTCCTTCTTGAGACCTCCACCCCACTCCTGACTCTTCCCAGAATCTTGAGGTCAGACTGAACTCTTCCGATTTCAAAGACTAAGAGAAGGCAGAGAACTTGTGGCTTGGGCCATTTCTGCATCTGTGGCACCTGACAGATCTTTGCCCATCATGCTGCTGATTTGCTTATTTAAGGCTCTATCACCTACACTGACCCCTGATGACCTCTACGCTCCAGGTACAGCTCGTGCTTCCTGGCTCCCCAGACATGACAGCTAAGTCAAGGAGGTGGTGTTGGAGTATATTCCAGGCTTAACCACACACTGTGCAGGATCCAGACATGCCCCTTTGGCACACAGTCCTCACGTCAAGGCACTGTGCACTCCCCTTCCTGTGGTGCTCACCACGCATCCCCGGCCCTGTTCCACCACAGGCAACACTCTGAATCAACCTGGTCCCCGCAGATTGCTCCACTCACGGGATTCTCACCGGGGCCAGACTGGGGGACATCTCCATCCCTTCTCCCTAAAGACCCTTGGATCATATACTATCTACCTGCCTACTCCCCATGACAACTGCACATGCCAGGGCCCAAGGGAGAGGCAAACTTGGGCACCCAGGGCAGTGAGTGGCTACTTCTAATGCATTTTCATAAACATTCTTTGCAGAGCTGAGGTCAATCCCCTCTAGGATGAATTCGTGTGGCTCATTTTTTTTTCTTTTAATCAAAATCCAACTCAGCAAACCACATAAAATTTCTGTACTTACCCACACACTCTCACACACTTGGATACACACATATATTGTACTTTAAGCAAATCAGTATATCATGCAAATATTTAAGGAAGGATATTCCCCAGAATGCTCAAATCTGCAAGGTGGGTCTCCATTGTGCCACTGGTGCTGGTGTTCTCCACGGTCACTGTTCTCATTCTCTACATTCCATATACAGTGTTTAAGTTCCCTGTGGCTTCTCTGTGTCAGTTTCTTCTCTTTATTGAAAAATTTATTTCCTCCTTTCTATTGCACACTGGCCTCAGTACCAGCTATGAGCACTTCTTGGAAGAAGAGCTGTGGGCGAGAATGGCCCCATCAAGCTTCGCTATCAGCGATGTGTAAATGACCAGGGTGTTGACAATGACCGTGAACCTGTACTTCCAAGCCCTGAAAGAAGTTTCCCTCTACTACTGCAGACAATTCACATACAGACCACAATGGAGGCCACACGGTCATGGCTTCAGGAACATTGACACTTGCTTCATTTCTGGTGGGATTTTAATCAGGCACACAATTTCAGGAATGTGATTTGTCAAAACGTATATTGAAATTTAAAAATGGGAATACCTTTTAACCCAGAAATACTTTTTTCTAAGATTTTTTTCCTAAGGAAATAAATAAAGATATGCCAAGTATAAATGAATAAATATAGGACTAAGTCAATGAACAACAGTATAATAATGAACATTGGAAACAACCTAACTTTCAAAGATGATGGGATTCTAACTAAATTTGTCATAAAATGGAATATTAAGGAATCATAAAAACCATTGTATTAGTAAAATATGTATTACTTTGGAAATTATCCATCTTGTAACATTGAGTGAAAAATGTAACTCTTCACAGCATATTCTATTCTGTACAATACAGGCATAGAAAAAGGACTGGAAGAAAATCTGCCAAATTATTAAAAGCACTTCTGTGTAGGGCAGGATTATTCTTTTTCTGTATTGTGCAACTGTCCTTACAATGCATATAGACTCTTCAGTCCTGAAAGTGTTGTGCACGGCTGTGTAACGCAGGCGTCTCCAGCCAGGAGTGATTGATTTTGCTGCAGAGGACACACCCACCATCTGGGGACATTGTTGATTACCATGATGAGGGAGGGGGTGTTTGTTGTTGGCCCCTGGTGAATAGGGTCCAGGGGTACTGCTAAGTGCCCTACAATGCCCAGAACTGCCCTATAACCAAGAATTATCTTACCCAAAGTAATCCTAGTGCTGAGCTTAGAAACCCTGAAATAGGAAAGAATACAAAGAAGCCTGATGTCAGATCCTGACCCTTTTGCTTAATAGCTGTGTGGCCTCAGGCGAATCACTTCGCCTCTTGTTCACTCAGTTTCCACATCTGGAGAATGGGAACAGTACCATGCATCTCACAGGAAAGCTGCGAGGCAGAATGGATCAGTGAATGTCAGGTGCTCGGCACAGTGCCGGACACGGGCAAGTGTCAGCAAATCCCTCTGTGATGAGCCAACACAGAGGACAGGCACAGAGTGTTTACATAAAGTAAATGCCCAGAATAACCAAACGATATCTCACCTTATCTTCTGCAGATTCTTCTTTCAATTTAAAATAGTACTGAACTTGTAAGATATCATGGATTCAACTGTTTGTTTGCCTTCCATTTTATCCCCCTGCTTTTCAATCAAGAATGTTGTGGTTATTCTTTCAAACCCATCCTTTTAGTCTTTCCACAAATAAATATAATACCTATGGGTCTATCTGTCTTTTCGTGACCCACGTATTATGAATATTTTTAAATATCAGAATAATATTTTGTCACTTACCTAAAAATATCCATTGTCCTGCCCTCCTCCGGATTGAAACCAGGATGTGGAGTAGGAGAATCTCCCGCCACAGCCCCGTCCTGTCCCACGTGTTGCCACAGCATATCTTTCACTTCCATCTTAAGGAAACGAAAACAGTATGTCATCATCAATAGTTAATTGAATTATTAATACAATTTATCAGATTATCTCTTCACGTTTTTCCCACTTTCTACTTTCAAAATCTTCCCTTCATGAATTACATTATTTAGCAACTTGATCTGTTCTTTGGAGGAGGCTGCATGAGAGCAAACCTTTTCCCTGCACGCTTGGAAGCCCATTCACTGGATTCGGACAGCCGGACCTGCCATTCCTTTCTCTTGGCCCTCTGCAGATACATAATTTTATGATTTCCTGGTTTGTTGTTGCATAGGAGATTTCTCATGTCAGAGCGAATATTCACACTGGTAATTATGAGGTTTTTAAAAAAACTTCTGGTACATTTTCTCTTTATAATTTATTCTATGTTATTTTTATTCAAATATATCTCTTGTAGACTTATTTTGCTTGTTTTTCTCAGCCTGGAATACATGCTGAATGTCTGAGAGCCCAGACTGAGTATGTGACTGCTATACTTTGTCATGCCATCATCTCTTTGTTTTATCAAAATTTTTTACCCTTTTTTTTTATGTGTTTTCATCCTTGTCTTCATATGTGATAATTTTCTCTCCATGTGTTTCTAGCCCAGATTTTATTTTTCCTTATTGGGTCTTTTAAAAATATATGGTTTATATTTTATTTCCAGGATTTGTTATTGGTTCTTTCATATCACATGTATTCTGGGGGGCTTCTGGGGGGTTTCAGTCAGTTAAGTGTCCGACTCTTGATTTCAGCTCAGGTCATGATCTCAGGGTCATGAGATCAAGCCCCGTGTCAGGTTTCGTGCTTAGCGAGGAGTTTGCTTGAGATTCTCTCTTTCCCTCTCCCTCTGCTCCTCCCTGCTCTCTCTCTCTCTAAGATAAATAAATGAAATCTTTAAAAAGTGTAGTTTTTAATCTGGCTTTTTAATTTTTTATGGATGTTAGTTATCCTTTCATTTACTCATTTCTTGCATAATTAAAACATATTCTATTAATATTACTTCCAGACTATTTTGTCTATTCCATTTTCTGATGAGGTATTCCCTCATTTGGCAAGATTTTTTCCCCCTGTATATTCATAGTTTTTAATGTTCCTTGTGTGTATCAAAATGTGCTGTGACAATTCAGGTAGAGCAAGGACCCCTTTTGTACTTATTCAGAACCAGATCTTGAGTTGGTAACTTTGGATCATGTTCCTCAAAGATCCCAAAGGTTCATGCTTGAGCCTGCTCATGGAGTGACCTGGTCCCTGGTTGTGGTCTTTCTGGTTTTCTTGCTGCAGTAGACATTTCCAGCCATGACCCTGGACATTTGCAAATTTTTAAGGCCCTTTTAATGGGGAAACTCTCTCTTTGCATAATTAAACCATTTTCCACTTTTCATATATCTGTTTACAGAGCCCAGTGGGACTATTTCTCACTTTTGTTAAATTCAAACTTAACAGAATTTAAATTCAAATTTCTTTTCTCCTTCTCCTCCTCTTCCTCCTCCTTCTTCTTTTTCTCGTTTTTCTCCCTTTCTCTTTCTCTCTCATCACTGTCTTTCCCTTTCCCTTCCCTCCTTCTTTTCCAAATGCCTTTTAATTAAAAATATTGTTAAAAATTATTGTCAGAGCTATGCATTTATAGTGGGGATGCATTCACTATCTGGTCAGAGTCTTCCAAGGTATACAGATAAGTTAATATAATCTTGAGCTATCTTCCTTTTCCTAACTAAATTGGACAAATATTGGGGCGCCTGGGTGGCTCAGTCAGTTAAGCATCTGCCTTTGGCTCAGGTTATAATCGCAGGGTCCTAGGATCAAGCCCCATATCAGGCTCCCTGCTCAGCAGGGCGTCCGCTTCTCCATCTCCCTCTGCCTGCCACTCCCCCTGCTTGTGCTCTCTCTCTCTGTCAGATAAATAAATGAAATCTTTTAAAAAATAAATAAATTGGACAAATATTTGAATGCTACTTTCCATTGCTTTCCACTGTCTTCCACAATCTTGGGTCCCTGGGAGCCAGCATCAGTGTTGATGCCTTTGGCACTCTGCTTAGTCCATTATGTCTGATTATTCCAGTCTCCCTGACCAGATCCCTCTTTGGGCCAGTTGTTTTTAGTGTATGTCTTCACTCGGGGTTCCTCGTTGCTTTCTGTTTCCATCACATGGTGCTGTGCTCAGTAGGACTGGGCACATTTGAACATGTGATGCAAAGAACAGGTCAGACAAAATCCTGTTGAATTAATGTTTTAGCATCCATTTTCTTTGACCTGACCAGAACTCATTCTCCATAGGCTAGAGATCCTTGTCTGTTGGATCACAATGGATCTCCAGCAGATAGAGACGTGCTTGCCACAAGGCGGGACTCAGTGCAGCTGAGTTCGATGACTGCATGAAGTCCTAAGGCTCGTGCACTCTCATCATTGAGAGGTTAATGTGGCATGTGTTTGTCAGTCTGAGGATGCAGAATCCAAAGTGCCTTGTGAATAGGATTATTGCCCCATCGATGTCGTATATCACTGCCCTCCCCCACTGCCAGCACGAGGCTCCTCCATTTCTATTCAAATGTAACTCAAAGTCCCTTGGAAATTCACAGATGATTTCAGAGCTCAACTCAAAATGAAGAATATTCAGTTGGAGACTTTAAGGTAATTTCCATGAAGTGTGCTGTTTGATAGCATGAAAACATATGGGAAGAAAGCATCTTCATCTCCTCCGTATGGTACACTGGAAATAAAAAGTTGGAGTTGCCGTGAGATGAGGTCTATAATTAAAAACAATTTGGGTTGATTTAACAGTTGGTTAAGCAATACTTTCACTTCTTTTTTGCATCATCAGAGACTAAGATGGAAGCTTCCTCTCTGATTGTCAATTATTCTTTTTTATTATAGTCATGGCACTAAAGATTTTCTCTGTGTTTTCGTCTTCTCTGTAATTCAATGTTATGGTTAGAACATTTATTTCTGCCTTGCCGAAGTTTTCCTTTCAGGTCTTCCAGCAGGAAAATTACCTACACTTCTCCTTGAAGATTTACAGCAAAGGCAAGCCTGCAAATCTCAGATGGGGCTCCTTGGGTGCAGATGGGGCACACGGCGGGTCTCCACGGCCTCCACGACCGAACCACAGTTTGAGTCTACATTCTCAGAAATGCAGCTTTTCCTTCTTCTCTGCGTGCTACGCCGGACTCTGGGGTCGCTACCGGAGGCAGATGATCAATGGGCCTCAATGCAGCAGCTGTGCTATTTCTAAATTCCCTAAGTGTTTGTGGGGTTGAATTGTGTCCCCTTAAAAGATTTGCTGTTTTCCTAACCCCTGGTACCTGTGAATGTGGCCTTCTTTGGAAATCGGATCTTTGCAGGTGTAATCGAGATGAAGACATTCAGATGGGCCCTGATCCCCTGTGACCGATGTCCTTGTAAGAAGAGAGACACAGACAGAGATGTACAGGGCCAGGGGAAGGTGAGGCAGAGACTAGGGTGATGTGTCCATAAGCCGGGAGTGCCAAGGCTCGACGGCAGCCCTGAGAAGCTGAAAGGAGGGCAGGGAGCACATTCTCCCCAGAGCCTTCAGAGCTCCATGGCACTGTGGACACTTCTATGTCGGACTTCTGGGCTCCAAACCGGAAGACAATAGTTTCCCATGGTGTAAAGTCACCCACTTCGGGGTGCTCTGTATGGCAGCTCTAAAGCTAATGCAGGGCCCAGGCTGACTGCTCAGTGAGGACAGAGTAACGGTCCAGCCACCCCCAAAAGAAAGGAAACCCGAAACTGCACAGACAGACCTGGGTTCTTCAGCACAGTGTTCTTGGGCATGTGTGGGGCCCGACAGGCTGCTGAGTGCAGGCGTGCGTCTACCCTGCCTCGGCCCTGAGATGCCAGGCACCGAGCTGGGCCCCTCCAGCATGTCTCGGCCAGAGTGTTTGAGATGCATACACAAGTCCAGGTGTTGTCCACGGCAACTTTGTAGCCAGACCAGCCCCTGGTGACATGTGGACTCCTGTCCGTTCATTTCCATCAAGCACAGGCACCTGCCAATAGGTCCTGGGTTTTGCGGCTGTTTCCACTCCCAATGGTGAAATGCCTACCTCTTTCCTCATTAGAAAGACAATAGCAACCTAGTCACTCTCCTATGTTTGAGTTAACAACAGTGTGAAGGAGAATGTTCGCCACGTGAGCATTTCTGCTTTCTCTCTTCATCTCCCACGACATCTAGCTCCTGAGCTGCTCCCATGTCTCATTCCCGTCGTCTCTTCCAGGCCCAATTTACCGTGGCTCTCCCCTTTGCCTCTGCTTTATCCCTAGTTTTCCTTCTTTGTTTTTGTATCTCAAACTATTTACAAACTGCTTTTGCAAATTGTGAAATATTCGCCAAGTAGTGGCAAAATCATTGTAAACTTGTACTAACTACCTTTTAAGGATCTTAGTAACATGTGCATTTGAAGATTCCACATGAAATTTAAAATTCTTAAACAATTTTTCAGGGGATTATATAATGAGTGGCAATATATTACAAATATATGATATCTTATTGCTCATGTCACGGTTGACGTCTTGCACTATGTGAATTCCCATCAAAAGTTAGATTATATTTCTAGTAACACTTTACCAAAACCCACTCTTTCTGTTGACTTAAACAGCATTCTTCTCATAGCCTGGCACCTAACTCAGCAGTGGGGTCCATGGCCGCAGAGGGTTAACACCAGAGCGTTCAATTGAGACACCTCCCAGATAATAAAGCAAACCATTAGGTTGAGAAAAGAATGTCAGTATGATATAGAGAGTCTCCTTTCAATCAATGATTCTGTAGATTATGAAAAGTATAAAGAAACTTTTCCAGGTGTAGGCATTTCGTTCAAGTGTCAATTTGTTGATTAGACACAGTAAAGGGGTCACTTTCTTTGATGGAGCTCAGCCACTAGGCAGAGAATCTTATTTCTGCTGATTGGGGCCAGTAAAACCTGCAGCCGTGAACCCCAGAACATCAGGGTTTAGCCATGAAGTCTTATACACACAGGGCATGGCCCTGGTCATATTTCCCTCAACTGAGCAGGGCTGTCTGCGTGAGGACTTCCTGACCCTTCCATAGTAAAGTAGAGGTCAGAATGTAACCAGATGACCTACACAGGCAATTTTCCAATATTTTTCCCTTCACTCCTTTCTAGCACATACTCAGAGGCCTATGGGAGGGAGCTAATGCGAAGAAGTAGGTAAAGATGTTCTTAGTATTTGCTTTCCTTATAAACCAAGTTACAAGATTAATTATAGATTTTATGGGTCTGCCATCAATATTACCTGTAAAAAATCTGTAAGAATAACTATTCCTGGTTCTTTCCACAGTCCCCCTGGCCCAGTCCCCCAGTCCCTCGGCCTTGGATGCTGGTCACAGTGATTGGCACCCATTCTCTGGCTAGCAGGCACCCCCACGCCCTCCTTCCACGTGGAGAGACATTTCTTGAACATTCTTTTTGCCCAACAGTACAGTTAAAGTTTGAGAATTGGATAGAAGTGTGAGTGTCTTTGCTCAAGTCTTACTCCTGTCCCACAACTTCATCACTATTTGCCCACTCTTTTCTGACCATCATCCCTTCTGACTCATGATTTCAGACGGAAGAGTGGATAAAGGCTTTCTTCATTTGCTTAAGTACTCTGAGGACTTGGGCACATTCATGGGCCTGTGCTCTCCACATGTGCTCAGTGGCCATCTCTGAAGAGAAGGCACCAGCGGGAGCTCAGGAACTTCATGAGGCCAAGGACCTTCTCTCTGGAGACCATAGATACAACAATGGCCCTCCTTTCTGTCCACAAGGAAAGCCCCCCACCCGCAGCCTTGTGAGCGGGAGCTGCTACGAAGAGGCCCTTGCTGACTTATTGCTGGGGTTGGTGCATTTTACGGCCTGGACACTCTCCTTCCGCCATCCTGTAGGGTCATTTCTCTTGAGAAACTTGTCTTCTGGAAGCAGTGAGAAGGCCTCAGGATGGCGCTCCAGATTCTCATCTGGCCTACCAGGATCAAGGCTGAGGATGGACCTTCTGGAAGATTCTTACTGTAGACAGCCTGAGGTCTCCACACAGCAGGGAGGTGGGGTATGGGGACATAGGAACATAAGGTCACACATGCAGGCACAGCAAAGGAGTTTTCAGAACTCGTTCAACAGCTTTATTCTAGGATGTGTATGGCCGGATATCCTCATCCCTTCTGGTGGGGCAGTTTGGCATGAAGTGTTTGGGTTCTCACCTGGGTTCTGAGTGATTTATGTAGGTCCCTGACATCTCCACCCTCCCCCACACTCCCCACTCACTACTCCCAGCTACAGTGATCATCTTTGTTTTAAAAACTGAAAAAGGAGACATGTTTTCACAACCACCTTCAGAAATCATTCCAAAAGTGTCTTCTGCCCCATTTAAGGATGGGTAAACTTGCTTCTGTGTGTGAGGCTCACCAAAGATACCGAGCAGACCTAACCACAAATATTTTCTATAATCTTCATTGGGAAGGGGCTGGGCCCATCACCTAGTTTTGAAAGCACTCTTTTCAATCATGTCATCAAGCAGGTTTCAATTATATCCACCCACTGACAAAACTCTTAGTTCTGTACTTCCATTGTCCCATCAAACAAACACCTCGCAATGACACCCTGCTGGTCTGGAAGCACCACCAGGAAGGAGGGCCCCTGTGTGTCAGTCCGGTCCCTCCCCAGCACTGACTGCAGTTGGGCCCCTCCTGGTGGGAAGCAGATCCTGGAACCACATGAGGCTCTGTGCTGAGTGCAAGTTCCAGCAGTGAATTATTGGTGAGTCTGTAGACTTCCAAAGTCCAAGTAAGCACTTATATGCATCTCCCTTCCAGGACACAGTGCTGTCGGGTGGCACCTGCTGTGCGCCCCGGAACCCGGCTTCGCCGTTTTGCATGGGGGCCCAGCAAATCCCAGCTCTCTCTCAGACCTCATTAAAGCCATCCACTTGTCCACTTTTCCGTTTAACCGCTAATGCATTTCAGGAACCATGCATCTTTGTCCTTCTTGGCGCAGACAGCCAGGCTGTGTGTCCCTGCGGCGATGGCTGCCAGCACTGGGCTCCAGGGGAGAATGTCCCCTTGCCATCCACCCCTCAGTAGGCTGCGCGGATGCAGCGGGGAGTGTGCCCATTCCTCCTGGACGCGCTCGCTCAAGGCTTTGAGGCTAAGGCTGCGGCTTACACCGTCACAACGCACGCTGAGGCAATCTTCTCACAGGGCTGCGTTCACCGAGAAGCCGGCTCCCGGCGGTGATAAAGGCCCATTGAGTGCGGGGTGGAACCACGCTGGAGGCGGGGGCCATGGAGCGCGCGCGCCCCCTACAGGCCGGCATCCGCACACTCGGCACGCAAGCTCCCCTGCGCGGACTGCTTCCCAGCAGGGTCCTCTTGTGCTTTATCAGGACGCGGGAAGGAGCTTTCCAGAGTCTTCCTCTGGAGGCTGGACAGTCTCGGGGATACCAACAGGGGAAACATTTCTGGGTCTTGGTGCTTGGCGGCTGTGAACCCGTCCCACCTGGGGGTGGGGGTGGGTTGTACCTGGTGCTGACTGGGTCCTCCCAGGCAGTTGACCAAGGAGGGGTCTGCTCCCACTGACCCTGCAGGACAGGGACCCCTTCCAGCACCAGGCTGCAGTTGTCACTTTGTCAACAGTGCAGAGGAAAGGGTGTTTGCAGAGTGGAGGAGGCATCGGCAGGAGGACAGAGCTGAACTCAGGTGTTGTCTTGTCCAAGAGCTGACTTTTGGGGGGTGGCAGGCAGGCTCTGAACCTGCTGGTCTGGACAAGGAGGGGAGGTGGATTCGTAAAGGATGTTAAAGAATTATATACAGTCTATATTAATACATATATAATTTAGATATATATTTATTTATTCAAGTATAATTAACATACAGTATTATCTTAGTTTTGGGTGTACAATATAGTGGGAATTCAGTACTTCCATGCGTTTCTCACTGCTCAAGAAAAGTGAGCTCCTTCATCTATTTTCCCCACTCCCCCCACCCCCCATCTGTCAACCACCAATTTTTTATCTGTATGTAAGAGTCTGGTTTTGTTTGTGTTTGTCTCTTTTTTATTTTGTTCATTTGTTTTTGTTTTTTAATTCCACATACCAGTGAAATCCTACAGTATTTTTCTTTCTCTGATGGACTTATTTCATTCAGCCTTATATGCTCTAGGTCCATCCATGTTGCAAACGACAGAACATCATTTAATATATATTTTATATATTTATATCTATGTTATTTGTATATTTATATATCACATAAAATATATAAATAAAATGATATATCTCTCTATTTATCCTCTGAGTCCCCGCTCCTGGGCCCCAGTGCAAAGCTGGTGTGCTGTGAGCCCTAGTATCAGTGCTGAGCAAGGTAGACTTGTGTGCAGGGACATGAGGAGGCTCCTTTTGTCTTCATGGGCCTCACTTCAGCCAAGAAGAGCCTTTCCAAGGTAGGGCCCAATACAGAGACACCCCAGAACGTCATGTGGAAATGTGAAGAAATGCTGACTTGTCGTATTCAGTTTGCTATGTCTCCTTTTGGACAGAAAAAGGAAGTCGCCATACGCATTGGCCTACTCCCCACCCTGAGCCTTCAGAGTGGACTGGCCTGGGTGCCTGTCCCTAGTCCGTAACACTGGCTGCCAGGCTCCAGTCTCGGCATACCAGCAGGACACTTGCAGCCAGCTTCCCAGACGCTGCCGGCTGGGTCTTCACCTGACCACCGACAGGGAAATGTGCCATCCTACCGGCTGCTTTTCCAAGAGGGGTATGGCCCTCAGCAGGCTGCCCACACTTCAGATAGTATTTATGGTTGGGTGTGTGTAGAGAGGGGCTCCCCTTCCAGGGACAGCAGAAATATAGAAGGAGAGCATAATTTTGGATTCCAGCTAGGGGAATGTGGATGGTCCTGGAGCCCCATGGTCACCTTGCTTGGCTGGCGGACAGCCACCTAACTCCTTGTTATACGCTTAGGGCTACTTCTAGCGACTTCCAGGCTGCTGAAAGAAGTATTTAGTAGAGTATCACAGTATGCCTTCAATCATGGCTGTATTTTGACTGCATTTTAAATACGCAATTCAAATAAATAGCTCCTTAGCATAACTCTTGCATCTAGTGAGTGTTAAATCCTTGCAATTCTGCTAAGGGCCCAATGACCAACAAGTGTTCTTACATAATAATTATAAGGAGTTACTCTGAGTTTTAAAAATTTTATTTAGAATAATAAAAATAATGCAGACTTGTCATAGAGCAAACAAACCAGAGAATTATATAGAGCAAAAGATCAGCGTTGTCCTTTGAACCTCTCCCATCCTGCTGCTCAGAAAATACCAAGGAGAAGGCTTTGTTTATATTATCTGAATTGGAACTGTTGACAGAGATTCCAGAAACCCCATTGAAACTCCACTTAGAACAATGCCAGCACTCAAAGGATGGTTCTCTATCCAAGCTGCAAAAAGCCTCAAGGAAAACATAAGGACAATTTCCTTGCTCGGTGTACTTCTAACATCGGACACAACACCAGCACAATGTACGTATCTTTCAGACCCACGATAAGGAAGAAATAGAAATATGTTGTCCATATTACACTGGATCACACATAAATCTCTCACCCAAAGCCTGATTTGTCCTCCCGGATTTTTCTTGACATAGAAAAAGTGGAAATTATTCAGATTCAAAGCACCGATAAATTTGTAAAAGAATATATGAAGTTAAAGATCTGCATAAGAACATCTTGTAAAACGGTATAAAACACAATATATAAAACACAATTTAGAGTAAAAGTATACTGTATGCAAATAAATTATGTCCCTGAAGATCGATGTATTGAAAATGCAAAGAACAGCTAACTAAAGTGTTTTATGGAAGCTGCAGGAGGGTTTTAAGAAGGTTTCCTAGTAGGCAAGGAATCCTATTTTGCAGAGCTATAAAAGTTGCTTTCTTTTTTTACCCTCAGAAAAGTTCTAAAAAATATTTCCAGATTCTTGAAACTGCTGAGAGTCTGCAAAAATCCAAACAAACATTAAGTTGCCCTTTGCTGTACATCTACTTTTAAGAGTTTATGATAAAACTTACTCAAGAGACAAATAATGCCTGTGCTATGATTTATGTAGGTAAATAAATAACTTAAAATGCAAACAACAAGGGGTATTGTGAGGAGAATTGGGGGTAGTTCTGACTCCTGTAGCTTTGCATAAAGTAACCCTTGCCATACTTTACGCGTTAAAAATGTTCTACATTATTTTAGGAAAGAAAAACAGCCCATATAACCCTCTTCACATAAACACCAACAACAGAGAGAGGACATCTGAGTAAGGTGTCGGAAGAGATATGATGAGAGAGATCATGGAGATCCAGTGGCCAAAAGAGGTAGGACCCAACATAGGATTCCGGTTAAGAAAAATCATTTATTTGGGGTATTTTTCTTTAAAAAGTATCTCAAAATATGTTACAAGGATTCTAAGATGAATGCTGTCATATTTAGAAAGTTCAAAGCAAGAACATATAGATCTCTTCATTTTGCAGCTGGGAACACTGAAGCAACATGAAACACACTTGTGTTCCTCAAAGGATGTTGTGCAGAGGAGAGGAAGGCAGCCACAGAGCGGGAGAACACATCTGAGATACACATATTTGATGAGGTCTCACATGGAGCTCCTTACTTCACTAAGACAAAGATAGAGAACCTCATTCAAGACGGATAAGAAACTTCAATAATCACGGCTTACAAGAAACCTAACAAACGGCTCTGAAACGTACGAGAAGGTACAATCTCGTTAGTCATAAAGAAAATGCTGAGCAGAATTATAATGACATACGACTATGTAAGCAGCACAATATTTAATGTAGAATACAAATAAACAAGGGTTTGCAAACATGTGGAGTGACTAAAACCCTCACAAGTTGCCTTTCGAAGTGTGAATTGGCACCCATTTGGAAACTGATGGAGTCTACTAATGCCTACACAGACAACTAATCCGGGTGATCGGAAGTCAGAGGGATGGCTGAGGGGTGGGGCTGTGCGTAGGGTGACAGGAGGGCTAGGGAGTAAGGACTCGGCATTCCGAATCTTCAACTGCACGGCAGTTACATGAAGGTGTGACCTTGGTAAAAGCACGCTGAACCGACATGACGTGTGTGCTCCGTTCTGTATACACAGAACACATTTGGGATCCTTAAGTGATCCCACCGGCCCCTCAGGCCAGGACCCCACTAGCCATGGCTGCTCAGTTTCTAAGTGGGTTGCTGATGTTCTGTTCAGCTCTAGTCTCTATGGTAGAGACAAAGACCTCTGGGAACTCTTCTTTGGGATAGCACTGGGAGAACCTTCAGTAATCTTAAGATTTCAGAATGTGATTGTTCTTATGAAGCCCTAACTGGGGGCTAATGGGGATAAAGTCCTGAAAACTCTCTCTCTCCAGTGGCGAGAACAGTATGGCTGGAAGCAGACTCCAGAACTCACAGGCATTGTCGAAACCAAATTCTTTGTAAATGAAAGGATTCTAAATTTCATTCTCTTCGTGTCTGGAGACAACAGAGTTGAGTGGAAACACCAAGGATTACATGGTGGGAACACCCACGCCTTACTGTTTCTGTAAGTTCGGCAAACCCTCTGCCTCTTTGCGCATTGAGAGTCAGGGACGTGGACACATCGGTCCATAGTTGAGCTTTGAATTACATGGATGCAAGATACTGACCAGAGGACGGGGCAAAAGGAGGATAGCCAGGTTTCTACCACTACTGATAATGAATTCCCAGATACATAGAAAGTAATGACAACTAGAACTATTTTTTTAATGATTTTTTTATTATATTATGTTAGTCACCATACAGTACATCCCGGATTCCGATGTAAAGTTCGATGGACAACTAGAACTATTGATGGTGAATAAACACAAGTATGTCTTTTCCTTTCCAACAATGATATTGATGTGTATTATTTTGTTTTGTTTTGCTCTTATTATCTTTCTCCCAGTAGAGTGTTTGCTCCCTAAGGAGAAAGGCATTATCTGTCTTGCTTATTTATGACCACATCAACACCGCCTCACAGTGCTAGATACATAGTACATACTCAATAAATACCTATTGAGTGAATGGAATGATGAGTCACCAGGGCATGCTGTTTCTCCCTGCTGAATGGAAAGATGCCCAATTTTTATGTGGTTAGTGAGAGATGTATACGTCACAACCATGGTTAAGACAGAGCTTGTTGGCCTCTACTTAGATATATTCCTTTGGCCTAAAATATTTTCAGTATGCCTTAACTGCTTCCAAAAGATATGTTTTGTTTTGTTTTGTTTTCCCCTTGACTCACCTGAAATTTCTCTTAAGGGATTTCTCTTAAACAAGAGTGGACCATTGAGGATCTTTGACCCCAGAGTTGTACATCCTTTCATGCTTACTCCAGTAGGAAGCACCCCACCTACATTGGAACAGACACAGAGAGGAGATGAACTTGGCCAGGGGCAAGAAAGTTTGACTTAACAGTTCAGTGAATACAGAAGAGTAGCACACACCCCAGGTCCTTCTTTTTTGTCTTTTCCTAAATCACCCTAATCCCTATGAACTCACAGCACATTTTGGAATTTCAAAGTAACACTAATGGGTAGTTATGTAGATTGTGTCCAATATGGCCTTTCAGGCTGATTATCTTTTTATTTAAATAGTGATTTTGATTCTTCTTTATTGAATTGTGTGTTTTTTGGAAGCATTCGATAAACCATTTCACTGATACATCCAGAGACCCTAGTCTGCATCAGACATTTTCATATTTTTTTCTCTCATTAAGTTTTCTGAATAGATCGATGGGGAAGAGATGACATTCATAGTCTCTGGTCACTGTACATATTAGGAAAAGATTTAAGCATAAGTAATAGAAAAAAAGAGGAAAACGTAATTAAAGTAGCTAAAACAAAGTGGGATGTTCTCCTTCCTGTTTGAGAAGGTTGTAGGTGTTAGTTCAAGGCTGGTGAGGTCCTCCATGGCTTTATCTTGAGGGCTTTCCATGGTCCAAGATGGCTGCTGAATTCCAGCCATTATATCCTCTTTGCATCCAGCAGGAAGAAGAGAGTGCGTGGAGAGTAGGGGAAGGAGGGGGATAAGGAAACACTCTTTTCTCAAGACACTGTTAGAGTTGCATGCGTAACTTCTGAATAGTCCATTGGTCAGAATTTAGCCACATGGCCACATCTATGTGATGGGTGTTGGGAAATGAGTCTCTGTGATGAGGAGCCATGAAACTAGCTAAAAATCAGAGGGTAAAATTACTAAGGAAAAAGGGGGAAATGGATATTGGCAGGTAGTTAGAAGTCTCTGCCACGATGTATGTGATCATTTTGCAATATAACATGATCATTGAAGTCAAATAATTGACGACTGTATCCCTATAGATTCTAATAGTGACTACCACATGTGATCACATTTCCAGAAATTCCGTGTAACTACCTGCTGTAGTTCTTGGTTCACTACTTGGAATTTCATCAACAGAAACTTGGGAATATTCTGAGGGTTTTTCTATACTGCAAAAATTGCACAGAAATATTAGTTTGTAAGCATACTTCTGATTTATGGGAACTGGGTAAGAAGTAAAACCGAGCTGAGCAAAAATAATAATAAAGAAAAAGAAGAAAAGGAAAAAAAAAACCCCTCTCATTTTAACAAGTTTGCAAAGCC